>NC_134830.1:111869214-112186597 GCF_004210375.1 Tachypleus tridentatus
AATGAACTATAATGGTTCAAACTACTGACAGAATATAGCAACAACAATATACTCTAATGGCTCAAACCATGGTGATAGAGTTTAACAACAACAACAAGGTATAATGACTCAAATGACTGTGATAGAGTTTAGCAACAACAATAAACTATAATAGCTCAAACCATTGTAACACAGTTTAGCAACATCTGTATTGAGCAGATTTAATAACAATAATAAAATGAGTTTAATAGTGATAATGACTCAAAATACTATGTTAATTTGACAATTCAGTTTGTGCAGAAGGATAACTTAAGTTTATCTTGGGAGCAGTTCCTTACCACCACAGCCAAACAATTCATCTGAAAAGTTCCAACCAACCTTGAAAAGATTCAGAGATGGGTTAAAAACTCTCTTGATAGTTTCCTCTAAAAATTCTTTAAACACACCATCTTGGTCAATACCTGCTTCATCAAGGCCCTGGTAACATAATATGATACAATGTTGTTCAATTATCCACATGTTTAAAAGTTTAAAAAAAAGCTTGAGACTTGTCATTTCCAAAAACATCTTAATTTATTGTATTCAATGCAAACACTGGATAGTTGTTTGTTTAATGTGTAGGCCTACATATTCACTAGTACACGTATTATACAACTATAAAAACTTGTAGCAGGATTTAATTTACACCAGTGGTTAGTAAAAAAATGTAAGCCTAGTGCAAATCTGCTAAGCAGGTGAAACCTTATGAAGGTTTATATAAGACTGAAAACAGAATTAATAATATGGTTGCCCAGCTGAGGATTGTATGTAATCTTAATTATTTACATTTATGCACATATAGTGTGCATGTTCATGTGTAATATACACATGCATGTGCATATGTATAAATCATGTATCATACTTCTTAAATACTGTAATGAATAGCAAAGAAACACAACTTATCTTGTTTCTTGTTCTCAAGAAACTGGTTTGCTCTTCAGTACATAATGCTTGTTAAACAGCAGGATACAAAAGACTGAAATAACTTATATTATTATGATTATTTTAAGATCATAAGCTCTCCAACTATAGAAAACCAATAATTTAAAAGTCTAAATCAGTGAATATCAACTGCTGTATTAAAATAAATTCAGTAAAGAAAAGCAGTTTAATTTTTGTTTCTTAATATCTTCCTACTCTTAACATACCTGTTCATTGATAAATTTCACTCTTATAACTCCTTTCAAGGCAGCAGGAGGTAGAATAGCTAGCTGTTGGTAGCCATCCTATAAATAATATAATTAAAAGTAATGGTTTACACAAGAATAACTATTATACAAGTTGTCAGTCTAGACTAATATACAACATTCAAATAGGCCATATTTGTCAGTTCGTGATAATGAGAAACCCACACAAAGTCAAAATGTATTCTAAAGACAGTTGGTATAAGTATCAAAATTTTAATTAAAATAAAGTACAGAACAAAGAAAATTTGCTCTTTGTTAACCTGAAGATGACCTAAGAAGGTTGAAATATTGTTGTGTACTTTTATTTTAATTAAAGTTTTAATACCCATACCAGCCATCTTTACAATACAGTTCATTATAGTTTAGGTCTTTAGGATCTTTGGAAATTGTCTGATGCATTTTCTTTTTTGTAGTGATGTTTTGATCTACACAAATAGCCTTTTTCATGTTGAAAAGTCTGGGGCAGTGTTATTTTTATAAACAGGTTATTTGGTTAGACCTTCCTTACTGATTATGTAATGCTACTCTAGAAGAGGGCTGTATTTCACTAGGTGTTTCCTGTTGGCTGTGTAATATGGTTGAGGTTGTAATTTCCTTGAGAAGAGGTTCCACAGTTTGTTGATTTCCACACTTTGTTCTTTTGTTGAATATTGATTAGTTAGGTCTTCTTTACTAGTAATGCAATGCTGCCCAAGAAGAGAACTGTATTTCACTAAGTTTTTTGTCGGTTATGTAACGTGGCTCTAGAAGAGAGATAAAGTTCACTAGAAGTTTTCAGTTGGTTATGTAGTATGACCCTAGGAGAGGGCTGTACTTCATTAGGTGTTTCCTGTTGACTAAGTAATATGGTTGAGGTTGTAATTTCCTTGAGAAGAGTTTCTATGGTTTGTTGATTTCCACACTTTGTTCTTTTGTTGAAGGTTGGTTAGGTAGGTCTTTTTTACTGGTTAAGTAATGCTGCTCTAGGAGAGGGCTGTATTTCACTAGGTGTTTCCTGTTGGCTACATAATATGGTTGAGGTTGTAATTTCTTTGAGAAGAGTTTCCACAGTATATTGATTTCCACACCTTGTTCTTTTGTTGAAGGTTGGTAGGCCTTCACAGGTAATGTAATCCTGCTCAAGGAGAGAATTGTATTTCACTAAGTGTTTTTTGTTAGTTATGTAATGTGGCTCTAGAAGAGAACTGAAGTTTGCTAGAAGTTTTCAGTTGGTTATGTAGTACGATCCGAGGAGAGAGAGCTGAATTTCACTAGGTGTTTCCTTTTGGTTATGTAGTACAGCCCTAGAAAAAGAGCTGTATTTCACTTAAGTGTTTTCTGTTGATTATGCAGTGTGGTTTTGGTTGTAATTTCCTTGAGTAAGGGTTCCACAGTTTGTTGATTTCTACACCTTGGTCTTTTGATGAGGATTGGTTTGGGGTATGTAATAATTTTTTTTTCATTTTCAATAACTTTTCATGTTTAGCTGAGTTTAGAGCTTGTACTTTGTTCCATTAACATAAATACACATGAAAAAAGATGAAAAATCAAAGAAACAACACAAATCCAATCCCAAGTTAATTTAGTATGAATTTTATGAACCAAAATAATATTTAATAATACACTTTAAATGTTTAATAATATTTTTGAAATGTTACGTAGTTTTGTGTTTGATAGAAAAAAAGATAAAAACAACAATGTATTGAATGCATTAGACATATTGTAACTTTTCTGAATTACCCAGGAAGATTGGTAATATAATAATGTATTCAAACATATTTTAATTTGTCTATGAACTTAACATAATAAACTTTTCAGCCACTTTAACCCTTTTGTGATGGGCTTGATATAATCTACTAGTTAGGTATTTGTACTATAACTTTTGATAAACCTTCAGTAAAGATTGCAAGTCATTTGTATACAAAAATCATATTTTTAACAAAGTAGTTTTACTAAACATTGCTGTGTGAATATATTGAGTCTGTTTCATTACTAGTCCAAGTGTAATGTGATTTTCATGTTATGATTAATAAAAACTGTTCGTCTCAAAATCACAAATATTATTTGTGTAATCTCCGAAACATTGTAAATACATTTTAAACATTTGTTTTCAGTAAAACTTTATACTCTGTCTGTTATTTTCTTTATAAGGTTTGTCAATTTGACTTGGTCTCACACACACCATAAAAATTAGATTTCTTTTCTGTCTTGCTAATATTATAGAAGTTGCATTAATGTGGTACACATGCACTCATATTACTAGACCCAAAACTATGAAACCTTTCTTTACAAAGTGACCTGTCTTTGTTGTGCTTTAGTGGACGTATTTTGTAACATACATTTCATTTATAATATATTATATTTGTATACGTATAGTATTAATATTTACAAAGAAGTCTTCAATGTTATTTTTCTTAAAATACAGAACAGTAAATAAAGAAGTATAGCAAACTATTATTTCTTCTTGTAATCTATTTGCTGCTTGCAACAGATTTCTAAGTCTATCAAATTTTGCATGTGGAGGATGTGAAATAATTCATTATAGGTGTTATATACACATTTGAAATAATTAAAACTCATAAATTACTACTTCCACTATAATCTATCAAACTTAATAAGTAAGCTGTATTTGGATCTAAAAGATATGAAATTTTCAAGCTGACTAAAGACTCACCTTACCAGTTTGAGTTCTTGGATTGAAAAAATGAGTTAATGTAACAATATTTCATAATGGCTGAGAATGTCACAAGAGGGACAGTTGGAGTTTTCAATTGGTTATTCACACAACACAGACAGAAGTACATTTACATAAGAAAGTGTTTCCAAAAACAGAAAGTGTTGAGTGGTATCACAGTGTGTTTTTCAAAACCTGAGTGATATCTCAGCATATATAAAAGACAGAAGGCTCTTATTATATATTCTAGCTTGTCAATATCAGTAATTTGTGTTCCTCATTTGTATGAAACTATAGACTTTGTATTTGGACATAACAAACATATTAAATGAACCAAATTCTCTATTCAACATACCCCATGAAGTATAAAAAATCAATATTTAGGTATGGTTTTTAGTATTTTCTTCTAAATTAACTGATAATACTGAAGTTTTAATTATAGTCTAAAATTTGATATCAAACATAATGAATAAATTCATAAAACAGCAGTTCAATAAAATTTTCAATGCAAGTCAACAAATCAAATGATGTGGACTTTGACCCATGACCTATTGCAAAATGGTTAACTTGTCTAAACTATCAGTGAACTTATAAGAATTTATTCAGACATATTTTAATCCTTGTGCCTTATAAAGTTAACTGGATCATATATTTGTTTCATCTATCTGAATAATAATAAGGGAAATTGGCAAGACAATGAATGGGTCAGAAATATTGTGAATAATGTAAACCATAAGTGAAATCAAAGAGTTACTGAATCAATTATCATGTGTATTTAAACAAACTGAAATTACAGACAAATTTAGCAATGTAGTAAATGAAAATATTAAATATATGAATTAGAAGTGAGGTTACCTCTACTATCCGAGATCTATGTACTGTAATAAGTGTCGACTGTGGGGAGGCACAAGCTGATTCTGTTAGTCCTAGTACATTCTTCTCTGCTGCTACATTCTTTCGAAATAGAACCACTCTCTGTAATGTACAAGAAATTTTACTAGTAAAAATTTAAAAACAACAACAATATGCATTGGAAATTTTACCAAGTAATACAAGTAGTTTGGTTTATATCCATATATTAAATGTGACTATCAGTCAAAAATAAAATCTATATTAAATGACAATGGAATAATAAATCATTATAATGTCATTTAATGCAATATTAAAGAAGGTAGTTCAATATTTTTTAAAAAGTGTCTAATCTATTAAACATGGTGTAAGTTTCAAAGAATGAATATCATGTATAATATTCAAATCATTAGTAGGTATAACTTACTAGTCCTTAATTCAAGTAACTAAAAATGAAATACAGTGGTATAATATGGCCAAACTGTCGAAGTTTTGACATTTGTTAGTTCTAAAAATGAGGAAGAAATCACACTGAACTGCATCTTTTTGTTCTGCCTTCTTCTAAGTCAATTTTTTTACATAAAAGACGGATGAAAAAAGATATGATGAACAAACATTTACAGTCAAACATGATTTTATAGCTTTTCTTAGGTCTAAAGGCCTCAATTACTCTTAAGGTTAAGAGTCTTATACCATATTAAAAATATTTGACAGGATTTAAACAACATTTGAGATATAATTTTGGCAGTCTAGCTACTAAGCTCTGATAGTAAGCAAAAGGACCTACTGGAAAGTGACTTGTGGCAGACAAAAATAGACCTAATATCCTATTTTTACATTCATGACAATAAATGTGTAAAGAATTAATCAGGAAAATTTTGAATTAAAAATATCTCCCATCAAACGTAGCTTTATCATTAGAAATAAAATATGATGATTTTGTAAGAAAAGAATGACACAGCTCTTAGTTGTGTCTTAAAATCTTTCATGAAAGACAAAGTAAATTAAAGTTAATTAAGATAGTTGAATAAAAAATAATAGTAGTAATTTGATTTGCTTCTTTAAACCTTTGATAACTAAGACCCTGTGATAAATTTTCAATACTTCTTGTAACAACTATTTCTCCTAAAAATATAATACAGACAGAGTAGCTCATCTTAAAAAGTTATAAAATAAATATTCTAAAACCATCTCTTAAAAGGAATGATTTCTTATCAAATCATACATATAAATATACATAAACTATTTTTAATATAAAATTCAGCAGGTAGCTGCCATCAGCTAGGATGCAAGGGTGGTTTATGAAAAGTTATGATGTTCCAGTTACCTTATGGCATATATATTACAGGCCTGACTTTATCCAATGGGTAGAAAACAAAAAGAGTAAAATTTAGGTTCATCATTAAAATCTCATTGGAAAAGAACCAGTAGAATAATCCAAAAGAAGTTACAATGATGATTTAAAAAAATATGACTTTTGACCATTAAAGTTTATTAGTGAGAATTAAGTCAGAATTGTTTGGAAATGTAACAACATTACTGAATTATTTTGGGAGGGAAATTAGACTAACATTTTTTTATTTGAATGCTTAATTTATGGATTAATAAATCAAAAATATATTTCTGTTTTCAAAAGGAAGTAACTTTTATTTAACTGGTTGCAAAAAGTACTTAATAATTACAACAGAAATTACAGTGTGCTACTATTTTAGTTATTGCTAAATGCACAATATTTATACTAAACACTTAAGTGTTCTATATTATAGTGGTTACAAAATAAACTTAACATACATACATAACATCACAGTGTGCTACTATTATACTGATTTCAAAATGGATTTAATGTTTATACCAAAAATATTAACATTAAATCCATTTTAATTAGGTTGCTGCTAATATAATGATTTCAAAATGTACTTAGTATACACACTAAAAGCTATGTTAAATATACCTCTTTATGTGGAATTATGTGTGGAACTCTCTGCATCAGGACTTGAGCAGCTTTTTTCCCTTTCTCCAAGTCATTCATGAAGTTGCTTACACGAATATCTCTAAAACAGTTAAAGATATTGGAGAGTTCTGTAATAGTCCTTCCTTTAAGTTAATAAAAAACAGCACATATATCTTCCTTCTGTTATGAATAAATGTAAGCTCATTAATGTATATATACTGTTTGTGTGTAAATGCTGATACAACTGAATGGGAAGCTGACTACAACAACTCACTTGGAACTGTAATTATTACATGAAAGTAACACCAGTTCTATTTTTTTTATCACAGAGTCTAACTGAAACCACAAGTTGTAATTACAATGGATAGCACCATTTGTAATTCCCTGTAGCTAGGAAATGACAATGAAAACAAGTAACTACAGTTGTCACAAAGATTTAATTTTTCATTCTTTCAAATGGATTGGATCAGTAGTGCTTTTAATAATTCACAAAAATTGTTTGCAATGATTTTTATTTTGTTTAATATCTGTGAAAGAAGCTCAAGGTTATGACTGGCTAGTTTTCAGGCTAATTCACATTGAATATCTGGTTAAAGTGACACTGACATCTGTGCCTCTATACTTTGTTACACTCATTAAACCTTTTATTCTCTTGAAGAAGACAAGTCAACTATTCAAAAGTGGTTAAGTTTGGGGTCTCGTTTGAAAACATTAAAATGTTTGTGTAACAGTTATTGCTTCTGTAAAATGAACTCTTGTAAAACTATCCTTTCATGTATAATATTATAAACTAGCTCTTATTAGCATTAGCCTATAGTCATAAAATGAAACAAGAAAACAAGCATGAAGAATGAACTAAGCTTAGAATTTCATTATAACTGTTAAATGCAGAGTTTATCTCATCATACAGGAATAATAAAGTTTATCAAAGTTTACTAGTGTATAAAACTTTTAAAAAAAGCCACATACTTTAACAGTCAACCAATGGGAAGACAAATTGAATTTGAGTTACTCACTTAATAAGCCAATGATCTGGAGAGGTATATGGACGCCGACAATCACGTTTGTACAGCAACATTAACAGCGTATGTGCCGAATTGAGTAGATAATTGTTGTTGTTAGTTTTTAGATCTGTAAAGTAACCACTTCACTTAGACATTACAGATGACTTAAAATTGGAATATATATATATACTGTTGAAAATAAGTATATATCACTTTTAAGAAACATCTTGGATATAAATTTAAAAACTGTAAGCTTTTATATTAAATGCAGAGGCAAGTCACAATTGTAGTTATTTAAAAACTTTTTTAAAAATATAATTAAACTCCAAATGCCTATGAACTATGTTGTCTTGGGTATCCTTTATTTTGCAAGATACCAAGTTTTATTAAACTACTTTTTGTTTATGTTATACAATTTAGTATAGCATAAAATATTAGTTAATAATCCATATTCAAGTAGTATATAAGTTTTGAGTTCTTAATTCTAAAAGGCAATTTTAAAGAAAAATCTTGAATTTCTCATAGTGTGACATGCATGACACATTCTTCTCTTGGCATCTTCTCTATTTTATTTGCCACCCTTCAAAAAAGTAAGACATTAAATGTAAATTACTTCCTATAAAATCATCATTGCTCAGACATACCATAATTTATGCAGCTTTCAATTTTGTTTGATTATACAGTTATATATTGAAAGTTAGAAGTATTAAATTTATAAATATTTTAAATGAGTACAGAGAAGTCAGGTGGTCTGTCAAAAGAATATCAATATCACATATCTTTCATCTGTACACAACATAATTTTTATACATAGTTTAAAATTTCATTTTCATTAATTCTACGCACCTATTAAATTGTTCCACACCAGTTTGAAGACAAACTGGTTCAGAAAGGCAGAAATGGCAGATAGTTCTTCAAGTCTGAAAGGTTTCTGTTGATCATACATCTCCATATCATCCAGTATTCTAGAGTGATTATATGAAAAAAAAATGTTTCTAATATACACTCATTTCTTGACCAATATAGAGAATGGATGATGTATGTATACTAATAAAATAATTATATGCTACAAATACAAAGAAACAAAAAGGTACACAAACTTCTAGATTGTTGTGTGTGTGTGCAGGGGTAAAATTGCTTTTATTATTTGTGATCTTCAGAGTCAAGGTGATGCCAGATAACAGGTTATTTCACATATTGTTACATTATCACAGAATAAACATGGCTGAAAATATTTTGGGAATAATATTCTCTTTAAATAAAAATATTTATATTACTCAGTAATACAAAACTGTGTAGAAGTGCTAAAATCACTTGCACTGTGGTATAGAGCCACAAGCTAACATATCAGAACAAAAGTTAAACAGGAAGACTCACGTGATGAGATGAGTAGCACAGTCACAGAATAAAATAAGTATCTGCAACTCAGGTGTACATATCTTCGACGTCATGGCTAGATGATCAAGAAATGATTTTAGGCCTCCACCAGGTCCCAAACTACATATGAATTTCCACAGGTTTGACAACACAATGTCCTGATAACAAAGCCCTATAAACAATGAAAAAACAAAGTGTTTTCGAAGTGTTTTGTGTAAACAACTGATAATACTCAACAAGTAAAATACAACTTTCAAACTGAAGTTACTTAAAAGTAATGAAGTTTTTTTTAATGTTTATTATAGCACTACCTAATGGGGCTGTTTGTTCTTTATTTCAATTCAAGGTTTAATTTAATAACTGACAGACTTTTACTAACATAATCCTAGCTAATCATGTAGTCCACTAATACACAGTCTGGAGAACCTAAATTACACTTCATTCAATAAGTCTAATGAAAAAACTGTGAATATTTTTGATATTATGGTTAACTTACAAATCACAAAATGTTATGTTGTTAATGCATTAAATTTGGGCTATCATTCTTTTTCATATTTATATGCAAATCCATAGAGATTATGATTCTGTTTGTTGGTACTGACTTGTTTAAATATTCACATTTTAAATCATATTCCACTTTTCTACATGTACTTGTCTTTCATTTAACAGTTTTATAACTATTTTTAACATAAAACAATTAATTGTTAAGTTGTTAATGCCTATATTTTAGCATTTCATAAGTATTCTTTATGATATGGCTATTAATAACATGACAAAAAATATCTAAAATATAAAACTTAACTGTGTAACTAGGAAAACTACTACATTATTGTAAACTAATGCATGCAATGATATCACAATTCATGTGCTATGTAAACAATTCATTCAGTATATAACATTTAAAAATGGAAATCCTTGGGTTTTGCCAAAAAAATACTGTGATTTATGATGCATAACTGATTTAGTCTAAACTAATGCAAAGAAACTGGTTTCATTTTATTGAAAATACAACAAGATATTTAAAGTAATCTGCAAAATGATTGGTATTTCACTGACATAACTCTGGTGTCCATACAGCCAGATATTTTGTTTATATTTCCATGGCTTTATAAATTTGTTTTTCAGATTAATAACTTAGCATCTTTCACTTTTTCATTACTGAAATGAAGAAATAGGAAACGAAACAAAACTTTAAAAAAGTTTTGAGGTGGCTTGACTGGGTAATGAAAAACCTTTATAATAAACATATGATGTTTCTGTAATATTTTATCATCCTTAGGTATAAGTAGTTTAGAGAGATGTATGAGTATATATGTAGTATAGAACAAAGAGGTCACATGACTGGATACTGATGTTAATCTGTGTTCTTTAATTAAGATAGCTTTTTTTTAATTTTGCACTTACTGATGTTAGGTTTTTGTTTAAAATTACAGTTTTGTATGGATATACTGTTTTTTTTGAGTTGTGATGGTAGTAAACATGAGAGAAGTGGTATTATGTTCAGTGAATCTGGCTTCCAATTTTATATCTATTTCTCATATATAAAGTTCTAGCCTGTTATTGTATCTAATTTTATAAATGATGTTGGAATTGTGTGATTCTACGTAATTTTTACTTAATAATGATTTTAGTACTTTGTTTTAAGTTTAATTTGACTTCAACAACAAATTTATCTTTGAAGGCAAGTTTTCTCCTAGTTTAATTATTTTGAGCTGATTTGAGGGATAAATGGTACACTGCAGTGTAACATTGTGTTGTCCGGTGTCTTAGTGTCAATTTTGTTTGCAGGTTCAGTTTTGAGGTTTCTGTTCCAATGGTTGTGTGGAAATATTAAACCCAAATACTCTTTCAAATCAAAATTAATAATCAGAAATTAAAGACTTCTTTTAACATTTTTCAAGCAACAGTCTACTTGTAACAGGTAAGATAAAGAGATGCTAGTGTGTGAATTATGTGTTGAAAAGTCAAGTTCAAGATAATATCCCAGCCACTCACAATAACAAGGATTAAAAAATAAAGCCCCTGAAATACCTCCCCTGAAGTTTTCATTCTGAGGAAACTGACAAACTTTATGCACTTGTCTTAAACTAAACTTTTTTTTACTGAAGCATCACATGAAACCCTAATAATTGTATATTCTGTCTAATAACAATAAAGCAAAACATTAAATAAATGTACAAAACAACAAAATCAGTGTGTGAAGAATAACTGTGTAAAATAACATAAACATTTATTTTATTACTACTGTTCATGTGAGAAAAGTTCATTATCTTAATCATTGATAAAAGTTTCACACAAAACACTTTACTATTCTTATTTCATTTGTACACTATGTTTTCAGCCCATCTGTCTGTTTTTATGATGTATTAAAAAGAAACCAGTTAACAAAGGCTACAAAGAATAAAACTACACACATCACATACTTTTATTTTTAATTCTTACCAGTAAGAATGTCTAGTCTCATTTGTCTAAGGGTAGCTAAAGCTGTTTCAAATAAACAACAAGACATTGCCACTACAGTAGTCTCTGGACTGCCTAGTCTTTTGTACTTAACAGAATTGGATCTTCCAGATGAAGCTCTCTCAAAGGCTTTCTTCAGTAAGCCTTACAGACAGAGGAAATGTATGAGATCTAACATACATGCAGACATTTTCAAGAACAATACTGAGAAGAAATATTATGGTAATATTTAATTACATAAAATATGCACAAAACAAGTTTTCAGAAATAATGGTAATAACAGCTTTCTCCAATATTTTACACGAATTAATTCAATTTTACAACTATTTTGTATCCTAATACATTATTGTGGAAATATTATTAAGATATTTCTAATCCTGGTGGTGAAGTATATTTTCATAAAAAAGTTGATATGAAAAAGCACAATTAAGTCTTTATAACTCCCAGTTACAAGCACTATGTTTTGTATTAAGCATAAACATGTTATGCAGAGGCTTCTGAACTTAAAACTTAAAGTAACAAGGCCAAAAACCAGAAAAAAGAGTTTTAAAATCACCAACTATGAGTTTTAATCATGTGAATTTTATAAACAATGATCTTAATTGAACTGAAATACAGAAAAAGGAATAGATTTAGATAACATCCTCAAACTATGAGTTCCATCAATTACTCAGAATATAGACCTGAGCAAGGAGTTGCAGAACACATACTAGTTGATCTATTTGGTGAGCTAGGTTGAGATGTTGTGGGAGTTGCCTCCACTGGTCTTGTGGCTGCTAGACTTTCAAACAATCCAGCAAAAAGCATCTTGACAAAAGGTCCACTCCACAGTAATTGCAGTTGTATTTTTACATACACTAGTGACTCATGAAGACTAAAAAACATGAATACACAAATTACTGGTTGCAGTTAAAATTCCACAGTTTAAAAATATAATGATAAGAAGTTTAAACAATGTGTACTTTTTTAATATAATTTTGCTATATTCAAAAATATAGCCTATTAATACATATCAAACGTTCTATTTAGTTAAATTGATTAATATTTTGAAAAGATGGACTATGTAAAAAAACAAAAAAACGTAAGTGTTAACATCCAATTATTTGATAAACTATTAAAACATTTAAATTAGCTCCAGTCAACTCAAAGTCCTAACCTTACAGAATTAAGACATTTTAAACTTGCAAAGTGTAAGAGTTAACTACTAGTGTTGGTAATGTATAAAGAAACGTTCAATACTTATAACCACTTTTATGAAAATCAAATGATACATTTTAGACAATTACTATATGAACTTAATACAATAAAAACATTATTACAAAAAACATTTTTCTGTTGTATGACACTGATCTGAAACCAATAGGTAAAAGAGCACATATGAAGAGAATGTCATCATATATGATATAATTACAAGTTAATATATAATTATATATTATATATTGTTGATTACAACAATATATTCTTTGAAACCAGAACAAGCATTCTTGTAAAAATTGTTTCTTTATAAGTCCAAAACTTATCAGTGAAATCTTAGAAATGTCGCTAAAGACAAAAATGCAGAGAAACTTTATAAAAAATATCTTAATAAACTAACTACTTGAATAAAGCTTGGCAGAGAACATGAGAAGAATTTAATTGAGATTTCCCGTGTGCTCTTCTGTTTAAAACATTAAAACAGTAACTTGAATTCACAATCAAAATTTAAAAATGATTAATTTCTATGCTTACAAGTTTAAAGTGAGCAAAACTCTGTTTGTAACTTTACCTGGAACTTTTGGAAAGATCACTCAAGTATTTAGTAACTTTAATGTTTAACTTTACAGATACTCAATATAAAGTGGTATTGTAATTTTTATAATATTTGTTACTACTTAACCTACAAACATTTTCAAGGAACAGTACAATTTCTAATCATTAGGCCTGTAAATATAAAGGACAAGTATTATACTCAATATCTTATACATAAATGGTATAACTTTGCTAATAGTTTCCTGTTGTGTAACGTAAATATACTAAATCAATTTCACTTGACTTGCAGTTAAAAAATCTTATCAATTACGCATAGATTAAAAAATAAAAACATGTAGAACAATCTAAGCAATACAGGCAGCATAATGATGTGTTAGTTTCAACCATACACGTCATTAAAATTTTCAGTTTATTACATTCTGGTTCAGATAATATATATTGCTAACATAAGCACTTAAAAACAAATGATAAATATCAGAATAAAGTTTTATCCAATGTTTCTAGATTAGAATCCATTATCATAAGAAAAAGTTTTAATGTGCACTTACCCTCGATCTATTGTCTGAGCAAACCAACCCAAAATAGGATGCCAATGTGTCAAATTGGACTGCTTATTGACTACATATTTCTGGCAACTTTCAATCAGACGAGTGACAACATTCTGCAAAGATACAATTATACATAGGTTATGTAATTCTTACATAAAATACATTTAACAAACATCATAACAGTAAACGTTTTTTAAGAACAATTTTGTTATTTAAGTTTATGTTGTAATATGTTCATAAATCTAATCTCAAATGTGTAGGAAAAAATCTAAAAGTTAATTACAGATTACACCTGTGCTTAATAGAACTGTACATATAACACACCTGAACAACATAAATTAATAAACGGTACACTGTATATTATAAATACATCAGATCTTTGACAAAAATTCTGTCAAAGCTAGAAAACCTTTAGAATAAACAAATTATTTGGAATGCACTTGCAGTTTGTCAAACCTATAAGCCTATAACTATTACAATATCCATTAGAAATTATTAAAGAGAACATTCTTAAAATTATATTTTTTTACATGTGAATAATGGCTGTTCATGTTTTCCAGTTTTTGAAAGATTGTCATTTTTGTGACTTTGATATGAATACAAAATACATTTCAAACAAATCTTCATCATTAATATAGTTCAATTTGGTCAAACATTAAAGGAAATATGAATACTTACAACAAAATCCAGGATAATTGGGAAAAGACTCTGAAATAAAAAAGACTCAAATACTTAAATTAAAGCATCTTCAAAATGTTTGTTCATATGAAACATTTTAACCTTTGAAAAATACTTTCCCTACTAAGCACAACATGTGCAAATAATAAACAATAATGTATTGGATTTTATACAGTTACACAATGTCAAAACTTAAAAAAAAAAATGTGAGAAATTAAAATACTTGAGCTTGTATTCATAAGATAGCTGGTATGGTATTAAAACTTTATTTAAAATAAAGTACCAATCAATGTTTCCACTTTCTTAGGTCATCTTCAGGCTAACAAAGAGAGGAAAAGCAGCCTCAGGAAAAAAAAAGTGTAAATGTGTAAGATATTGAAGGGGGCATTGCAGTGAGAAGTTAGGTTATTATACTTGAGCTTACTAACACATACAGCAGGTAGCTTCTCAGTTGGTCTTTGCTATAATTAAAACAAAACAAAATACATATTTTTTTGTTTGAACAAACACAATTTCCACAAATTATCTAACAGTGCTGAGCTATTTCTCTCCTAAAACATCTCAAATTTGGCCTATACTATTCCATAACTGTTTTCATACTGACTATTGGATTTGCTTCTTGTTATCATGCTTGTTAATCATGGACATTAAAACCAATTTACAAGAACCAGTTTTTCTTCTTCTTTGGTAGTTCAGAAATGTTTGTACAATTTTCACCATATTTGTGGGACTAACTCAGTTTACTTATTCTACTCAGGTGTAGCAATGCATATTATATTTAAAATGAAATTTTAAGTTCTATTTTTCACTATTGTAGCTAAAAGTTCTTTTTTTTAAATTTATTATAAACATGTTTATTATTGTTTCAATCTTACAGTATTATTTTATAAAACTTTTTAAGCTACACACTAAGAGTCTATACTAAATGTCTTTTACATAGTTGTTTAACTGAAATTTTATGAAAAAAAGAAATATTACTACGGGTGTGACCTAATGAAATAAATCAGCCTCACACCAGTGTTACTGCTCTCAATTCATGCAGAGAATGCACTTAGTTTACAATTATTAATAAAATTGCAAAATTTAATTAAACTTTAAAATGCAAGTTACAATGGGTAACTTCATATATTTCTTTTAAGGGTGTCAACTCATTTGAGGAATAATTTTAATTTTTTGATGCTCTGATGTGTGAAGCCAACCCTGAGGCCAAAGGTGCATCAATGGATTAAAGGGGTAGGTAGGTATTTCATGTTTATTGGCCCAAAGCTACTAGGCTATGTGTGCCAAACAAGATGTGGTACACTATAATGGTATATGGAAATGATGGTTAAGATATGTAATATTAAGACCTGCCAGGAAGACTGAAGCATTAAGTTCAAACTTGCTGTCAGTCACTTGAAGTTTGCCTTTTCAGTCCTGTGTTCAGGTCAAAATAAAATTAAAATGTGTAAAAAAAATCATGCTAAAACAGTGTATAGTCAAATAAAAACTTTAAATTAAGTTAAAAAAACCAAAAAAATGTAAAAACACAAGTGAGGTGGCCAGTATCACCTATGACAATGATTAATGTCAAGGGCAAACCTACCTTAAAAATATGTTTAAAATGGCGTCGTCGTTCTTGGTTGTAACAACGACATGATAATAAAATATATATGATTGTGACTTGAGTGCCACACAGACCACACACTGGTGCATCAGTACCAGATAAAAGGAAGTGGTGAATTAAAAAACTGTGACCAATGCATAACCTAGCCAAAACAACTTCCTCCCTTCAATCTTTACAGAAAAAAGATGGCCAAAGAGCTAAAGAAGGCTTGATTTGAAAAAGCTTATTATTTCGTTGCTCAATAGAAGTTGACTGCCAAAATGACCTGTCATTTTGGTATAAGGAGAATTGTCGAATTTTGACTGTATTAGTAGGTTTTAAAAATGTTTCCTGAAAAGAAAAACATTTGGGATGATAAAAGTCAATCAAATCCTTGATGTCATTCCCATTTCATTGAAAACCTCGACAGTTCCATTGGATTAGCGTGGCCATTTGTCTTTATTTTGGAGGAGAATATAGCATGGAGACCTGCTTGCGACTGCACTTTTTTTCTTTACTGGATGTGGGCCAGTCACTCTCTAGTGATCCTGCTCTGGATCGAGTAGGCAGGTTGGAGTTTGTAGACATACATTCCAGTTATTGGGTGTGTGAACAAATGAGTTATTTAATGTTTGGGCTTGAACAAGGTGAAGTTGGGCAATGACTGGAAGATGTGGTAGGGACAGAGATAGAAGTAGATTATGATTTGTTAACTTTGTTGATTTTGGAGGGTACTAGATTAAGATACACTGTTAAGGATTCTGTAGGAGGCACAGAAAGGTCTGTCTTGACTCATACTGTTGTAGTGGATTACAGCAGCATAAGTCTGAGACAGAATTAGGAATAGTAATTTCCAAACGTCTGGATAAGTAACATTATGAACTGTCATGAGACATTGTACTTCTTTCTCTTCCACCCATTTAGGGCAAGAAGTAAAATAGGAAGAATGTGGACTGTTAACAGTTAATGCAATGCAGTTCTAATGGGCATTCAAAAGCATCATGGTCTTTACCAGCACATGTTGAGGAACCACAGCAAGATGTTTTCAAGTGACCAAATCGTTAACAATGAAAACATCTAATAAGGTTAGGAATATAAGGTCATACCTTACAATTCAGATATCCTGCCTTGATTGTGGTTGGAGGACGCGATGTTGTAAATGTTAATATTAGAACATTTGTCGACTCCATAATCCCGTCTCTATGAGTAAAAATTTGGGGCATGGTTGTAACACCTTGGCTGGTAAAACCTGTGAGGATCTCTGACTATGGAATGGTTTTTAAATCCCTCTCAATTATAACTTCTCATGAAGAATTCAAAGTCAAATGAGGAGTAACCTCCATGAATATATCCCCAATGGCCTTCGACTTCAAGAGGAGTTTGGAATGTTGTGATGAAGCTGTTTCCACAAAAATGTCCCCAGGCCATAATTTTTTTTACCAATTTAAGTAAACCAGCAAGCCCTTCTAAACCCTTCTGAATAAAAAATGGAGACATCTGCACTAAGGTTTTTCAGTTAAAGAGTGTACAATTAAAAGTCACGGGACAGATTCAAGTTGTGAGTTTGACTTTAGAGAGTAATCAATGCGCAGTCGTTTGCCAGTAGTTGGATTTTTCTCTATGCTGTCATGCTTGTTTATTTTTTTATTTGAGGGGTATCCATAATAAAAAAAGAATATTTTGGTGCCCACTGACCCCACCCACCATGAAGCCCTATGAGAGGATGCACTACAGTGCCACATAAGGTCACTGCAGCAATGCCATTGTTTCATGAGCACTATACACGAACACCAGTATGAAATGTCCTACACTGGCACTCAGTTGACCCTGGCCCAAATGGACTAGCCAACTGATCTTGGGGGGGGGAGGCATATAAGTAAAAACAGCTGGTATGGGTTGAGAAAATTTTTTATGCAGAAGAATGAACAACGCTCATTTACATAAACATTTTCTCAACCCATACCAGCCGTTTTTCCACACATATCGCATTAAGTTTAATTTCACTGGCAAGGATGGTGTGTTAAACCTTGTTTGCATTAGAAACTACTGAAATGGGCAAAGAAATACATTAAAAAGAAATACAAAAATAAATATATAAGAATAAAAAATAGGTTTACCAGTTATTATAAATGTTGAATGAAACCTTCTGATTAACATTTTCAAAAGAAGTTTGCTTGCTTATAATCTTTAGATGGTAAAAAAGTTATTTTTATTGTACTTCAGTTATCGTGACACAAAGAAATTACCAAATTGTTCGCCTTATTTTACAAATTAAAACAAAGAAAAAATTTGCAGTTATTTAAATAAAATTTTTTAAGGAAGTTTAAAAGAATGTAGGAAGACTAAAAATCAGTAATTAAGATCTATGACAAAGTTAACCATTTTCAACTGTTTCTTAATTACAGGCATCACAGTAAATATTTATGAATGTTCAAAAGTTGTGAATTCATACAAATGTCACATATAAAAATATAATAGTTTATTTGCAGAAGCTACATAATGTGTAGAAAGTAATTCAAAAGTTTCAAACTATTTTATTAAGTAGATTTCTTTTGCAATGCAATTTTACAAATTATACGTGTATTGAGCCAACATACCTGGGTTTCAAAGAGTTAAAAGTATTTGTAGCAAGTAAAGGTTTGATTTCATTCTGTTTATCATATTTTAAGTTCTACATCCATCATAACATACAACTAGATTGTATACTTCTTTTCTACACTTTTATATTTATAATTTCAGAATAAAAACTTATTTTTTAAAGGTCAATCACAGATTAGATGAGCTTGTACTGTTTTTTTTTTAAGTATTAACACTTGTGTTGATGCATGAATGTTTTAGCTTTGATTTCCATTTCCATGAAATTATAAAATTGTGAATCATAAACCTAAAAAAATTAACAAAATTATTTTTCTAATGCTACTATGTGTATTGAAATGTTTATCCATGTATGTAGATCAACAGTAATAAAGCAAAACAAGAAATGCTTAAATTAACAAATAGTATGTAGGTACATTTATTCATTTTAACATCTATGCAGTAATTATCCCTGCCCACTATATACAGATCCTACTTACCTCCAGATCTTTGTTTGCCAAGTTTATAAGATTTGCTGAAAAGAAAATAAAACAAACAAACATTATTCATTTAAAAGAAACAGACTATTTGTGTTTTCAAAAATGTAGATTATCAGCTGCTGGAATAAAAAGAGCTATAATAGGTTTCAAGGTTAATTTTCAAGTTTACTTATGGAAATCTTTTACTCACTAACACAAACAATAACAAAATAAGCAATCACAAGTGTAACTAAGTACTTACATAGTTTTTAGCTTCAGAAAGACAGATTTTAACTAAGTAACTTTTAATCTTACAATTTTCACTTAAACAAACACAATGACTCTTATTTATTATTTGTTTATTTCAATTTCAATTCCTGTCAATTATATAACTGGTGAAATAATACAATAAAAAACCATAAACATAATTTCTAATGGACGACAAGCAACTACACCTATTTAATCAAATTCAGTTTCAGTATTAATTTAAAAATTCTCTTTAAATAAATATTATTCTAGTTTCAACATGTAAATATTAATAACATTATGTAACACAAATTTTGTTCCTGGATAGCATGTGTTATTTCTTAATTGTTTATGTTGTAAAAGTACAGAAAATGGCCATTATTCCCTTCAAACTTTGCCTTTGTGACCTGGATAATGAAATTTATTTTCTATGTAAAAACGGGCAAATTTACACATTTTCATTTACATAAAGTCTGAATAAAACAACATATGAATCAAGATTGACATGTATTTATACTAAAGTTATACAAAAATGAACAAATATGTTTAGAAGTGAGTAGTTTTTTGAGATTTGCGAATGTAATGTAAATCACTTTCACGTATCAGGCCCCAAATATAGTCTCCCATCACGTTTTCATTATATGCCCCTTGGTAACAACGTTCAAAGTCCAAAATATCTTTGTGGAAGTGCTCGCCTTGCTCCTCTGAGTATGCTCCCATGTTTTCCTTGAATTTATCAAGATCAGCATCAAAGATATGGACTTTCAGGGACATCTTGCAACCAATTTTGCCATTGTTCTTCAGAGCCTCATCCAGTTTCATATAATTTTTGGCATTGTGACTTGCCCAAAAAGACCCAAACTACTGTGACAAAGCTGCACCAAGCTTCTTTTTCTTTCCTACTGAGCTTCTTGAGGAATTCTGTACACTCTATGATCTTCTTTATTTATGGTCCAACGAAGACACCAGTTTTGACCTTTGCCTCAGACAGCTTAGGGAAAAAGTCTTGAAAGTACTTGAAAGGTTGCAGACTCCTTATCAAGAGCTGTGGCAAACTGTTTCATAAGACCCAACTTTATGTGCAATGGTGGGAACACCTTCTGGAGGTCCACTAGCAGCTCATACTTGACATTGTGCCTTCCCACAAAGAACTCGATCTGTTGTGGCCAGTGCTTCCTGTTGTAGTGCACTGCAGTGTCCCTGCTGTCCCAAAGGCAAAGATTACAGGGAAACTTGGTAAAGCATCCTTGGAGACCCATCACGAATGTTACCATTTTGAAGTCTCCGATAACCTCCCAGCCATACTCATCATACTTCAAGGCTTCTAGTAAGGTCTTGATGCTGTTGTATCCTTCTTTGAGGTGCACTGAATGAGCCAGGGGAAGATATGGATATTTATTCCTGTTATGGAGCAGCACAGCTTTAAGGCTTTCGGATGAGCTATCAATGAAGAGGTGCCACTCATTAGGGTTACAGGCAATTCCAATTGCCTCGCACAGACCGTATACATTGTGGCAGAAGCAGAGCCCATCTTGATGAGTGAAGAAGCTTGAAAAATGTCGATGACCCTTTCTCTAATTTGCAACTTGCACACTTTCACCTAACAAATCCCATTCCTTGAGCCTAGATGTCAAAAGCGAGCTTGGCATTCGACTTTGTTAGACCAAGATCTCTGATCAAGTCATTAAGATCTCTTTGGTTGGGGTAGTATGGGTTTATCTCACCACCTGCACCTCTGAAATTGTAATCTAGATCTTCAACATCTACCTCCTCTTCTGATTTGCTGCTTTCTTCTGAAGATGGCTGCTTTTTCTCTGGCAGAGTGGGCACAGGGAGCTCAGGGCAGTGTGGCACTGGGGCGATGGATGATGGAAGGTCCGGATACATGATAGCAGATGCATTCTTGCCAGCTCAACATTTGGAAAGGTCCACCATGTAGAAGTAGCAATTGCTTGAGTGGTCAATGGGTTCACGCCAAATTCAGAATAGCGAACTTTATGGTTCTCTTTTCCCCTCTGTACCATCTTGCAAAAGAGCAAAATAAAATTATTATGAAAAATAAATTTCTTTCATTCACAACTATCGTGTAAGAGGTTCATGCAAAATATTTTATGTGATATTTTTCTATACAATTGGAAATCAAAAAAAAAATTTTAAAAGGTTTAAAATTTGTATAATATAAAATCTTACTATTCAAGCAAGCAAAAATTGTCTGTCTTACCTTCATGAGTTTTTTTGCAGTGCTCGCAGGTAAAATGAGGTACCTAGGGTTTGTCTTGATCCCCAACAGGCATGCCAAAAAATACCTTGCAGGCTTCACACATTTTTAGCAGATGCTGTCACAGAGTACTTTTTCGCTTTTGTCTTGATAAATTAGTCACATACATAGCAGAATGTGTCTGGAAAATGCTTGCAGCTTCTTGATTCCATCTCTGATAAAATCAGATAGGTCTATGTGTTCAATTAAGCAGCTAGAACTAAACTGAAATGGTGAGTGGTGAGCCCCTGTATATATATATTACTATGGAAAGTTCTAGAAAATTCTAAAAGGTTCTTGAAAGTTCTAAAACATTCTAGAAAGTTCTTGAAAGTTTGAGAAAATTCTATATCAGCTACTCAGCATTGAATCTACCTGGAATGTTCTGGAAAATGGGTAAATTTAAAAATTTCATTACCCAGGTCACAAAAGCAAAGTTTGAAGAGAAAAATAGGTCTTTTCCATTCACTTTAGGCAAAAGCAATTGGGAAATAACACTTTCTGCCCAGGAACAAGAAAAAGTAAAAATTTTGTTGTATAGTGTAATTAATAACACTGATAAAGTACAACTAAAAGCTCTTTATATCAGTGAATGAACTGAGTTTTAACTCTGATAGTTTCTTCAGATCTAAATGATAGTCTCATGAAGTTTTACTTTTAATTTTGATGTGGATTTAAATTTTAAAATGTCTCATTTTTAAAATTACAAATTAATTTTTCATTTTATATAATCATTTTGATTTCTATTTTTTTTTTAATTAAGTAGTTACTTTCAGTTTTGAAATACATCATCAAACTGGTTGTGGAACAAAGATCTTATTTTGACATAAATGATTTTTGTTAAGTGAATTGTAATGTGCTATGTTTATTGGTTTATAATGTTAGATTCCATTTCTCCACACAAACTAAACAGCATAACCTATAACTCAGTAATGAGACACAGTATAAAAAATGTATATGATAAACCCTATTACTAAAGCTTTAACAAGAATGTTCATTTACAGTGCACAAAATATGTGGCTTTCTCATTTTTTTCTTTTTTTTATCCACTTTTATTCATTTATTCCTCTAAAGAAAATCTACTCTGATGTATTGCAAGTTTGATAAATACAGATAATAAATTGAACAACAAATACGTATATAAATATGTAATTAGAGTTTGGATTGGCAATTACAATTTTTCAATGGTTATATCTGCAATAAGTTCAAGTCTTTAATTTAAAAAAAAACTCTATAATAAACAAACTTAGAATACTGAAAGGGAGCCATTTTATTTAGCTTCATAAGCACAACACATACCTAGTAGACAAAGGGCATAGCTGCCTTCAAGAGCATTGAAAATAACTCTTGTGTTCTGTTCAGCTGACAGAAGCTGTAGTGATTTCTTCAAAATATCATGATTCATCAACAAAGTAACACACTGTTGATTAGAAAATCAAGAACACTTGTCTTAAAAAGCAACAAAAAAACTGTTAAAATGTAAGCATTAACAATATTCAAGTATTTATTTACTTAAAAACAATTCTTTATGCTTTGTGTGGAACTGAAAAAAAAAAACCCTGTAATTTCACATCAAAATATCTGTTCAAACTTCCGTCAGTATTATTCTGTGTAATACATTAATTCAAACTGTATAATACAGTGAATTACACAAGTTTTTATATCTTTGCCATCTCATGAATGACTAGCAAAGGAGAAAGTTAGGTCTGCTAACAACTGGAGGTTCTCAAACCTTGGGATTGGTTGTATATTTATCAATGACATGTGATAGTTGGTTGACAGATAAATAGACAAGATACAAATGTACAAGTCTTACACTTTAAACAGCTATACAGTTCACAGCAGGGTGAGTGATCTTGTATACATGTGTAAAAATTAGTTGGGGGGGGGCAAAAAAAAAGCAAAAAAGGACTAATGCATAAATGAGTTTATGCTAGTGAAGGTTGACCCCAACAACTTATGCTAGGATATAGCCTTTAACTTTTGTGAAATCCAAGTTTTCACTACAAAATTATACATACTTTAAATATAAACCAACAACCTACTATTCTGTGAAGCAACTCATATATGGTTTGCTCATGGTAAATGTAAACAACTTAATGAAATTACAGATAAAATTAAATGGTGCCAACACAAATGAAAGGGAAAGTTAACTAATGTCAAAAGTGGAAGAGTTCTTGGAGTGTTAAACCACAGAAAAAATATAATAAATTGAAAAAGAGATCTTAATAGCTCTTTCATAAAAACTGAAACTAGGGAAACACTGCAAAAATACTGTTTAAAGCATATGTTGAAATATTCAATACTCTGTTTAAATAAGTACAAATTTTTTAATACTCATGTTAAATCTCTACTAGGAGATCTTACCTCGGGTGATATGTTGGTTAAATGGTACACAAAAGCTGGTACTGAGAGAATGTGAAGAAGAAACAAGTTCATGAAGTTGTTAGAGAATTGATATGCTGCTAGTGTCCTTAACATGGAAATAAATGTAAGTAAAATTACAGTGATAATCTTATAAGACCTTATATTCACTTACAATTTAAAGCTTACATTAAAGCAAATATTTTCACTTCAATTTTTAATTTTCAACATAAGTGCTTTTGTCCAATTGGAACCCTTTTCTACAATTCTATAATAACTTACGTTTTACCCTCCACACAGGTCAATTTTGAAAATGCCTAAATTAAAGCCAACTTTTTTTAGTTCAGCAGACTAGCAAAGTTAGTAGACAGCCCAAAGTGAAGACCCCAAAACTCAAAATAAAATCACTGCATCTATCCTATCATTATAATTGACAACTTGCTGGTTCATGCAGTTGATCAAGTAGGTATAAGCCTTTGAGAGTTGTTTATTTTTGCACTGTTTTGATCTGTAAGGACTTGATAGAAGCCAAATTGTGAAACTTGCAATATTTAAAAGAAATGGCCAAATGTGCATAAAAAATGCTATTTTCATGATATACTAGTGATAAGATAGTCAATCTCCATACATATATTGTTACAAGATTATAATTGACTTTTAGAAAACATGTTGGTAATAAATTTACTGAGGTATAATACTGAGAAGAAACATTAATCATTTCCTGTTATGTGATGGGCATTTAAGCTTTTTTTGTTAATTAGTCAAACTACACGACTACTTTAAAAATTTTAAATTGTGTCATGTTTACAGAAGTACTATTTTCTATGTTATAAAAATATATTTACAAGTATTTTTCTATCAACAAATCAAACAAGTAACTGGTACAACACTTCGAAATGCAAGAACTGCACTGTTTCAAATAATGAAATATATTTGTGAATAACTCTAACTAATAAACAATGCGTATGATTCAATACCTTGAATCATGTAAGAAACATGTTAATCTCCATTTAAAAAGAAAGCATATATAAATTTAAGAATGCTCTACAAAATGTGTTTAAATACAAATAGTTCAAGTTGCATCCAGGAAACACAGCAGAGTTAAAATAGTACATGTAGGTCTTGACAAACAATGTAAGAAAACAAACCTTCACTAACCTGAATGATAGATTGCAAACTGCTAGCAATGTTGCACGTTTCAGTGTGGGTTTTGAGCGTACGAGGCCTTTGTAAAGAAGCTTTTGGAGACTCACATACATTCCTTTTGTTACCAAATGACCCATAACATTATTACAGAGCTGGGTCATGGCTGGTTTCAAGGATTCTCCTGAAAAACAAAACAAACTGCAACCTTAAGAAATACAAAAGTAGACCAAAGGGTTAAACACACACAACTTTCAAAAAATTGTATTTAAGGGAAATAAAAACATTAATGAACATATATGAAGGACAGTATGAGAGTTTAAACTGGACCTATACTAACATATCTTAACTTGAAAATAAAGAAGACAGTAAGATATCTTTGAAGTTGCATGGTAAATATTTTTAATGTATTTTATTCTAGCAGAGAGAGACAATTTTAAGATAATACAAAATGACAGTTATACTTACGTGACTTTTCCTTCAATATTTTCCAAGTAGCAGTATTAGTAAATGTTACCAGCATGTGCAGATACAACATCATAGATTTTGTATCTCTGGACACTTCAGGCTGTAATAATAAAAGAAATAACATTATAACTATAATAACATCACTTGCTCCATTGAATAAAATCTGATCAAGAGCAAGATATTTCCAAAGTACCAAAACAGTATTATGAGTATTTAAAGCTGTTATTTTTTATTAATTAAAAAAATATATAGATGTCTTTGAAAAAAGTAAAGAAATCAAAAATATTTACGTGGCTGTGAAAATCACGAAAAACTCAATAACCTAAAATTCTATACACAAACAGAGGTATAGAAATGAATTCAGATAATGTTCTAAACAACCAAATAATTTCTCATTCCACTCAGGATGAATATCAAAGCTACTTCCACTTCTTTGATTAAATAAGCTAACTAATTCAGTCTGCATCTGAAGATCCTTTTACTGATGAAAACCATGGATGTAGTAAATGACATATGAAACAAACTGTCTTTCCACAATTCTGTAAAATATATCCTTTCAGAGAGACATGTAGATTGGAGCTGTACTTACTTCATTGGCAACTTATGGTTTTGTCTCATACAAATGTAACTACCTATAAAAAATGTAGAAACGTTGCTATATAATAGTTGTTGAGGTGGCTGAAAGAGACACAAGTTTATGCATTATTAACATTATTCTTTAATTTTTACAGGCCTCCCAGGAATTTGCTGCTTCATACCTTAAAAGTAAAGACTAAGTATGATACATTACAGATTGAATTTGATTTAATCACAGGCTATGTTTAGTGAATTCTCTCTTGCAGTGATGCTATATCATAATCAATTACGCCCTACAGAACTAAATATGGGTGTATATTTTAAACACTGTTGTTTCCCATTTTCTACCAAATAATTTAGTATGATTATTCTTACCTTGTAATTGAGAATACTCATGCATCACTATTTCTAGGCACGTGTACGGTAACTAATACTACAAACATATATGATGGATACATAACTTTATCAAATACTAATCTGAGAGATTACACAAAACATGAGATATTGTTCATTCAATAAATATTAGAATGAACATTTATTCCTAAATTCAGGAATTTAACATGTTAAAATATATGTAAACACTTTTAAATATAAAGTTTATCAAATTATACATATATTATCATAATACCTTCTACATTAAATGAAGATTAAATACAATTCTTCCACAAGCTCTTTAAGCAGTTATATAGATTTTAGAGATTAAACCTCCATAAAACAAATTTATTTTAAAGGCTCAAAATTATCTTCCTGTCCATGATCTACCCCTTATATCAATTATTTTTGATCAGTGGTAAAAACACAACAAAGTGGCCAAAACTGAAAATGAGAAGGTAATCTGTTTAGTTTACTGATGTAAATTGTTGTTATCTTGAATACTTTTTCCCACAATCCAAAGATTTTTCCTGTTTTGAGCAGCCTAGGTAACCTTATTTTTGTTATTTAAACTGCATATATACATAACAAATATGTATTTGATTTTGAAATCCACAGAAAAAAATGCACACTGTGCACAATAACGTGAAAAACACATTTTATCATATTACATTCGAGATGTAAACATTTAACAACTATATATCAAAATATTCTTTCAAATTTCAGATAATTATGATGTTAAAACCTTTATCAACCAATATATGTTCATGTATATTCTATGTTTCCTTGACATTTTAAGTTAACCAATTGCTTATTTGTCCTCTGCAGCTCATTCATTCACTAGTAAGTTAACACCTGGTACATGATTTACTATGCATATCTTTCCCACTGTTGGATCAAAATTTGGAATTGTTTGATTATTTAAATTTAGTTATGCTGTAAGTAATTTCATGTGCTGTTCATCTTATGATGATGATTAGAAAGTTCCCTTCCTTGCCATCGGTTCCACAGTTCACACAGCAGTTGCATACAATGCAGAAATATTTTTTTTGTACCAACTCTCCATACAGCTCATTTACACCTCTTTATTTTTTTACACCACCACTAATGGCAGCTGTTTTTTCGTATATATATCAATTTGTTGTGTATCATCCCCATGTTCCAAGAATTACAGCAAATCCATGCATTGTTTCTTTGGTAAAATTACAAGCAAAGGTGTACAAAGTTGACTGTTGGATTAAGATATAATCAATAAAAAGAAGTAGTAATTGAAGTGAGTAGCATATCTTTATCAAATAGATGTCTGTTAACTCTGTGATTAAAAAATGTTGAGATTTCAGTGTAGTAAAATTACAAGTAGAGGCTAACAAACAGCAATGCAGTCAACAAAAATATGGGCAAGGGAAACATCAATATCAAACTGAATATATATATGCAAGTTACCTTTGGCCACCTTGTGAACCAAAATGAAAGAAATAAACAAATATGGTTTAAGATCACCAATAAACACCTTCACATCAAACAAAAGCTTCTATCAATTTTTGTTCTTTATGAAAATAAAAAAAATAAGACAGAAAATTCTCACCTCTGTATTGATTTACTGATCCATCATCTTCAAATAGATTAGTACAACAATTAGAAGCAAATTAGAAGGTATAAAATGTTATAATAACTTAATTCTCTGTTTGATGTTTTGTTAAAATAGTTTGCTATGATTACCAAAGTAAGGGGTCTTTCCTTTTGGAAATGCAGAAAATTGGTAATGATGTCTTTCTTGCTGATAAAATTGTCTACTTATTGACTTTCATTTTTAAAAGCCTTTCTTTCAAACATTTCCTATTATCATTCAATGTTTTATATACAAAATATCTGTATTTATGTGTAAATTACAAAAACTGTATTTTTTGAACAAATGACATTACAAATCTGAGCCTGGTTTGTTAACAAATTTCTACTGAGATGTTAGTTTGTAGAAATTAATATACATACCTTTAAATTGTTAAGAAAAATACAACACTGCCACAAGACTTTCTTCAACTGTTGTATCCACTGGACAGCATAATCCTTATTCAAAGCTATAGCTACATAGCAGTACTGGCAAATGAAAACAGAATTAATAACTGTAAGACCAGATTTACTAACTTGTTTGTTGTTCCTTTACTATGAGATTTATCCCATTGGATTAGTTTTTTTAGTGTTGATAAAAACATTAAGTTTTTCATTTTTTAACAGCTTTATAATATCAAAGTAACAAAACAAAGAGACTAGTTAATCTTCTTTAATGTTAGGAACAGACATATTGTTCTTGCCACATTTTATTATATTTTTTTATTGTCTGAAAGACATATAAATACTCTTATATAAGACTTCAAAACCATATTTTAAAAACAAGTGAAAAACTAATGAAGTAATTGAACAATTTAAGAATTTTATCAAAAATTATATTTTTCCAACTCATAATAACAACTGCCTAAGGCTGAGTTAATTGAAAGTGCCACATGAGACGACAGAAAAATATCCTAAAACATTTTCCATCATGCCCCAACCAAATAACATTTTCCTTAGCTTCAAGGTCATTTTCAATCACACTCTTTACATCTTTCATTAGTATATGGATATGCTTTTAGGTTAAACACAAACAGATATGTGTGTGTGTGTATATCTCATTTCTGTTATGGGTCTAGGATGTAAACTTATTGTCACAGATGATAACATATGTTACAATAGCACCCAAATGCATTGGGTAATCCTACATCTCGGACAAAATTCCAATGCTGATGATAATCTAGCTATCTATCATGGAAAATCAAATAAATATACAAAAATCAAATAATGTTATGAAGCTGAGTGGTTACACCTACAACATCTCAGTTGCTACTACTTTTCATTGTTTATCATCAGTTGTGGGAAGGCAGTTATCCTTAAATTCCTTGAGGTAGAAAAGAAACTACCCTAACATTGCTACTAATTAAATTCTCAACCTCCACCCTTATTAAAAAAAATGGCATTATCTACCTTATACACAGTGGTACATTTTGTTGTACGTCTGCAGACCCATAACTGCCAGACAGTTTAAACAACTAAAAACTTTTGCAAATAAATCATTTACATGTTAATGTAGCAAATTTGAATTATCTGGTTAATAGCTAAAATAAATATCTGTACATTAAACTTTTGAGCATTTGTTTTGAATAGTCCATGTACAAAATAATTTTTATATTAAGACTAAAATTTTTTTTTTTATCTCAATTATTTCATATTTCCATTTTATATTTCTGTGAACCTCCTAAATACATTTCAAATGTTTTTCTCAGTAAAAATTTATATTTTATCTGTTATTTTCTCTACCCTATCTCCATATGGGATTGATTAATTTGACTGACCTTGTAACTGCCAAAAAATTGAAAGAAATCTAAAGTACCTTTTTTTCATTTTAGAATGTCTTGAAATGTCTTAGTTTATCCTAAGTAGCTTTGAGCATGTAACAATAAACATCTATTTATAAATAAATTTTATTGCTTTACTGCATTTTTGATTGCTCTTTGAACTGTCATTACCACTCATACCATCATAACTTATAAATCACTCAGGGAATGGAATGTACAGCTCATGTTATCCTACTGAATTATGTTACCATGAGCTGCTCATGTGCATGGATTGTGAAACATTTTTATTATTATTTATTTTATCTAATCTAATCTTAACTAACTTAAAAATATCCCTATTTTTACATTTTAGTTACTTCTATAAAAATAAATAAAGAATAAATATGAAAAACAAGAAATAAAATACTTATCCAAACATTTTCTTCTTCTGTTGATGAAATTTAAGCCTATTTTTTTATATTAATGAAAGTAATGCATTAAAGTTTTTATATAATCAAATAATGCACCAAAGAACATAGACTAATAACATGAAAAAAGCTGACAATTTCTCCTGAATCTCACAATTGTTCTATCTTTCTAACTATAAGATAAGGCCATTACAAATTCATTCAAAGCAGTTGTTAGCTTTCTCATGGGAATGAAGGCTGTGCTCCCGAGTGAAATTGTCACTTATATGTTCAGAACACAATGTTATGCAATATTTCACTTGATAGATGAAATCTTTGACTTTCTATTGGCTATAGATAGTGTACAGTTAAATATAACAGAGAAAGATAAAAAAATCTTGAAAGAGACGATGTGACAGATGAGTGTGACAGGAGGGGTATGATTTTCTATTTGATAGCTCTCTAAGCAAACAAAGTTGAAGGCTATAAAAATTATGGTTTGTCTCAACAATGACAGTATTATAGTAAGTAATTTGTGTTTAATTTTGTATATTTTGGAAAGGTGGTGGATAAAACAGAGAAGGTACCTAGAGAAAATGTGTCATGTGTGCCACACTAGGGAAAATTCATGATTACTTTTATATTGCTTTGTAGAATTGAGAAGTTAAAACTTATATACTATTAAAATATGGATTATTAGCTAAGATTTTATGTTACACTATGTGGTATAGCATAAAAAAAAAGTAATTTTATAAAATTTTGAACATAAGACACTAAAACTTTAGTCATCCTGTAAAGGTTATCCAGAGAGAGAGGGAAAATAAAGAACATGATTTTAGGAATTAATTCACAGTAAACCACTTCAACTTTGTTTTATAATATCTGTTATTCCTAGTAGCTAAAATTAACAGCTTTTACCTCTCATTACATAACTTTTGGTTTTTTGTCTAAACACTTATCTAACCAATATTCAAATACAGAATATATAATAAAACATTTATAGTCAAGTATAATTAATGCTTCTCCTTCTCACTAGCTACAAGGTTTTTATACACAGACACACATATAACCTTATGAACAATATGTCTATATCCTAAACCACTATTCACTCACAGCTATTTCAAATTGTTATTATATTAATGTAAATATTCAAGAACTGGTATGATTCAATTTTGTAGGTATACAAGCACCCTAATTTTTTTGAAAGTTAAGCTAAAACGTTTCTAAATCATTTGTTTCTTCTTTGAACTATGAAATGAATAGTTCCCAAACATTTGGAAGGTCTACAAGTTATAGTTTAAGGGTACACATCCAAACTGTTTTCTTCTTGCACACAAAAAGTGTTTGCTTTATAATTTTTGATACAACAGCATGTGCATCTTCACAACATCTGGTAGACTTTTAGTAAAAATTACAGGTATTTTGTATACAAAAGGTATTTTTTAATGAATTATTTTTACAAAAAACTTGTTTGTGAAAATAAAGTATGTTTTTTTACTAGTCTTTGTGCAAAGTGATTTCATGTTATTATAAAAAAACTATTTTTCATCCCAAAAATCTCAAATATTATGTGGATAATATCGAAAACATCCTAAATACATTTCAAACATGTGTTTTGAGTAAAACTTTATATTTTATGTTATTTTCTATACTCTAACTATGTGGGGTCCTTAACCAACCTCATAACCACAATAGAAAAAGTAGGAAATAAATATAACTTATGCTTTTTGTGTGCTAGAATGACTACATATTAAAACACAAAAATACAAAAGTTTAGACCAAGTAGCTTAAGTTTCATAATGTTATATATATATATTCGTTATTTTTTTTATGATACTGACCTTCCAGTCATGTCTATCTAACATTAGATAGCTTGCATGAAGCAGTGCATGTGCACTCAGGTCATGTATCCAGTAATAAAAAATTGACCAAAAGTCTTCCTTGTTTTGGCTATGTTTTAGTGTAATATTTTGTAATATACAGTCACATTTCAATTATTATACATTATATTAGGAAGGTCTACAAATTATAGTTTAAAGGTACATGAATGTGAAGTATTGGTTTTTGAGTTGCTGTCAATCTTGTGCTCAACCCACCAATTTTCTTGTTGATCCACAGTCTATCATTATAACAAAAAAGTTTATAATCTGGAGAACCTTTTGCCTATACACATTAATGATAGTTAGTTAGTTAAAATATCATTTTTAAAGAGACTCTTTTCCAATGTTAAACAAAATTTAAACAGCGAGCATTAAGGATAGTAATATTAATATCTAGATCATATCTGTAGCTATTTTCATCACATTCAAAACTGAGGCTGATATCTCCAAAGTAATATAAATTACATAACTTCACAGTCAACTAGTGAGATGATCTTGCATTAGTTTGTTTGTTTGTTGCAGATAAACACAAAACTATACAAGTTGATATCTGTGCACTGTCCTCACTAGGGGTACCTAAATCTGGCTTTTAGCATTATAAGCTTTCAGACTTAGCAGTGAGCCACTGGGAGATTCTTGTATTGAAATACAAAGATGTCATTATTATTATTATCAGTTATGACAGTCTTTGTAGTAACAAAAAAAAAGTTGAATTTTGTTAATTATTTTAAAAGACAACATAAAACTTGAAAGACACAGCAATAAATTTATTCTCACTGATATAAAAGTATTTTTGCTCTAACATATCAATTCAGATTTTCTAAATAGCCATATACACACACACACACACTTTTTTTCAATTGGAAAGTGACATGTGTCTGTTTATGCTTAATGTTTAACTTTGATTAGACTGAGCAACTAAACGTTTTTTTGCATCATGTATAACAATGTAAACAATATGAATCATCAACTGCCTCCCAGTGGCACAGCAGTAAGTCTTTTGATGTAAAACATTAATATCTGCATTTTAATTCCCCTTTGTAGATACATCAGATAGTTCATTGTGGCTTTGTTATAACCAACACACACACACACACATATATCGTTAATCAAAACTAAACCTCATTAAATGAACAAATGTTATACCAAACATACTCTTCATGATGTAGGAAAAGTTTCCCACAAATATGTAATGATAGGAAATAATAAATTTGTGATGGTATTTAAATCAAAGTCTTCAAAAATTATGTAAACATATGGCTGTGAAGAATCCACTTGGAGACAGGCATTTCATTACAGAGTCACTACTTCCCACATCATTAAATTCCCAACTTCCATTAAGTATTTAAGTATTCTTAATTACAAAATATTAGTATATTTTCAAGGATTACATACTAATATATTGTTTGACAAAAAATTATACACAATCTTACCTTGAGAGAATTTGAATCCATGCTGGTGATGATATAACGACAAAGCCTTTCAAATCTCTGAAACGAAAGATGACATAGGAAAATGACACATTGATGTGAAGTGAATATAAATGATTGGGCAATGTCTATACACATGTATTATATGAACAACAAGTTTTTGTGTTTCTTAAGTTAATGGACTTACTTTCCTTCACCTAATAATGAAGTTTCTTGGTACAATTAATCAGTGAAACTTTCAAATTAAAATGAAAACAAAATTATATATATATAGACACACACACACACATTAGGTCATCGAATAAGTAATGTCCAATAATTTAATACAGAAAATGCATCATGATTTCTGTCTTTATAGAAGGCTTTAATGACTAAAATATATAGTAAGACACATAAAAATGTTCAGACAATTAAAATAAACTAACCCAACTCCACTTTTTCATATCATTAATATAAAAAACCCTTATGAAGATGGATGTGTCTGAAGAGCACATTAGGGATATAATGGTTTATGAGTTTAAAAAAGGCAATAATGTAGTAGAAACCAAACAAAACATTAAAGGTACAGAGTCTCTCAATGAAAGGTAAAGGTGTTGTGTTACACCAGGATAATGCATAGTACCATACAGCAAGGATCACATCTGCAAAGATTGAATAGCTAGACTGGAAAAAAACTTCCACATGCTCCTTATTCTCCAGACTTTGCCCCATATGGTTATCATCTATTCTGAAGTTTATACAACTATCTTGATAGAAAAGAGCTTGGAACAAAACTATCCTCTCTACATTCTTTTCCTACAAACCCCAAGAATTTTATAGAAGTGGCATTCAGAAGCTTGTGAATTGTTGGCAGGAAGTAATTAATAATAACGGAATATGCATTATTGATTAAACAACATTAAAAGTGTTTGAAATCCTTTCTCTTTTTCTAAACCTGAAATCAGACATTACTTAAGTGATGACCTGATATATCTACATGTAGATAAACCTGTTTCATATAAAAGGAACCAACTAATAACATCTATCATTTTGGTAAACAATTTAAATGCTAAAATGCAATTATCCATTTTAAAATTATTTATATCTAAGTAGAAAATTTAAAATATCACCTTAGAATTTGATATTAAGCCAAAAAATAAATAAAAATTAACATTAAACAAAATCAATTTTTAAAAGTTGCAGTTGAGGATGTGTGTTGACATAGACATCCGAAACTGTTATATTTTAAAACATTAAGCAAAAATACTTCACAGAAGATTCAATAACAATAGAATATAATATATAAAATTTGCCCCTGAATCAAAATATGAAGTAGAGAAGAAACAAGTCCATGAATGAAAACTCAGAAAGTAGAAAGAAGTGCACTTTTAACAACAAAGTAGTATAGAATACACAAAAGTTATAATCTTCCTATACTGAAAATGTACTTCCAATATGTTTTTATCTCGGCTCATATAAATAGCTATTCTGGTTCAGTGTTGCCCTATATGTGGAAAATTTCTTTGCACATGCCATAAGCCTTGAAGCTTTCACCCATCTGAAACTAACTCATTCAAATACGTCTTGCATGCAAATCATCATGTGACAATCCTCCACCAATAAGAGTGCATCACACTTTCTTTTATCTAATGTGACATACTATGTTTAGGCATTAATCAATCCTTTCCAAACCACAGACCATCTTTTGAATGGTGAGACCATAACTACATATCATATTCCACAACTTAAGTAAAAATAATAAATCTAACTAAATTTCAATAATTTTTAACTCAAAAGTATTTGAAGAATTGCTATTTGTCATTTTGTAACTTTTATTTGATTTAATTTTAAAAAATGTGAAAACTTACACTTTTGTACACCTTCAGAGAAACTTGCCACAAAACACACAAATACACAAATATTTTAGAATTTTTCTACCTATTGCAAAGCATAGGTTTTTATTTACTAATAAGTTAATATCTAATGAGAATTTAATCATCCAAGTCTTGTTTCTGTAATGATTTACCTGATATTATTATTACAGGTTTACACTGCAACCTTTTTAAAAAAGATGCCACAGGATATGTACTGAACAACTAATATGAAGCTCAGCTTTGAAAATAGCTACAGACAGAGTATAAATACTAAGGACAGAGTGCATATTATAAAGTATTTACATCAATGTAGAGCAAATAGAGTGAGAAGCAATTTATGATTTTATGAGACGAAAAAACAGTATATATGTAGCTCATGTACAGAAGAACTGGATACAATGGGAAGTTAGGAAGACTTGAATACAAATAAAAAACTGAAATATTTTAGTTTCTTTAGGTGCTCTTTTTGTTCCTGTAAATGTTTAAAAGCCATTGACATTTTCTTCTAATGACAAAACATCTGTCATTTTAGTTACATTTAGAGAGTGTAACAGGTGATGTCAAAATATTCCACTGACATGCATAAATAAATTCAACTTATAATCTACTGAATACAAAGTATATCTATTATTCTATTAAATATCTATTAATCTTGATTAGGAATATTATTATGAACTAGTTTGAACAGAAAGATAAAATACTAAGCTACTGTTTTTTTTCTTTCAATTTCTGATGTTTTTGTTTTTTTCTTATTTTAGATTTTATAGCCTGAAGTGGTAACTACAATTGGAAAAATAACATATATAAAAACAAGTTAATAAACTGAAATTAAGTTGGAATTGACTGGCATATATAACCAACAGTTAAAAAAAATTACATTTTAACATTAAAGGAAGTATGTTTTTAATTTTTTCGACACACTGTAAAAATGTTGGAAATTTCACAACATAAAAAATAACAGAAAACCTATATTAAAAATATGATATTTAAAACAAACCAAAACAGGATAATATTTAGTCAATTTTTTTACAATTTTTGTGCAAGCTTTTCAAGTATTTCTAATGAGAGAAGAAAAATTATGGGATATCAATGACACCCCCCCCCTCAGTCCAGAAAAAGTTGAAAAGAAATTTACATGAAAAAAAAATCAAAAGTCTGCAGTTTTTCTAAGAGGATCTAGTCTGAGAAACATGTATGCATTGCTCTGAAACTGATGTTTGATTAAGAATGTGAATTTTGAGAGATTATTAATAGGTTGTGAGCCAACTTGAAATATATAGACTATAAACTATTAGATCCACAAAATAGTTGTTGATCTTGTAAGTTGAAGAAAAGATTTCACTTATAGTTATGGAATTAGATGATAAAACTTTGAAATGTGTTTTTGTAAAATATTTTATCTTTTATTAACATTTTCTAGGTTTTAGTAACAACAATAAAAAAACACATGAAACTACATCAAAAACTTGTTAAATAAGTATATCCAGTTACAAATATACATAGCAGATATCTTCATATCAATAAACATTTCCCTGTATGAGTTTTACATATAGTCTTTTGCTGACAAATAAGTGCTATATTACCAACTAATATATGTACACACATTAAAGCAACATAGTATATCACACTGATGACTATATAAGTGTATAAAAGTAGTAAAACTGCTATAGCTCTAATTACAAACTATAACTAAAATTGTTATTTCTAAGTTATCTGTTAATGATGTTCTTTTTCTTCTCTAGTAAATGACAGTGACATAGTACAATTTGTTCTTTTTATTTTTGTAAGCAGTGTGCAAACATCAACTTACTTCCTTGTCATCAGATGGATGCAAGACAAACATAAATCCTTGAATGACTTCATTCATTTCTAGAGCTTGAGGAAGAGAAACAACAGTTATAAGAACAGCTTAAAAACATGGCAGTTATATGACTTACAGTAATATAATACAGAGCATATAATAACACATGGTTCCATATAAAAACATAGAGCCAAACAATACATATTTAGAAAAAAAGATTATGGCTAGAGTTTTGTGAATAGGTTGGCAACTTACTTGTTTCATTCAATAATTTACTTAACATAATAAGTGGAGGCTGACTGTAATATATATATAAAACAGTTCGTGCTGTTTTTATAAGTACTGAAGCATATACAAAAACTTTTAATATAGGATGGTATTCATTACATTCAGATTGTACATTGTAATCCTGTCACTATGATTAACTTTTGAACCAGGAACTACTCTTGCATACCTTCAGGCTATGTACTGTTAAGCTCCTTCTTCTAATGTAGAAATAATGCATCATACTGAATCACAAGTACTGTTATCAGAACTGGGTAACTAGTGGAATCTTTTGATTCAGTAATTGTTTGGATTATTAATCATTTACATTTTTTAAAACAATTTATTTGTAAGGTTTCCAATGAATAATAAAGCTCATTAACTATTTTGGGATGGGCTTGGTAAAACATACACGAGTTCCTATATGCATTTGTACATGTAAAGTATTTATGCTGTAACTTGTGATGCAGTGTATGTATATCTCACAAAATTTGATTGACTTCTGTACACAAAAAAAAAATCAGATTTTGTAATGAAGTATTTTTACTAAAGATTTGCTTGTAAAAATATTAAGTGTTTTATTACTAGTCTCAGTGTGAAGTGTTATGATTAAATACCATTCTTCATCAAAAAAAAATTCAAATATTATTTGTGTAATCTCTAAAACTTCCTAAATAAATTTCAAATGTTTGTTTTCAGTAAGACTATATTTTGCCTGTTATTTTCTCTACCACAGCTAAGTGTCTGTCAGTGTCTTATTCTCTCTACAACAACTATGTGAGGTCTGTTGGTTTGATCAACCTTGTAACCACCATAAAAAAATTAGAAAATAAATATATATTATGCTTTTTTCATTCTAGAATAACTACAGGTTATAATATTAAAATACAAATCTTTAGTATAAATAGCTTCAGTCTCATAACCTTGTATACTTATATATATTAATTATTTTTACTACAATGACCTTCCAGTTGTGTCTGGCTAACATTACATAACTTGCAAACTGAGAGATCAACAGCAGTAAAAGACTGACTAGGTGCGTGTAAATAAGTAGAAGAACCAGTATTGAAAAGAGAAAGATTGTGATCAGAGAGCATACGCTCTACAGAGTGACCCCTCCTATCAATATTAGCACTTTGCCAGAGGGGATGATGTCCATTAAAGTCCCTAGGAAGAGAAAGGGAGATGGCAACTGTTCAATGAGAGCATTAAGGTCTGATTGATCACATGTCTTTCCAGGTGACAGGTAGAAAGAACAAACAGTGATGGTATGACCAAAGGAAACACGGATGGCTATGGCCTCCAAGGGTGTATTGAGTAGCAAAGACAGGGTGGGCACATGCTGATCAACCAACAGTGCCCCCCCCTCCATGCACTCATCCATCACACAACCTGTCATTTCTGTACAAAGAAAACCACTGAAAGGTGACTATGTTGGCAGGTTTCAGAAATGTTTCCTGTAAGGAAAGACATACAGGATGGTAGGAAGCAATCAGTGTTTTGATGTCATCCAGATTAGAACGTAAACCTTGACAGTTCCATTGTATCAGGGTGGCCATTTCTATTTATGTATAGGCAAATTGGGTGGAGAACCCTCCTGCTTACGACCAAGTCTTTTTTCCTTACTGTCCTTATTCGAAGGAAGTCTATCAACCTCCATGGATCCTACCCTAGGTTGATTAGGCAGGTCTTTGCTGTTGGAAGGGGATTCAAGTGACTGAGGACGTGAATGAATCATTGTTTTGCATCTTGGGGTGGGAGAAGAAGATGTATCTGAGGAAATGCCTGTACCTGGAACCAAAGGATGTGGATCTTGGGGTTTGTTGGAATGTATGTAAAGAACAGAGATAGGTGTTGAAGTTGATTCATCAACGTTTTTAACCATGGAGGTCAAAAGACTTTTCGTTTATTTGGAGAATTATTCTTTTGGAGGCATAGAGAGATCTGTCTGCAGTCCCACTGTAGTTGTGGAATGAAGTGCAGTAGCATACACCCGAGATGAGATAGTGGACAGCAATTTTCGAGCCTCAGGATAAGTAAAATTGTGAATCGTTTTCAAATGCTGCACCTCTTTTTCTTCCAACACTTAGGGCAAGAAAGAAAGTAGGATGGATGAAAGCTATTGCAATTGATGCAATGAGGGTCTGTTTCACACTCACGGGCATCATGGTCCTTGCCACCACAACGAGCACACGTCAAGGAACCAGGACACGACGTCTTCGAGTGACCAAACTGCTGACACTGGAAACATTGGAGAGGGTTTGGAATGTATGTCCATACTCTGCAATTAAGATAACTTGTCTTGATGGTGGCAGGGAGACATGGTGATGTAAATGTGAGAATGAGGACACTGGTCAGCACCATAATTCCATCTTTGTGAGTAGATATACGCCTCACTGCAGAAACTCCTCGGGTGGAGAAACCAGTGAGAATCTCTGATTCTGGGATGTTCTTCAAATCCCTCTTAACAATAACTCCTCATGATGAAGTCAAAGTATGATGGGTAACCTCAATAAATATATCCCTAATTGCCTTTGAATGCAAGAGGAGTTCACTGTGTTGAGATGTTGATGTTTCCACCAATATGTCACCAGATCGAAGCTTCTTTACTAACTTTGGAGATCCATCAAGTCCCTCTAGTCCCTTCTGAATGAAAAAGGGAGACATTTGCCCTAAAGATTTGTCTAAAAGAGAATGCAATATAAGAAAATGAAAGACAACAAGTGGCACAGATGATGAGGATTGTTGCTCAGAATCTTCAAGATGTGGTCATTTACCTATAGACTGTTCTTTCACTATTTTAATAAGATTTTTAATTGGAGTATCCTTAATAAAGAAAGGGAAATTTCAGCACCCACTGACCCCACCCACCATTGAGCCCTACGAGGGGATGCACTACAATGTCAAACAAGGACACTGCAGCAACACCAGGGTTTTGTGAGCACCCCAAACACCAGCATCAGATACAACATCCACAACACCTGTTGAGAACATCAAACACTGGTACTTGGTTGATTGTAGCCTGAGTGGACCAACTGACTGACCCCAGGGGGCCACCCCAAAGCAGCCTATCTACAGGATTTCAAGACCAAAGTGGTGTGTTAGGGTTGTACCCCCTCAACCACCAGGATCTTCTCCTCCCCTTCATGGGTTGCCTCGCACAGCAAATATGTGGGTGGATGTTTAGATCCCAGAGAAGGTAAACTGAAAGAACAGAGCCTTCCTTGGAGGTACCCTTACCATGTACAGGAATCCACACCGAGGGGCAAAGAAAAGGAGTAAAGGAAATGAGATTGAAAGAGGATCTTGATCAACGAAATTCCTTCTGAAAGGATTGTAAATGGGTGCATCTGAGGGGAACCAATGATGTTATGGAAGTTCAAATCCTCAAAAGCAATAGTACCTCACAAGCATGGTGAACTAAAATTCCTTTTAATTAAGTCATGAAAGAGAAGGCAGAGCTCAACAGATATTTGAGTTGAAAAAGACACAAAATGGCCAAGATAGTAAGTGGGTTAAATGAAAGCCTTCCACATGATGAGCAGCCAGCTCATCCTAGCCACCACAGAAAGTAGCTGCCATTATTTTTAGGTCTTATTAAGGATATATTGCAACAGTAGCCTATATATATATATTTATAGTACATAATCAGATAATATGTTTTTAAAATATTATTCTATATAGTACAATGTGGAAAAAAACTGAAATGCCATGATTTGTTTTCTTGTATTAATAAAGTGGTTGATATTTGCACATTTTGATGCTATATTAATTTGTTGATTTGTTGTTGTTTATTGAAAATCAGTTAGTTCAATTACAACTGTAATGTATCATATTGTCAAAAAGCTGGCATGACTAAGCAGATAAAGAATACTGGTTTGCAAGAATTTGCTTCTTTATCAGAAAGTTTTGGATTTGAGATGTGCCAGTGCCTGTCATAACTTGCATCAGAATACAAATTTAGAAAACTAAGAGATATGGTGTTACAACATAACACATACACAATGTAGAAAAGTGATTTATAGTTTTATCTAACACTAAAGTATAAAGTTAAACAAATTACAATGTGGGACTGATCTTACAACTTATTCATCATTAAAAAATGCAGTTATGCAATTATAAATAAGAAAAATAACAATTAAAGAAACAGTAAATTTAAATTATTTTAACACTAAAGCAGTTCAAAACTTGGCAGTCATTGCCATTAACTAGTTACTTTCCCTTTATTTGGAAGTTCAATATTAAGAATGCAATGTAGATTAATTAGTTTTGGTGTAAAAACAAATATAATGCCACTGTGGCAGAAAGGGCAAGCAAGTTAGTGGCAACAAGAATTAAATCCAATATCCTCAAATCATAAGGCAACCTCATAATCACCAGACAATGCACACCCAAAGATGGAAAAATTGAGATAATGAAAAAATAATAATGGGTTGTTGGAATAACTATAATGAATAATAATTGGAAACACTAATTTTCATTAGTTGGCTATTTTTTACAGTAATCAGTTCCACAGTAATTCTAATTAACTGATTATTTTATGTGGCATTAATCAAGGTAATCAATTATATAAATTAATAAAATTAATTGTCCAGTTCTAATTATTACTAATTTTTCTTGGAGATAATGCAGTCTCATTATAAGTTCCAGACATACTGTCATATGATACAATGATTTACATTTACTGCTTAAACAAAAAATGAGTATCACATTTTAGTAATACTAAATATATATACATGCACAATCACCTTTATACTGATATTATATACTGTATGAATATAATTACAATCCCAGAATTAATATTATTTTGATAGAATCCAATTACAAAGTTTTAAGTTCAACCATCTACAGGAGAATTATCTATTTATTATAGTATGTATGTTAAATAATTAAATATTAGGGATAAAAGTTCTGTAACAAAGATAAAGAACAGTTACCGGGGGCCAACTGCGGTTGTTCATCTTCTTCAATCTTCTTAAAAATTTCATCAAAATTTTTCCTCAACTCATTTTTCAGTTTCTGCCTAGCAATAAAACCACGTACATGTGCCTGTGTGAATAAACCAAATATCAACACATATATTCTAACTTATGTATACATTTTAAATAGAAAAAGATCAGTAAACTGTGTTCACCCAACAGTTTTCAGTTGATCTATAAATAATAAACTTCCTGTTGAGTGTACTTTGGTATCAGTAAACTGTGTTCACCCAACAGTTTTCAGTTGATCTATAAATAATAAACTTCCTGTTGAGTGTACTTTGGTATGAGATCATAATCCTGGGTTTACACTACGAAACTTTTTTAGAAATTTTGTGAGTTTTAGGTGGAAGTTATTAGCCAAAAATGTTTTTAGTAGCCAAGTTAGTCAAGATTTAATTTATAATCATAAACCTGTTGATGTATAAATCTGCTTTTAGTTTCCCTTCAGAATAGAATTGTTCCATTTAGCTTTTCTACATCATTTATAATAGGAAAGTTTTGTGGAGCTTGTGTGTCCATTTCTTGATAATCTCCTACCTAAATATTACTTTCATATTCAACTACTCATTTTGATTTTCTATTTTTCACATACATAGTATCTAGATAAATCATGCTTTTGCTCAAATCCTTCTCATTGATTCATGGTGTTATCAATTAAAAAGGTTTATATATAGCATGTGCATGAAAACGTACAATACTTTCTCCCTTAACAGGTTAAGGTGCAGCCTGCAAGTACCAGATTAATACTCCATAACTGATAACTAATTCAAGTTAGCAAAAACTGTAGTGTTGTTTATTTTTGGTTTATTAGTTATTGGTTTGTTTTATTTTTAAAACCAAACTGGATAAGTTCAAAGTGGCCTTATCCAACATCTGGAAACAACTAATGAATGAAAAATATTTTTGATGAATATTAACATAAACCTTGAAATAATTTAGTTCCCTTGATTAATTTTATGAAAATTAAAAAAGTTATTCATTTATGTTGTTTAAGTGGTGGATAAGTAACACAAATGAGGGAAACATATTTCTAGTTGATTTATACTTCCATGTTCTTACAGTAGCATTTAGAACATAAAATAGGAAATTCCCATTATTGTTACTCGCATAAATCAATAAAAAAACTAACTACATAAAATTCTATTGTTCTGCAGAAACTGAAATGCCAAACATAAAATATTTACAGCCATGGATGCTGTCCAACCCAATACAACATCTTAAACTTAAAACTTGTTAATGATAACAATTTACGTTACAGAAACAAATAAGCAGAGATACGAAGGTCATTAAATACCCAATGACAAAATGTTAATATTTTTCTTACCTAAAAAAGTATTTCAGATAGATATTTTCCTCTTTGCACCACTAAGAGGTATTACCTCACATGCAACTGCAGTGGAAATTCCTGGCCAAGCAACAAGCCTTTAACAAATTCCCACCCCAAAAGGTGTCTATGTGTATTATGCCAACCTATGATGTAATTATTTAAATGCTGTAGCTCTTTATCAGTCAGAGGGTGACATAACCTCTATGTGTAATTTCCATGAGCACCAACACATGACATTACTGGCTCATTCTTGATAAGGTAAATAAAAGATTATAGAGGCAGGGAGAAAGGGTGGGAGGTGATGTAGAGAAGTAAATATATATCTAAAATACATTTTCAAGGAAGGAAAATATTAAGTTCAAAAATATTAATTACCTCTCTACACCATGAAGATGGTGGAGGGGGTGGTGCTGATCTATTATAGAGATTGGTTCCTTTTTAAAATAGTGGCAAAAATATAAAGTCTATAAGATGAGACTTCCACAAGATCAGGAGTTTCCCAGTGGAGCAGTATCTGGTAGAACACACCAATGTTTCCTCTAATTTTTTCAATCCATGCATGGAATGATTTTTTTTAATGTGCACCAGTATCAAGTAAATGTGCAGATGTGCACTACCATTTTTTTTTCTAGGTGGGTGGTGGGGTATGTTTAGAGTATAAACTCAACTGAATCATTAGACCACTTTGCAATATTTCCAGTTGGTTATTTGGGCTTTAGGCTTATTATCTTTCACAGTCATTAAGGCCATCAGTGTGTTGAGACTGAGGATGTGCATGGCTGAAATAATTAAATACATGGCATTTGATTGGTTGTTGTATGGCTGTACAGCTTAGATGGAACACTAGACCATATCCTTTGTCAAACTGGGAATAATAAACAACAGATGGTAGAAGGAATAACCCTAACCTGCATCCCAAGGCAAATCCAATTCCCATCCAGCTGGGCATATCCACCAGGAACTGTCTGGGGATGTTCTGTGCTACACATCCAAACAACATTCCAGTTTCACATCTGAAACAAGTGGATCGAACTAGTTTTTTACCAAGTGGGAAGGATCCACTCATAGAAAAAAAACTTCACATATCAACAATCCCAGAGGTTCAGAAGTGGATAAGTGCAGGTTCTCTCATATTCCATAAGAAAAACAGAGGGGATATACAGAGGAAAGAATACTACAGCATATGTGTGGATCATTGCCACTAAGAACAATCATGTGGAGTTGGTTTTCACCAAAAGACAATGCATTGGACTACTACAATTAAGTAAAGGAAGTTTGAGTCAGGTGGAAAAGCAGAACCACATTAGGTGCTATGTTTGTTTGTTTGTTTTTTTGTAAAAGGTGAAAAAAAAGAGTAGCAGCCAATGAAAGTGACAGGTAGCTCAAAAAGCACATAAAAAAATCACACCTAAACACAAGTAGGGATTACTGAGCATATAGGTCGTGTCATTCTCTTACTGGTGGAAAGCTATAGCATTATGATGATTATGTCATAGGCTGATGCAATACACACAGACACATGAAGGGGTGTGAGTTTAAGACTTGTGGCATGTGCATGAATTCCATGATAGTTGTGCATCAGGTAATGGCTCTTGGTGGTGCAGAAGTTAACACTTCTGAATTTATCTGAATAAATAATCTGAAGTTATATATTACAAGATATAAAATATTTAAACAGGTGTAAGTAGCATATATACTTATTTTAATGATAGTCATATTATTATTATATGATAGTTTAGTTACTAAGTTTAATCATCTTGATTTTCTCTATGCACCCATTTATAATATTTTGGCTAAAAGAAAATTAATTTTCACAGTTACCTGAATCACAGAGACAGCTTTTTCTCGTTTCCTTTCCTGGGCCCTTTCTTCTCTAGCAGCTTTAGTCTGCTCTAAAAACAGATTCTTGGAACTTGGCTTACCTTGGGAAAACATTTTGCTTTATGGCATCTGGTTACTGAAAAAGAACAAGAGAATACAAGTGCACATGACAAAATATGAATATATGTTTACAGGATGTATTTTATGCATCTGTCTCAAAATACATGTAAATATATAGCATTATAAGACTTAAGCTACTTAGACTAAACATTTGTATTTTTGTGTTATAATATGTAATCATTCTAGCACAAAAAAAGCATAATTTATATTTACTTCCTGATATTTTTATGATGGTCACGATGTAGGTCAAGTGACAGAACCCACATAGTAACAGTATATAAAATAACCTAAAATGTAATGAAAAATACTGTATTTTCATAAACAAATTTTTAGTAAAAATATTTCATTAAAAAATATGTATTTTTTGTACACAAAGTACTTGTAATCTTTAATAAAAGTCTATCAGATTTTCTGATACTGTAGCAAATACTTATGTGTACAAATGTGTAGAAACTTGTGTATTATACCAAACCTGTAGAGAAAGAATTAATATACTGCTTACATACATAATTCAAGCTACAAACATAAGTAGTGTTACTTGGGATAAAAATGCTTTAAAAAGTTACAGCAAGTTAATACTCATTATTCTTTATTTCTCAAGAAAAAATGTTGATTGCTGAATAACTCCTTGATTTAATAACTTTGTTAAGAATTACTAGACACTGACTAATAACAGTCTAACAATATGTCACACCATTATGTTGCTAATGCATTTACAAAAACAGAACTTCTGTTTCATTACAACTAGCTTCAACTAAGTGGGAAACCCTGGAAAGGAATTACAAGTTTGACTGTTATGACATGCTGCTAAAATATGAACTTGTACACTAAGGTTTAACTTGTTTGATTTATAGTTTTCTGAGTACCAGTGTGTTTATTATGCTCCTTTCAGTCTACACTGTAGAATATTAATATTGGTATTGACAGCTTTCCACTTAAAAGTTTATGATGATTTTTATATATATAAAAGTTATTATTTTTTATGACTTTCATGTTGATGATTATTTGAAAAAAATTCAAAATGCTTGTAAGTAGAGGTTTTTTGGTATAATATCTTACAATACTCCAGTCTCCACCTTATACATTATTTCAATCTTTGCAAAGAGAAAATCTAGTGTAATCATAACACTTCTTTCCAAACAGTAAAAGCTGACATCGTACTATGTTTCTCTGTGACTGGAGTAAACATATTTTCAATAAATTATGCAATATCTAACACACACTGTGAAAATCTTTAATAGTTTTATTATATAAAGAGTAAAGACAATTGGATTTAATAATTAGGTTTAGTTTTATTAGACAAATCACTGCAGCTAAAAAGAAGTCTGTTTGTCACTACCATCTAATTTACACCAAAAAGTCAATTTTTAAATTTTCTGCTAACTTCACATGAATCTACATGCAGTATCTTAATACTACTGTACATATTAAAGTAACTCTCAATAAGAATAGGATTTTTAGTCTCAGTATTTTCTATGATCTTTCAAAAAAAGTTTATCTCCACTTTTTGGTAACTGATCAACTGGATCTTTTCTCCTTCTTTATAAAAATCATAAGTAAAATGACTAAACCCTCCTCTAACTACTAGGTTATTTTTAGGTTTAATATTGTTGAACAGTATATGTATGTGTATGCATTTGTGGGTATGTTTTCTTTTACACAAAAAGCAGACTTCTATTTTTTTGAAACAGTTACCTTGACCTTAGACTTTTGAGTCCCAGTATAAATAGGTTCTTCTCCAGCTCCAAAGAAAGTGACCATGATTTGATTAAAATCTGCTTTTATAGTTATAGTGTGGAAAAAAAGATGTCTATAGAAGGGTGGATAGATGTCATATTTCCACAACTCTTTTAGGCTATGGAGATGAAAAAGTTATTTAACATTCCAACAATGTTTCTTTACCCTATAATGAAGTTTCTATTAGAAACTTTTAAGATACTAAAAATATCTTTATATTTTGTATGATACACAAGCATTAAAATCCATTTTTTACCTTTAAATTATTTATTATTATTACTTTTTTGTATGGAAAGAACTAATAAATAAAAAAATCAGATAAAATTACTCTTTCTCTCTGTGAACTCTAGCAGTAATGTAAATAATTACAATGTTAATGATTTTTCTGTGACTCAAAATCAAATATGACAATCATTAATCTATTCTGGTGTCAACAAGAAAATTTCAAAATAACAAAATGAAAGTTTTCTTGGGCAAGAGAAATATTCTAAATGGAATCACTTATTACTGGTATTTACATCCAAGAAGCTATTTACTTGGATTATAAATAAACCAGTAAAGGTTTATGCCAATTACTTTTGTGACAAAATGAGAAAATAACCACTTTTTACCATTCTTTGCTTTAAATGAGTGTAATTTCTTCTCACTATTTGTAACAATTTGACAAAAATGTAACTAAATGATTTAATGTTTATGTGGCACTCTTACAAGATGTTTTCATTCCTACAATGGCCAAACCCAAGCATAAGTGAAATATAACCAGAATAATTTAAAAAGTTACAATATTTAAATTATCTTTAAATTCAAAATGTATATGAAAAATATGAGGAGTTATTTAACTTTAATCTCAGCAGACAGTTTCCAAAAAGCTGAAAGTATTTCTTACTGGCCAAACCCAGATTTTACTTTTTCATTCTCATGATACCCTCAGTTTTATACAAGAACATGCTCTCAAAGAACTAAATACATTGACTCTACCATATCTGGATAGAAAAAATAGATAACTTAGGAAGACTGTTTGAATATCATTGTTACCATACACCAACATTTGCTTTGACAGTTTCCTAAAATTTAACAACTTAATGCACATTTTAATACCTCAGGCCTACAATATACATCTTTCTGGAATAAAAGAAGAGATGATTAATATAAAAAATTATTATAAAAACATTTTCTTTTTTATGTTATTGATAATACTATTAAGAAATATTCAGAGGCTCTATACACCACTGAAATTAACAAATGAACTATAAAAAGTGTATTATATTTTGCCTTATACAGGGAAACATACTTTAAAATTAAAGCAAATTATTAAAACTGTTTTAAATTGTAAGATTTATTCTCAATCTCAATTTGGAATTGTTTTTAAGCCAATAATTCATTCAAGTAGTTACTTTAAATTTAAAGATTATTTTCCAAAAATCATTATAAATTTACATGTTCAAAATATAACCACAACTATGTTGGTTCTGCAAAATGCTCCATATATTAAGTTTGATATGCTTCATCATGGTTTACTAGACTTTGACTTTTTGCTTATTGCTCAATATTTGTTTTCTAGGAAGTGCTACAAAAATAAAAAATGTTAAAAATGAAGGACCCGTGGTTAACTAGATAACAAATTTAATGCACAAGTGCAGAAATTTCATAAAACACAAAATTTATGAGATGATCAGATTGAAACAATTTCTATATTTGGACTGGATCACCCATTCACCTTCAGAAGAACTTCACATTCTACTTCCTTTTCTTGCTCTAAGAGATTTGAAAGTTAGATCCAGTGATGGCATCAATTTACCTCTTACACTCTTGTAAAGTTCTGGCCTTCACTGTGACTGATAGCAACATATTCAATAAACAAATAAGCCATTCTGTTAGTGTCAGAAAAGTAAAACCATTTTAACCTGTGCCTAGCCTATCTTTCACAAGTTAGGTCCTTCACTAAATAATCCAGTACACTTAAGATCAAACCTTACTATTCTTTTCTCAATCAACACAAGAAAACCTCTCTCTCTAATATAACTCCTATTGTCTCAGGAATTTTACTAGTAGCTCTCTTACAAACATCTTCCAAAAAATCAAAATACTTTCTCAGATATTATGATAAGGAGGCCAGAACTGTACACAATATCCAAAGCAAGACTCAACCAGTGACACGTATAGAGATAATAACCTCTTTTGATTTGTAATCAATATGTTTATAAACATGTTTAAATTCTGTTAGTTTTACTACTACTACTACTAGTGACACAGCACTGTCTTATGGCTTGTGTGACTTATCTATCACTATGTCAAAAATGTTTTTCTTCAGTAATACTACTGGTTTGGTTCTTGTCCATTTTAAACATGCCATCCAAATCACTACAGCCAAAATGCATTACCTTACACTTACTATAATTACAGCTAATTTGAAAAACAAAATTATTTACTACATGATCACAACTTTATTGCAAGATGCTTTTGATCAGAAGCACATAGCAACCTGGATTACACTTTATTTTACCTCACATCACAACTATCTTGACAATAACAGTGACATGTAAAAAATAAAGCACTTATTACACTTTACAATTTGAATATGATGACAATAACTCTACTTCGAAGTTGAGACTAATAAAGATTGGAGAGAGTTTGAACTTTTAACTTGAAGTTGAATGGGTAATGAAGAAAACTTTATGAAAATATTAACATAGAAACAAGTATAAAATGTTTCAACAAAGTTTTGTGATTATTGTAAAACCTCATCGAAATGTTTAACATTTGTTTTATGCTAAACTTTTTTTTCCACAAATTTATTACCCACTCAATGTCAAGCCGTCTCCAAACTAAATTTATTTTAGATTATTGGTTAATGGTTTTAACTCCACTATGTATTATTATATTGTTAATTGAACAGCTGCGACAGTAGCATTACTCTGATCTAATTTTACAAAATTATCTTTATTGTTGATTGTTACTATTACTTATTAATAGCAATAGTATGGCTCCAGTCTCACAAAAAAAGTAAGCTTAGTCCTAGAAGTTACTTAAAAACAATTGCAATTTAGCCTTCACTTACCAATATCAAGCAATGGTACTATATTTCTAGTTTTCTATCTGTGTATACTGTTCGTAATTTCATGTTCAGTCGATTAATAATGCAGTATTAGTTTTTTAATATCTCCAGTAAAAATTAATTATGATTAAATGGATAACGTGAACCTAAGAAGCCTTTTAATATTTTAATGTTTTGTTTACAATGAAGAATATATGTATATATTTGTCAATAGGTGGCAAACTAATATTCTCATGACAAAAAAATTATTATTTGAAACACTGTTCAAAGACTGCAACGAAGACGAATATGTTACCATCTTTAACTATGAAAAAAATGTTTTATTACACAAAGTGGCATATATCTGTTATTTTTACAGTTTGAAATGTTTTACACTTTAATAAAAATTTAAGCATATTCTACATCCTGAACAGTTAATAAATATGATAGAAACGAAATCAAATTGGCTGCATTAATTCTGAGCTGATAAGAAAATTTTTGGAAAGTTTAAAAAACGATAAGACTCATGGGCCACATAATATTTTCCGAAGGGTTTTGAAGAATGTTAAAGATTGGATTCGTGAGCCATTTACTATTATTTTTTCTCAGTCCTTGAATGGTGGGGAGGTACCAGAGGATTGGAACTTAGCTAATGCAACTCCTCTTTGCAAGAGAGGTTATAAAAATCGTCCTAGTAATTATACACCCATTAGTCTTATATCAATTGTGAGAAAGTTTAGGAAAGTTTGTTAAAAGTTGCTTTGCCAGGTCTTTTTACTAAGTTTAAGACCTTATTGGATAGTCAACGTGGTTTCATTTAAGGAAAACTTTTGCCATACTAATCTTTTAATATTCTTCGAAAAGGTTATTGCATATGTAGATGAAGGTAAGAGTGTAGATTTGATGTATCTTGACTTTCAGAAAGCATTCGACAAGGTGCTACAAAAAATTCTTGTAAGAGATTATCTCTATAGGTGTTAGAATAAGTTAGCAAATGAGGCGAAAGGGTGGCTGGATGGAAGAAAGCAGAAGGTTGTTACAAATGGAGTTCAGTCAAACTGGACTAATGTCACAAGTGGAATACATCATGGTTCAGTCTTAGGACTTTTATCCTTTTTTATTTCATTAATAAAATAAATGAAGGAATAGTCAATAAATTAGTTAAATTTGCAGATGATATTAAAGTATTGTGTGTTTTACAGTTTGTTGTTTTGTTTTTTTGAATTTCGCGTAAAGCTACTCGAGGGCTACCTGCGCTAGCCGTCCATAATTTAGCAGTGTAACACTAAATGGAAGGCAGCTAGTTATCACCACCCACCGCCAACTCTTGGGCTACTCTTTTACCAACGAATAGTGGAATTAACCGTCACATTATAACACCTCTACGGCTGGGAGGGCGAGCATGTTTGGCGCGACTCGGACGCGACCCCGCGACCCTCGGATTACGAGTTGAACGCCTTAACACGCTTGGCCATGCCGGGCCAATTGATGTTGTCCTAACTGCTTTTGTTACTTGCTATTATATTAAGATCAAACTTGTTCTGCCCATGGGTAGTATGGCTGTAATGCTGCACGTTGTGCAAGGAGGTCAACACCTAGTGTCTTTAATCATATTTTATATGGTATCATGAGGTTAAGACCTCCATGCTTGAACAAAAATGACAAGTTACTAGTTGCTATGTGTCAAGTCGGTGTTACCTGCAATATAAAGAATGTTGAGTTTAAACAGTCTGATAGATAATATTAATAGGCCTGATCAATTTTTAAAAAAAGTTACTTGATCTAGTAGAAGTAACTTTTTTCTTTATGTAATATGTATTAGAGTTTTCAGGTATTGAAAAGAAACCTCTTCTGAGTATTGGACATTTACCAACGTTCTCAAGGATTTGGGGGCATAATTTACTTTGATTCTATCTTGGGATACTTGGTTATAGTCATAGGCTCTCCCATACAAACACTCGGCGGTCGGGATGTCATCAGCATTGTAGGTACGGGATAGTAGGAATTCCTTAGACGAATAGTCAGTCCCTGATCCAGTGTGGCAGAACAATTAGTTGCTCTCTGCATCAGCCCCCAGCCTATTCAACTACAGGTTTTCCTGTGATTCGAGGTTGCCCTGACACGATAACCTTCGGCTTAGATAGACTTTCTACTGCCCCATGGATAATTGTTCTCACCATTAGGTGCTTGCATGCGATCTTACTTGCTGGAGAGATAACTCCTATTTTTTTTGTAACTTTGAGCAGAGTTGTGGCGAACTTATTGCAGCTAGTAAAAAAATGGGAGTTCTGTACAGACCATAATATTCAGTCTCAGGATCAACAGGTACCACATTTCGATAACGTCTTTCACTTGTTTATGATTATCTTGCACTGAGGTTGATCTTCAGGAGAAGAATCTGTTTCAACGGCCTAGTTGCATCAGATATTAGCATTTCTGCTTCTTGCGTCACTGGCCAAAATTAGAAGGAAGTCATAGACTTTTACAGCATCAGCAAAAGTCCTGCCTCCAGGAGAGAACTTTTATTAAACCCCAAAATCGCCTTTATTCAACTATTCCTCTTGATTGTACGTCATTTAACCATATTTTGAAACAGAAGGGAACGCATAACGAAGTAACACAAAACCTTGAGAACAGATCAACATTGAAAGGAAACATTACAAGTTCAGATATAACTGAAAAGAAAAACCTTTTACAAATTTTACTTAACATATAAAAAATACACTACAGTTAAAGAATTAAATACATAGTAAAAATAAATCATTTTAATTATAATCGAAAATGTAGCAAATGCCATGACAGAATTAAATAATAAAAGCAACAAAAGGAAGACCTTTAACAAAGAAGATAAATGCAATAAATGTTTACTTGCTTGTTGAATTTCATGCAAAACTACTCGAGGTCTACTGCTAGCTGTCCTTAATGTTAAAGGTGCTAGACTAGTGTAAGCAACTAGTCAACACCACCCACTGCTAGCTGTGCGATTGACAGTCACATAATAACACTATTAGGCTAATGCTATTGACAGTCACATAATAACACCATTAGACTAAAATTTGAGCATATTTAGTGAAGATATTCGAACTAGCAACTCGCACATTGCGAGTAAAGTACCCCAATCACCAGAACATGACATATCTTAAAACATACGAAAATAAATCCTTCGGGACTAAAATATAATCACTAGAAATACCCTCTAACAAAGAAAAGCAATATACAAGTAAACACTTATGTATATAGAAATTATCTTTAATAATACAACAACAACAAAAAACAAAACACACGTACGTACTGAAAAAAAACACAAGAGAAAATAATGTTAGCATTTGGAAATGATACTGTGATCAACTGTTGACGGAGCCTCGGTGTGGACACCAGATGCAACTGTTTTGACTCTGGCGGATCGTAATCTGAACATCTTCCATCTTCTTTCTTGTTCGAGTGATGAGGAAGCTAACCATTAATTTGGCTATTTTGGCAGGCATTACCTAACAATGGGCTTAAAATGTGTTGAGGATCCAGCAAGCAGTGAACAATTCTTTTGGAACATTTAACAACAAAGGATGTTGTGGCCCTTGCTTTCCAACCTACTAAATAATTCTTCTGATGCAAAGCACCACCTGATGTCTTGAGAGGGAGTCGATGATTTTTCAATTACGAGACCATTCTAGCTTATGAAGTAAATCAAGTGGAAAACACTATAATGAAGAGCTACGTGTATAAACTTCAGCTATACAAACTGATGACGTCCTAGATATTATATATATTCACTCCAGTTGTCTTAGGTTGTATTGGCTGAGTAGTGATCATTCACTATAACGCATACATGACATTGCTTCGAACAACGTAGTAATACTATTTTAGCACCTCTTTCAATATTTATATAAAGCACGTATTTACCTATTTGTTAACAGGTAACTGATTGGATCAATTTTTACATTTTACAAGTATGTCGCAACATGTTTTGTTTCGTAAATTAAAACAAGCCAATATACATCTTTAATAAACTTGTTAAGAAACTTTCTGTCTTAAAGAAATCCCCAGCTAGTACAGCGGTAAGTTTACGGATTTGTAACGCTAAAATCAGGGTACTCGATTCCCTCTTGGTGGACTCAGCAGATAGCCCGATGTGGCTTTGCTATAAGAAACACACACACAAATACAAACATGCTTAATGAACGGCCATATGTAGAGCATTCTTTTAATTATTTGTGTTTCAGTTTTACTATAGCGTTTTTCGTTTAAAATGATATACCTATTACATGAAAACCATAATATGTGATAAACTTCCTCGAGTTTCACCCCAGTGGCACAGCGGTATATCTTCGGATTTACAACGCTAGAAACCGTGTTTCGATAGTCGTGGTGGGCAGAGCAGAAACAGCCCATTCTGTAGTTTTGTGCTTAATTCCAAACAAACTCTTCGGATTCATATTGTTATCTCACGTTCTCCTTTTCACGTGATAGACATTTATTTCATAGAAATCAATAGATGACGTTAAATGTAATAAAACTATATATATATGTATATATATATATATATTGCATCTACAGTTTTTTTTTTTTTTTAAGTAATATAAGAAGATTTTCTTAGTTCGTGGGAATTGCTGGCATGTAAATAACCAAAGTTAGACAAAACTAAACATTCTACACATAGTTTTGAAAGTTGCATTTACTTACAGTAGTTTTGTATATGAGTAAGTTTATTAGGTAAACAACAGCCATCCACACATACAGGCCGGGCATAGCCAGGTGGTTTAAGACGTTCGACACGTAATCTGAGGGTCGCGGGTTCGAATCCCCGTCGCACCAAACATGTCCGCCCTTTCAGCCGTGGGAATGTTATAATGTGACGGTCAATTCCACTATTCGTTGGTAAAAGAGTAGCCCAAGAGTTGGCAGTGGGTGGTGATGACTAGCTGCCTTCCCTCTCGACTTACACTGCTAAATTATGAACGGCTAGCGCAGATAGCCCTCATGTCGTTTTGCACGACATTCAGAAACAAACACGTATTTCGTTTTTATTTCCAGGGTTTCTGAAGTCAATCTTCTTATAGCTTGAGAAAAAGAAGTAAAAAGAAATCCAGTTGTATACTATATCAAAGCGAAAACTGAGGCCTTTATCAAGAGTACAACTTTCCGATAATTCAAATAATGAAAACAATAGAAAATCACGATTAAACCTGTACCTTTTCTGAAAGTTTCTTTCTTTGGAAAGTATTTTCATGTTTGGAAGTTAAAGCAAGTAAAGTAAAGACAACAACAACAACAATAAAAGTTTCAAATGTTAAAATGGAAAGCGTTTCGTTTTGCTCTTGACCGCTGGTGATTTGTTTCGAGTTGCTTATTTCTAGGTTTTTGTGAGTCGAAAATAGAGTTACTACCACACCAAGATATATTATCCGTTCTTGCTGGGTTCATACAGATCACATGGATCTCTTATTGTATCATTTGCAAGCAGTTTCTTGGTGAAGTCTTGGAATCTTATAAACAGCTATCACAAAGGAATTTGAAGAACCTTTCCCGAGATATTCAAATTCACTCTAGAATAATTTTCTCTAAGTTATTCGAACATACTTTAGGAGAATCTTCTCTAACATTTTCAAACTCACTCTAGAAGAATCTTCTCAGTACATTCGAACTCACTCTAAAGGGATCTTCTCTAAGATATTCGAACACACTCTAGAAGAATCTTCTCTAAGATATTCGAACTCATTCTAGAATAATCTTTTTTAAGACATTAATTTATGCAAACAACAGACTTCGGGAAAAAAACTATTTATTGTGAGATGGCTGATTGAAAATAATGAGATCATTGTTTTTTTGCTGTTCTGCTTGGCCTTATATTGCCAAATCACGTTGGTTGTGAACGCCACTAGGCATAGCAGCAAATGATAGAACTCACTATACAAAAGTAGATAAGACAATAAATCAGCTATGTCGGATGACCTGGTAGACTGTGCCTATCGGGTAAGAATCTATGTAATGACCTAAAATGCTGTTGTTTTAGGATAAAAATAATGTGATCATAGAGAACTATAAATTTAGTGCTTTAAGAAACAAAGAAACGCACTCTAGTGCCTCACTTGTAGGTTTGATAAATTTTTTATCACTAACATTCGTGATTGTCCACGGTTCAGTTTTATGCTTAACAACAAACAAATAAAAAAGGGCATTTAGACAAATCTGTAGAATCCGTGTCTGTATTAATCTGTGGGGTGACCTGGCATATTGTGGTTATGGGCTGAGAATCTGTGTTATGCTCTGGTATGTTGTTATGGGCTGAGAATCTGTGTTATGCTCTGGTATGCTGTTATGAGATGAGAATCTGTGTAATGGGCTGTAATGCTGTTATTATGGGGTGAGAATTTATGCTATGACTTGGTATTTTGGGGTTATGGGCAAGAAGATGAAGACTTTTGCAACGTGTATTTAAATTTTGTTGTTGTTGTATCACTAATTGGGTGACAATGCACCATCTGTTCTGCGTAATTATTAGAAACTGGTCTGACATTAATATAATGAATATTTTGACCTTTTATGTTATGTCTTTCATAAGAAGATAAATAAAACTAATCACCAGTACAAGGGGTGAAGAATTTTGTAAGGCACTCTAAGTTTTTATCCCATTTTATCAATTACAAATATGTACGTGTATATACTTGTAACATTATACAGAACTCTTTAATTGAAAACAACAGTTTTTGATTATATAACTCTTCGAATGTATACATTTTATTTCTATTTATCCTTATAAAAACAGAAAATTTGTTGTTTTTTGTAACTAAGCACACATTTAGACAATGGGCTATCTGTAGTCTTCTCACCTCGGGTATCGAAACTCGGTTTCTAGTGTTATAAGTCCGCAGGTATATCAATGTGCCACTGGGGGTGCACTTCGTTTGGATCGATTTCAGACATCAAAGAGATTTTTCACAAGGTTTAAAAATATCGAAGTAAAGAAGATACTTTCACAGACGAGGACAAAACTGTGGTTTTTCTAAAGAAATTATAAAAATGAACTCTTGACAATTCTTAAAATTCTGGGCTAATTAAAGTATTATTTTTAACTATTCTATCCGGCCCATGGCCTTCCTAGATAGCTAGGACTGATTAAAAGACACAGATCTTCTTCTGTTGAAGTAATTAAGAAGTAAATAATTGATATAACTTGACGACTTGTGTATTTTCTTTGTTTGTTTCTTTATCGTTTCTTACTGCAAATGTTGAAGCATAAAAACACAAAAGCCATTTAAAGGCATCGGTTGAAAAAATATATTGGATGAGAATTTTTTTACCTTTGGGCTTTTGGCGTGAATTGTGTAGAATGGGTGGAAATTTATTCTAAAATATTCGAATTGAAGGAGAACATCACTACACTGAGCTCACGCAGATGGCGTTGTTCATACGTGTTCATCGTGGATTTGTTATAGAGACGATTTCCGAATGTTTTTACATTCCTTTCAAATGATCACTTTTCATGGTCTAGTAGTACTTCCGGAGTTATCTCGAATGTTTTTATATGATATATTATCCACCGTTACACACTATTTATGGTCTCATGCATTGCCTATTACGCGTGACTAAGCATGGCGACCATTTCACATATCGATTTTCCAACAGTTTTTAATCCGAACCGCACGAACTTGATGTCCGAGATTACACTTCAGCCCCATTAATCTACCTATCTAGTCAGTTTCCGTACGTATTTTCGCTGGATTTCCTGGAAAGTGTGCTAGCTGTGTTATCTTTTGCATTTAAAAAATAAATTGGTAAAATAAAAATTATAATAACAAATATTTCATTTGTAGTAATCATATTATATGCTCGTGAGTGTTTTCTTGGAATTATGAATTTCATTTTAGTTTGTATTCCAGTTTTCACGTTCTTCAAGAATGCGTAAACTTTTCAGAACTTTTATGTAACTATTCTCATCAACACAGATGACGCTATAAACATAATTCTTGTTCCTGAAGTTTGTTGAGAAATAAAATTTCTGAAACTAATTCATCAAAGTGGAGTGAAATGAAGAATGGAAATAAATATTCTGATTGTTTGTTGTTAAAGAAAAAATTAGAGAATAGTCTGTTTGTTCTGTGCCTATCGCAGGTATCGAAACCCGAGTTTTTGCATTATAATTTCTTAAACGTACCAGTTAGGAACGAGACGATTAAAAACAATGATAGAAGTAGTAAATGTCAAATGAAAAGTTCAGAGGAGTGGTTTGGTTTTTGAATTTTGCGCAAAGCTACCTCACGGATATCTAATCCAGCCGTTCCTAATTTTGCAGTGTAAGACTGGAGTCATCACAACCCACCTCCAAGTCTTGGGTTACTCTTTTACCAACGAATAGTGGGATTGAACGTGACAATATAATGCCCCCACGACTAAAATGACGAAAGTGTTTCGTGTGAGGAGGATTCGAACCCCCGACCCTCAGATTACGAGTCGAGTGCCTTGTTTTGAATTTCACGCAAAGCCACAGCAGGGCTATCTGCCTTAGCTGTCCATAATTTAGCAGTAAAAGTCTAGGTAAAGGCAACTAGTCATCAACATACACCGCCAACTCTTGGGCTACTCTTTAATCAACGAATATTGGGATTGACCGTTACATAATAACTCCCTCACTTGTCCATGCCGAACCCTCTCCTTTTGAAAAGCAGCGACTTATGCTCATATTAAACTCGTTAATTTGGTAAAATTTTGTGTAAATTTATGTGATTCTAACATACTATAGAAAAAAAAATCCTTAATTAATATGTCGCTCATATTTTAAAGAAATCATGTCTTGTTTTGATAGTTTAGAGTTGTAGATAATCTCAGTGAAGAAGATGACATCTGTAGTTAGACATCATAGAAACAACTTTAACGTGAATTACACGACTATTAACATACCAAAACGAACATATCTATCCGGAACGTGTAGGCTGTTTCATTACTTTACTTTGAGTCAATGACTTACAATGTTAATGTTTAAGGTTCGATTCCTCCTTGTTAGGCAGATCCCACACATCCTTGCGCTAAACTAAATAAATAGTTCAAATTCATTATAACTAACAGGTAAAAATTACCTCAGGTGAAGTTGAATGAAATTAACAAACCAAGAATTCCGAATTCAACAATATTTCCTGATAGTGTGACCGGGGGTATTCTTGTAGGCTTAATGTCATTGTATTTCGATTTTATGTCATCGATGCTCTGTGATTGCTTGTTTAGAACCCACTACCTGTTTTGAAGAAATCTAGTTCCTATATAAACGTGCCGCTTTGAAAATTATAACTTGATGTAGTGACGTTTGTTTTGGGGGCAATATTAGCATCATGAATGTTATCGTGGGGCTTCATTTTTTTTGCTACTTTATTACCTTCTGGTAGTATTTATGTTTAAGAAAATCAGCCGAATACAGCAAACATCTGAGACTAATTATTGTGAAGCATTGTTTGTTTGTAGTTAAACACAATGGGCTACCTGTGCTCTGCACACCACGAGTATCGAAACCCGGCTTCTAGCAGTGAAAGTCATCAGACATGCCGCTGTGCCAGTAGGGGGCTATTATGAAGCAATTTGAGTGCATTCACCTGTAGACCACAGGTTATTTACCAACATGCACAAAAATACAGAGGTGACAATTACAACTTTGACACAACTACTTTACCATGAACTGGAAAAGTAGAAGTCAAATTCGTAAAAATGTATTTAATACAAATGTGGTATAAATATTTTAATCGCTTCTTGTTTGGTTTCTCTTTAGGTCGGGCATTGCCTATTAGTTAATATACCGACTTGTGGATATGAGGGTCCATTTCTTGTGTCCCTTTACTGAACAAAATCACGTTTTGCGTTATGGGGCTGTGGTGTGCTATAAGAGTGTCATTAAATCCCGCGGTTGGTTTGTTCTTTTGACTAAGTGCTTTCCCTCAATAGTAGAACAGTTCCAAATTAGGAAAGGCTAACGAAGATAGTTCCTGTGCAGACTTGCACGGATTTCTGAGTCAAACGATCAAAATGTTTAGCTCTTATTTTACGATTGAAGCCTGTGCTGCGCTACTGTAAGTATTTAAGCATGAGCGTGTTACATGGTGTAACATTACACTGAAGAATCAACAACACACTGCTATATGGTGTAACATTACACTGCGGCAGTCTGAAAATGTGCAATATAACCTTAGATGGCTTAACTTTAAAAAACAATGTTCAAATATATAGGTATATAAACTTAGGTAGTGTGTTTTTGTATGATATTTGTGGATATATAACACGTTATAACGCTCTGTAAGACTGTGGACGCTTTATTACTTAGCACGGTCAGAACATGAGCGTTTTCTTATATATTTTACAGCGTTAAACGTTTTCAGTATTTTCAAGAACAGAAAAAAGTACATAGCTTAAATCCAAAGAATAATCTTTCAATGTTACAGGCGTAAAAGATAAAAAACAACAACAAATTATTATGTAATAATAATTCTAAACATAATTTAATGACGGATTCTCAGGGATAGAACAACAAGTTAAAATATTATTTCTAGAAATGTCATATTATATGGTACTAAGCAGTTCGCCTTACTGATGAATTTATAAATAATGTCATGTGAGTTAATATAAAAGCCCGTCAGAAATGAGAGTTCTACAATAAGTTTTTTGTAACTTACCGCCCGTGAATAGTCGTAATAAAAATAAAGGCCTTCTAGTTTCAGAAAACCATAGCTTATGATGAGCAAGATATTCTTTACCTAAAGAGTGTTTCTTCCAAATATTGATCTTGTTCGAGCGTTCATTGATTCCAAGTAATTTGTTTATAATATCAGTTACATATAATATTACAATAGTTATCTTAAAACCACATTTCTTGTAAATACTTGTTCATTGTTCAAAAACTTCCCTTCATAATATTTGGTTGTTTGTAAGTAAACACAATGGGCTATCTGTGCTTTACCCACCACTGGTATCGAAACCCAGTTTATTGCGGTGGAAGTCTACAGACATACCGCTGTATCACTGGGGAACCCTCTCTATGATAAACAACAAATTAATTTCACTTTGAGTAAAATAAATCCTTGGCAAAACAACTCCTTCCTTAACAGGCTTTTATGTAGCAGAAAAAGTGCCAAAAATTAGGAGCTATTTACGCCTATGTTAGCGATTGAATTTAATTAAAATGCGAACATGCAATAGAAAAAAAGGGGAAGTATTATAGTTTGTGTTTGAATTTCGTGTAAAGCTACATGAGAGCTATCTGTTCTAGCCGTCCCTAATTTAGTAGTGTAAAGCTAGAGGGAAGACAACTAGTCATCACCACCCGCTGCCAACTCTTGGGCTACTCTTTTACTAACAAATAGTGGGATTGACTGCCACAATATAACGTCCCACGGCTGAAAGGGCGAACCTGTTTGGTGTGACGGAGATTCGAACCTGCGATTCTCGGGTTACAAGTCGAGTATCTTAACCACCTTACGGTGCTAAGCCGGCAGTATTATAGAAGAAAATATGTATCTCGAGAAATTAGGAGAAATCGAGCGTGATCGACTGACTGATCAACTGAATTTGACTTTTATGATTATGATTACTTCGACCACGTGGTACGTTGTGATGGCGTCAGAGTTAAATAGTATAACTAACGTTTCTCACAGTTCAGTCAAACCATTTCGTAAAACTTGCTGTCAACATGATGACTCACATTATACTAAATACCGGCATTGTGAATAGCAACACGATAAATTAATAGATAATCGGATAATCACAGAAAAAAAATGATAAGGTTTTGTTTTTTGTTGTGCGAAGCTACATAACTGGCTAATTTTAGTCTGCCCATCGTAGGTACAGAAGAAAAAATACTTTTTTAGTTTTATAAGTTCTCAGAATTACAGCAGGGGGAAGGAGATATTTAAAAATTGTCAGATGATTATTAAAAGTCACCTGAAACAAAAGTCGCTCAAATGAATATATTCATTACAGCGAGTTAACGTTGCTATTTTCTCTTCTGTCTTCACTTGTCTTGTTTCTGATCGTTGCCAATGTTATTTCACCAAACGAACATGTTAAAGTTGTATATAGTTGGTGTTTTCTCTGGTTCTAGTTATGAGTTGAACAGCTACGTTTCAAGGCTCAAACGGTCAAACCACATATTGAAATGGTTAATCCGAGCACATTACAAAATCATTTTTTGTTAAAGACACGCCCTTTCGCTTGCACGTAAAAAAACTGAAAACTCTAACATCGACTAAGGTTGTTATCAATTCGCTACTGTTATATATATACATATAGCATAGTTTATACAGTAATATATGTGTATCACATTAGTTTTCAAACATTTATATTGAACACTTAGGTAAATGTTTTTGATTCCATATGTATGTTACATGTTCAACTAAAAAATTGTTTGTGTTTTGAAGTTAGGGCCAACAATAACAAGATCCACGCTTGAGCACAGATTTAAAGTAGATCTAAGACGTTTTCGTCATTAGAATAGCTATTTCTTGTTAGTAAGAGCTACTTTGTTTTTTTTCAGAATGAAGTTTTCTATATCTGAATACGTTGCTGATCTGCCTGTTGCAATTGTGTTCGCTGCTACAGAAACGGTGAACTTTTCAACCACTTCTTCTATAGCAATGTAAACACAATTTTATCCCACTGCTTAATACAAAGTAGATGTATCGTTGAACCCTTTTCCGGGAGAAACAGTTTTCATAAAGGCTGGATTATGCCGTTATCTCCTGTATGTCCTACTTTGGACACCACCGGAGCTTTAGGTAAATACATCCTCTAACGTAGCAAACTAATCGTAGAAGAGAGAACCGATTCAATAGCCTTTCCTGTCCCGTGGGAGCTCGCTTGGCTCGTGCAGAAACTAGCAGACTTTGTGTTTAGATTCGACACCTCCGATGGAATGGAGAGTCTGACACTGCCGATCAATGGAACTCCCCAGTAGGTGGCTTTTGTTTGGTGGCCTTTAAAAGATGCGACACGTTTAGTCGACTGATGACTGTGTATCTTTGTATCAAGAGGAACCATCGTTTTCTTTCTTTTCTAGACAGTATTTGCCTTGTAGGCGTAAATAGCTTTACAGACACAAAGTTGCATCTAGATATTGCGTAGTAAGTGCTTGGATGTGTCTAAAAAAAATGCATTGAATTGTCAGAGCAGCTGCACAGTCATCATTGATTTAATATTGATTTAGTATTCCCTTCTGTTTCTTAAATGATACAGTGTTATTTATGTTTTATACTCTCTCTCTTTATTTATATATATATATCACATATGTATGTATAAAAGACTTGATAATACAAAATATAAAGATAAACTTGAAAGTATATATATATATATATATATAAATGTTTAAGCTCTCAGTAGAAAAGACTTAGAGCAGACGGATCAAATGACTTGGACATGTAACTTGAAGAAGTTCACAGAATTAACAAACAACTCAGAGTTTGAGCTGTTTATCAAACTTTCCTAATTACAAAGTGGAAGGCATTGGGGGATTGAAAAGAAAGATTTTCTTAAGCCATGTTTTCGAACTGCACGTTCTTTGTATGTAAGAGTTAAAACTCTAGAATTTCACTACACTCATCAGTTATGTTATACAGTTGTGTTTTTGTTCTTTTCATAGAAATGTAATAATAAGTTGCTGGGATTACAAGGTTTATGACACCCGTTACTTTCATGTATGTAACTTATTGTAAGATGTATCGAAATATAAGAATAGTATGTTGATATTTTATAAAATATAAAGAAACCTATGTCTACGTTAGTTTTCATGTTAACAGAGCTATGCTTATGCAATCGATGAAAAAGCTGTTTTGTTACATAGGTGTGTATTGGTGTATAAATTTATCCAGAAGTGAGGTTACTATGACGATACTTTATTAAAGAAAACTACATGCCTTACTTCGATTTTTCACTTCAACGTTAAAAGCTAGTTTAAAACATCAAAATTTAGACGTTTATCTAGTTAATAAACAACAAAAAATCTATTTCTTAGTCATTTTGGTTAGTTTAATATTCGGCCTGGCATGACCACGTGGTTAGGGATGCTCGACTTGAAACCTGAAGATCATTGATTCGAATTCTTCTCACACTGAACATGCTCATCCTTTCAGCTGTAGGGGCGTTAAAATTGTAAGGGTCAACCCCACTATTCGTTGGTAAAAAAGTAGCCCAAGAGTTGGCGATGGGTGTTGAAAACTAGCTGCCTTCCCGCTAGTCTTACACTGCTAAATTAGGGACGGCTAGCGCAGATAGCCCTCGTGTAGCTTTGGGCGAAAATTCACAATAAACAGTTTAATATTGTTGTTTTAGTTGGAACTATATCTAGGTATATTCAATGAACAAAACGTGATTACTTTTAAAAGTTATCACTTATTTTTGTTGCTGTTTTTTTACGTTTCGTTCTTCAACGTTAATTTCGCAAAGATAAGAGAATCAATAGATCTATTTCCAAGCGTCACGGCATTAATTATATTTACTGTTGTTTTCTTGTGTATTGCATCATATTATGATGAGAATCGGTAAAAGCGACAACACTAATTTTTGTTTATTTATTTTACAACAACTGAAATATGAATCTCAATTTTTTTTTTTACCAGTAACTTTTACTTCCTGTATTTTTTGTTGGTCAGAACTTAGTGCTGATTTATACTTACATATATATATATATACACACACCAGAGTAATTTCGTAAAAATTAATTAAACATAGTAAATTTTCCATTAAAACACACATGCTCACTGTTTATCACTGTGACATATTTTATTTGCATGTACAAAATCGTGTTTCTAATGTTTGTTTCTATAACAAGTTGAATTTTCGCCCAATAAAGTTATTAGTGAAAAGCGAAAATATGAAATAATCCTTAAACAAGATATAAAAAGAAGCAGGAGGAAGCCAGAGAGAAAGTAAAACCCTTAACAGCAGTTAGGCTAAAGTGGGGATAAGTCCTTAACAGCAGTGGGATTAAGGAGGGACACTGTACTTTATAAGAACGATTTGCTTATACCAATGCAGCAGATGTCGCCGCAGATGCGAGTCTTGGTGCGACGGGAAATGTTCTGCACCAATATATTTGGTTCACGTTGAAATTTCAATAATTTCACAGCGAAATGTTACCATGGGCAAGACTTACGTCACGGCCATTTCCGAAATTAAATATTTATGAAACAAGTTTGTTAAGCAAAAGTGAGGCCAAAGTATACAACATGTTGAGAAAGAGTCTTAAGCATTCTTCCTAAAAGCTAAAGAGCTTTCACAGCTAAAGGCTTAGGAAAAGGCATCGAAACCCCACCATGAGCCATTTCAAGGCAATGTTCTCATATGTAAAGTGAAGGTTAACTAAGGTTATGAAAGAAAGCCATTCGATTCTAAACGAAGCTGCACATACTCTCTAGTAACATTAAGAGGATGATAAACAAGGAATCAAAGTTGACAGAGATTCATACGCTAAAAGTTCACAAGCTTCCAGTTTTACCCCAAAATCAACTAACTTGTTTCATGAAAAAGCTAGGAGAAAAACTGGAATCACAGAAATTTGATCACACATCTATCAAGGACAAGTCTGAAATCCCAACAAGCCCTAGGACTTAATTAACACCAACTGTTCCACATATGGAAAATAAAGTAGACAAAAGAAAATACCTGGAAAATAAATACAACTTATAATAATGAAATGATCAATAGACTATGAATTGTTAATCAAACATAGTTTATCCACTACAGCAATAAACCAGATATATTTTTAATATACGCTTGGTATGGCTAGGTGGTTAGGGCACTCGACTCGTAATCCGAGGATCGTGGGTTCGAATTCCTTTCACACTGAACATGCTCGTCCTTTCAGCCGTGGGGACGTTATAATGTTACGGTCAATCCCACTATTCATAGGTAAAAGAGTAGCCCAAGAGTTGATGGTGGGTAGTGATGATTAGCTGTCTTCCCTCTGGTCTTACATTGCTAAATTAGGGACGGCTAGCGCAGATAGCTTTCGTGTAGCTTTGCGCGCAATTCAAAAACAAATTTGAAAAATATTTTGAAACTTAAATAGAAATATCCTACCTTCAAACATTGCATTCGACTTCATTCGAGGCTTATGAAATAAGTAAGTTGTCACGGTTGTGTTAAAGTAATTAAAACCAACATTTGAGCGATATAAAGAAGTGTTGTATTCAAAACTATATCAGAATTACTCGTTTTTGATCGTGACGGATAACACCATTTTTTGTGGTAAGAGCTACTAGAACGTTATAAATGAGGATGAAAATAAAACAGAAGAAAGTAACAGCTGCAGAAACCAAAAGGTTCGGATATTATTTTAAAAAGATAGAGTGAAAAACAGTCTTGCCTTAAAATATTTTAAAATATTGCTTTCTAGTTAAGAATGGTTTAATTAAAAACAAAACATGTGAAAAAAGCGAAATGTATTTTTTGTTTTGTTTTTAGTGATGTTAAAATTATATTTTTTTTACTGTTGCCCTAAATCTCTATATGTTAAATACAAATTTTTGACTAATTTTAAATTGCAATCAAAATCATTATTTTTTGTTGTTAAATTCGAAGATTGCATATATTTTTGAATATTAACACAGCGAGAGATGACGTTCCACAAAAGACGCATCGATAGATTACGCCGTTACATAAGCGTGAGTCTAATTTATTTTCGACGAACAGGACAATCTACACATTAAAACAGCCTGAAGCGAACATACCTAACGGTAAAATCGTCGCGAACATGTCTTGCACTCGCGAACACGCTCCCCAAAGTACTGAATCAATGTTACATTGTTCTCCTTATCCATGATGCTAGGAATGTGCGTTATTGATGTTGTAATACAAAGAACTTTATCCGTATCTACAAGCTTTTATGCAGTGTTATTTCAGTGAATCTATATAGAGGTAAAATACGTGTAATACTTTTGGTAAGATTTTAACTAAGATTCGCGCTGCAAGCTATAAATGTGGAATGCTTCTATGCTTGTTGGAGAGGGAATTACTGCCAGTTCTACAGATTATTATGAGTAAACTAGCAGAGACTCACAAAATATTTGCAGTCAATTACTGTGTATAATACAATGGCACCCCTTTGGATACATAATTTCTAGAATAACAGAAATAATTCTGATCGCAGTCACCAAAATCTTGAACTTGCGTAAGTCAACTTGTCTTAGGCTTAATCCTTTTTTAAGTACATACAGCCTGTATTCGGTAAAATGATAAATTAACAGTGTGACTTATATACGTTTCTTTTTGCTTTAGTTTATTATGGCTAAAACTTTATCGTACTTGATATTATTAATAAATAAACTTGTAATATTATTCATTGACTTAGACTTTTTTAAAAATAAACTTTCATAAACTTTTATATATTTTTAAGTATTCGAAATGTTGTTTCCTTTAGTTCTACATTATCAAATATATGGAAATATAAACATTTTTCTTTATGAAAAATGGTTAAGTCACATATCTCTGTCGTAATAAATTTGCTTTGGCGATGTTACACTGTGAAAAGAATGGTCAATAATTTACCACAGACAAAGAACAGGGTGGCCCGTAAGTCCCTACCCATCCATATATCTTATGTATCCAGTGTATCAGTGTGTTGTCCCTCATTCTCGCTGCATAATATTATGCGACGCCATGTTCTTCAAGTGTAAATAGGCTTACATCGGCCATATTTCTTTGAGAAAAAGAAACAAATTTATAATACATGCATAATTGAATATAACATAATAACATATGGATGGGTAGGAACTTACGGGCCACCCTGTATATACAGGTGTTTATTTTAATGCCGCATGTTACACCTCAGTTCGCATCTACAATGGCATTTCACAACATTAGTAGAAAGTACAAATAGTTAATATAGCATGAATTCTCTCTGTTGTTTCTAGCATTGCAAACTTGAAGTTTAAATCTGATACGGAAATATTAGATGAAGAAATCTGCAATTAAACTGGCAATTTTTAAAAACATTATGCACTTGTTAGGCTAAGGAATTAGAAAGTGATGTTGATTTTTAAAAACATTATGCACTTGTTAGGTTAAGGAATTAGAAAGTGATGTTGATTTTTAAAAACATTATGCACGTGTTAGGTTAAGGAATTAGAAAGTGATGTTGATTTTTAAAAACATTATGCACGTGTTAGGTTAAGGAATTAGAAAGTGATAAAATTGATGTTGATTTTCTTTTCCGTATCCGGAAATTAAATATAAAATATATTCATTATATGTTTCTTAAGACATAAAGTTATTTTTCTTCAGTTATTTCTCTTGGCATAACTGTGTTTGAATACATTGCATTAAAATGATTTTGGCCCCTCACAATGTTATTATGGTCTGTGTTGTCACGTTTGGTAAGGCTCTGCCTGGCAACCATGCATTTTGACAATAATTCTATACAACGTCCTTAATATTGCAAAGGCTCTGTTGTAAATCTGTCATGTCTCAAGCACACCACACCAAAATGGGAATAATCTGAGCTAAAAAGTTAGATTAGAAAGAAAAAGATGTCAATCGGTTTAAGTTTCCCGAAGGTAAATATATTGTAGTTCATGCATCTTGCTCATTTTTTAAACTACATATTACTTTAAAGTTCTTTTCACCTACAAGCCCCGTAACATCTTTGCAGTGGTTTGTTTTTCTTTGGAAGAGTTTTCGTTGTCCGTACTTTTCAAGTTTTTGTACCAGCTAGTTGAACTTTACTAAGAAATGACATTTTTCGGACAAAGGACTTATGGTCAGGAGAGAAAAATCTACTTGCCAGTGAAAACCATGAGAAAGAAGCTTTTTGTTAGTGAGAACCAAGAGAAAGAAACTTATTATCACTGAGAACCAGGAGAAAGAAACTTATTATCAGTGAGAACCAGGAGAAAGAAACTTATTGTCAGTGAGAATCAGAAGAAAGAAACCGAATTGTCAGTGAAAACCACAATAAAAAAAGAAAAGATTATCATTGAGAACCATGAGAAAAACTGATTGCTAGTGAGAATCGAGAGAAAGTAGTCGTCAGTGAGGACCATAGGGCGTTGAAGAAATCATTCCCAAAGGAGTTGACTTCTGCTGATGCTGCAAAAGCTACTGGTGATGATACCCCTTTAACAATTAACCAAGAAACGAGAACTGTCTCTATTTATCATTAAAATCGAATCTCAGAATTATTTCTCTGAGGTTTTTCCAAACTACCTAATAATATACCACTTAAAACTATCTTTGTAAACTACTCGCCCATATACACACTATTCACAGATATGCTAGTTAAAATAGTACTCTATATATATATAATACCAACCGATATATCACTTACAAGAACAATATCTCTCTATATGGTCTATATGAATACCACCAACGGATATATTATTTCATATAATACTCTTTCCCTCTCTCACTTAAAACAAAACTTTCACTCTGCACTTGATATAAGTTCTATCGGCCTCATTGTTCAATCTATCAATTGAACTATAAAAATACTTATAATATTTATCTTATAAGTTTTTATAAAAGGTCAACAAACCTAATATTTTAATATTAAAAATCTGAATTTCATTGTTTTATGCATATGAAACGGTTATATTGAGGTAATGTGTTGACATAAAAATATATATGTGAAAACGGCTCGTTTGGGTTGAGAAAATATTTACGTAGAGGAGCGAACAAAGATTCGACCTTCTTCAGTCATCGTCAGGTTCACAAAGAAAGAAAGAGGTAACTGACCAGAAGCTGACCACATGTTTGAAAGGGGTTGTGTAACTGAGTGTCGGAATGCAGAGGGCGGTGTTAGATGTTTGAATATATAATTTTATATTATTTATTATACTGTTTTTGATATAGGTATAAAGGTGTTCCTTTGTATTGGTGTATTTTGGGTTTAAGTTGTTATATAAGTAAGGCTTCTTTAATTTTGCGTTTGTTTATGTTTGTTTCTTTATGTGAGGAAGAAAGCAATCAAATATCATTTCTTAACCTCAAAATTACAAGAACCGACACACAATTCAAAACAGAAATCCACCGAAAAATCACCCATACTGGACTATACATTCCTTGGGACTCAGCACATGAAACAAAAGAAAAACTCAACGTACTAAGAAACCAAATAAACACAGCTATAAAACTACGCTCACCAGATAAAATTAACGATGAATTAGACAAAATAAAACAATACTTCATCAACATCAATAAGTTTCCTCCACAAACCGTAGAAAACATTATACGCACACACCTAGACAGAAAGCAAAATCAACCAACAAAAGTAAATATATCTCACGAATCAAAAAATCACGAAACCATATACTGCTGCATACCATATATTCCCGACATCAGCAGAAAAATAACCAACATTTGGTAAAAACTAGTAACAAAATGTGACATTCCAGTTAATACCAAATCTATTCAAAAATCAGGCACAAAACTAAGATTTATACTATGTAAAAACTAAACTGACAAACACCACAGCAACATTATTTATAAAATACAATGTGATAACTGCCACGACTTCTATATTGGAGAAACAAGTAGAAAAATGGAAACCAGTTTCAAAGAACACAAAAAGTCAGCTTCACACGTTTTCGAACACTGCAAATCAAATAAACACAACATAACCATAGAAAACACTCAAATACTAAATAAAGAAACAAACATAAACAAACGCAAAATTAAAGAAGCCTTACTTATACAACAACTTAAACCCAAAATAAACCAATATAAAGGAACGCCTTTATACCTATGTTAATATAATAAAATAAAATTATGTATTCAAACATTAAACCCGCCCTCTACATTCCGACACTCAGTTGCACAACCCCTTTCAAACATGTGGTCAACTTCCGGTCAGTTACCTCTTTCTTTCTTTGTGAACCTAACGATGACTGAAGAAGGTCGAAACGTTGGTTGCTCCTCTATGTAAAATATTTTCTCAACCCAAACGAGCCGTTTTTACAAATATATTTTTCTCTACAAGTGGGTTTTCTCGACATCACTAATTGTTGACATAGTTGCTACTAGATGGCAGCACAAAAACGGCTTTTCCATACTTTAGGTAATCACACGTCATTTACAATGGGAATGAACAACATACTTCTAACAAACAATATCACAAATTATGTTGGGATATTATTATCACATATATATATTTCTGAGAGGTATTTGGTACATTGTGTGACGTAGTACAACAAAGTACTGGTTTTCTGTGGCTGTTTATAAAATAATATCGGTTGGTCTTGAAATGGCTCTTCAAGTTTATACTTTTTTTTTTCAAATGACTTTTCCTGGTAACTAATCACTTTAAGAACTAACAAACATAGGGGAGAACTCCATGAAAGCTACATCTTCATTTGCAGAAATATACAAGAAAATATGTGGCTATTAGTATTCACATAAGCAAATGTTGCTAAAACACGTACAAGTTCTCATTTCTACATAAACCTTATAATTATGGCATAATGGGTGAACAACGCTCCATTTCGATAATCTACAATAATGTAACTACTTGAATTAGATCATAATGTAACTACTTGAATTAGATCATAATGTAACTACTTGAATTAGATCATAATGTAACTACTTGAATTAGATCATAATGTAACTACTTGAATTAGATCATAATGTAACTACTTGAATTAGATCATAATGTAACTACTTGAATTAGATCTTCATTTGAGCAGGTGTGGCATAAAATCACAACTCTGCCGGTACTCTTTTGTTTAAATGAGCCGTGACGTCAACTTTCTTTGAGTAATTAAATTTATATGAAAAAGAAAAGTTTAAACCATTGAATATAAAACTCGAATATGTTGTTCTTTAGTTTTAATACAATACGTTAAACACATCCACTGCATTAAAACAAGGTTACGCTTGAGGGATCGAGTTTTTCTGAGCTGCCCTCATGCGGCAATAGTTGTGAGGCACCCTTCTCAGAAATAAGATTACCTAGTATCATAAAACCTAAGAGCTGTGGTCCTAGCATAGTTTCAAGAACAATGGACTAACGTATTTTAAAACTGAAAAACAGCCAATCGAAAATATTCATTCTCATCGTGTAGAAAGGTAAACCGACAGCTGCGTTGTTTGATTGTTTTAGAGCAAAGCTACACTGGGATCTCTGCTGTGTCCACTGCGGGGAATCGAACCCCAGATCTTAGCGTTGTGAGTCTGTAAACTTACTACCGTCCCCTTAAGGGATCGGGCTTTCTAGTAGCATAGCAATATATTTGCGGACTCACAGCACTAGCTCGTTCTGAACTTTGTACTTAAACTTCAAACAAACAGTCAAACCAAGGGATCAGACAGCTAATTTAGATAGTTGTATCTACAACCACTTTCGAATCTTCTTTCTCAAGTTATTTGATTATTGTTTCAATTGACTTACATAATTCAAATACAACGATAATTTTGATCCCATCATAAGACCCTCGTATAACATATTAATTCTTTATCACATCGCCACCAATATAACTATAAATTATTATCTCTCGCGAACTGTTATACTAATTTTCTTAATACTCGAATCCCCCACTTGTTTTTACATACCGTTCATTAGCTGTGGGATCCATAAATTAGCATCATGTTAAGGAATTTTATGATTTCATTCTGAAACACTTAGCCCAAAGGACTGTGAAAATGGTTTTGATGAAATCATTCATTTGCTATGTAAAATACACGGACGATGAGTGATTAAATCTCACGTAATTTGTTTAATGGTATTTTTTGTTTGATTCGTATGTTACTAGGGGCACTGTAGCCAACAGAGTCGTGGACCCATAAGTAATTTGGTGCGTAACTAGTCTAGTAAAGTGCGTTGAAAACCCATATAGATCCCTTTTGTAATTATAGGGTTAAATCTTATTGTTGTGAAGCTCCCAGTGGTTCATTGGTAAGTTTGCAGACTTAAGGTGCTAAAATTCGGGTTTCTATTCACATGGTGAGGACATGGCCTGGTGGTTAGAGTGTTCGATTCGCAAGTTGTCGGGCGCAAGTTCGAATCCATGTCAAACAAAAGGTTCTCGACACTTTCAGTCATGGGGGAGGGGTTATAATGTTTCGGTCACTCCCAGTGATAAAAGAAGTAGCCAGTAAATAGTGTTGACTAGCTGTATATCACTGCTAAATTAGGGACGGTTAGCGCAGATAGCCCTCGTGCAGCTTTTCGCGATACCGCAAATAAATCACACTATATGGCAAGTAAAGCAGAAATAGTTATTGTGTAACTTTGTGATTAACGACAATCAAATTAGTTTTTATTAATTCAGCTGAACATGTAAATCTCTATATTTATGGTAATTGTACTTGGTAGTTATTCGCAGATAAATGGTCTTTTTTTTCCGTGTCTGCACTTTCAGTAAGTTTATGCACAAGTAGTTATAGTTACTGTCTTTGATATAAAAAGCACCTTGACTAAATTATGTTATCTTGTTTATCTTTCTTTTATTGAAGATACTATAATGTAATATATTTATTTGGTTTACTATTCTTATTTCTAAATTAATAAACCTCTTATATAAGGTAGATTGTCATAGCGTTTGATAAGCTGTACAATTAAAAAACAACAACAACTTTCTGTTACTTATATTGTAGCTAATGATAAAATTTGTTGCGTTCTACACTCATCTCCATTTCAATCCAGAGAAAAAAATGTACCAACAATAAAAACTCTGGTAATAAAATGGTACCATAAACAGTGCGATATGGAGGGAAGAAAATGAACTAGTGAAAACTGATATCGGTGTGATAAGACATATTTATTTCCTCTCTCTCGGCCCTGCATGGCCAAGCGTGTTAAGGCGTGCGACTCATAATCTGCGGGTCGCGGGTTCGCATCTCTGTCACACCAAACATAGCCCAAGAGTTGGCGGTGAGTGATGATGACTAGCCACCTTCCCTCTAGTCTTACACTGCTTAATTAGGAAGAGCTAGCGCAGATAGCTCTCGTGTTGCTTTGTGCGAACTTACAAACAAACCAGGAACATAGCATTTGGAATTTTGCTGTGTTCAGAAACACCACAAATACATAAATACATATTATCATTTCAAAACTCTTTTGCTCACGATCTTCTTCTACAGTGGTTCAGCAATAAGCCAGCGGGCTTAAGACGCTAAAAATCGGGTTCTGATACCAGCAGTGGGCATACCATAGTTAACACTGTATCTTTAAAACAAGCACACGTGACTTTTGCTCCTTAATTACTTAAGTTCTACTCAAATAAAAAACAACAACAAAAAACTTAAAAACTTACTCGAATTGCTAAGGATTTGTTAAAAACATCCAATCTTGTTTAAGTTAATGAAGTTGTATTCTTAAAGCCTTAGGGCTGTATTTTCTCTTACAGGTATTTATGGTAACGGTCTTGTCTGTGTGGCTTCTGTATCAATTACTTAGGCGATAGCTATTATTAAACGCTTAAACTTTACAATAGCTGTTGAAGCATACTAAAGATAATTAGGATTAAAATACCTGCATCCTAAGTGATCAATACAGGCAATATGGTGTAGTTAGGATTAAAATACATGCATATTAAGTGATCAATACAGGCAGTATGATGTTGTTAGGATTAAAATATACGCATTATAAGTGAGCAATAGAGGCAGTATGCTATAAGTAGGATTAAAACACATATATTCTAAGTGAGTGACACAGGCAGGAGTGGTGTGGTTAGGATTAAAATATGCGCATTCTAATTAGGATTAGAATACGTGCACTGTTAATATGTAATTCAGGATAAGTATAATTGACAATGCTTGAGTTTGCATCACGCATAAAAAAGTAATAAATAATTGATGACGTGTGAAAAACAAGGTGTATTTTTTCAGGAAGCTAGAATTAACTAAGAACTGGTAAATTTTACTGAAACTTTAAGAAATAAAGTTCATTAGATTAGTGCTACTTCAAACATACTAGTAACAACTGATGAGTATTTTTTAAGGAAAAAGGAATACTTATATAAACCTGCATGTATTTTTATCACACCTGATTTCACTCGAAAATATCAACAAGCGCACTATTGAAAATTACGTCGTGTCTACTGAATTTTACTTAATGTAAACTGTAAATTAATGGAGAAAGCAATTTTGATTACTAAAGTTCATTCAGTGGATTTTTCTATTATGCAAAGTAACAGAAAAAATAACACTAACGTCAATAACAGTTACCAGAACAAATTTAAGATAACTATAAAAATACATCAGTGACAAAAATACGAGAAATTGAAACCCGAACATATTTAGAAAGGCGGACCTTTCTTCATCTGCGGCAAACCGAGAATGCATATGTAGAACGAAGTGTTATAGAGTTTCTTTTTTATCATTTATTGATTATTTGAACTTACGTGTGTTCTGAACATAATGAACAATACATATATAGCAAATCTAGCAAAATAGTTTTTCTTTATTGCGTGTGCCTGAAAAGTGACTTTTTTATTCTTTTTACACTCACTTCGTTGATTGCTTCTAAATAAAGGTTTGGAACATTATATTTCCTTTTCAGGAAATTAAGTTCAGTCGAGGGTAAAATGCCATTCTCCGGACGTTTTAGATCTTAATTTTATATAACGTCCAATTTTATTATTCTATTCCTTTTCAATGCGTGTGCTAAAGCTCATTCGTATTTGACAGAAGGAAGTAAAACTGGCAAAGAATCCATTTATTAGTTCTGCTACTAGACGACAGATGGAATTATAGAGACTTAAAGCCTAATTAAGAAGCATGCCATGCCGCCAGCGTATAAACGGTAACCACAGACGCCAGTGATGAACACCAGGGTAAGCGTGACACTGTTATTAGGCTTAGCAGACCGTGACTGCCATCTAACGGTGGGTGGCCAATACAAGTCATGCACGATGTATTTTCTCGCATGACGAGTTGCGTCTTCAAGAAATACGTAATAGTGGTGAAACATAGCCAAAATGAGCATTTCCAGTTGTTTTATTTTTGATAGGCGAAAATCTTGATAAAATTCACAAGCAATACTTATGATCCTATAGGTAGATTGCGTTTAATATTTTTAATTTAAGACTAATAATAATAACTTCAATAACGTTTTATCCTTCTGGCGTATGGCGTTATGATTAATAGTAAGAGAATTGTAAGCGCCTAATTACGTTTTAGCACAACACAGTTAAGTAGATATATAATGAGCTCAAACATTGTATGAAAACCAATTTACATCAATGTAAAAAAAAAAGATAATTAATAAATAAAGTAACAAAGGTCACCAAGAACTAGAAAGAAGAACACTAGAAGGAATCAAACATCTCAATACTATCCACGTATGAAGGGTTTACCTAGACTTATAAAAATGGCTGCCCTGTCTGTCTCATCGTTAACTGTATAGACTTACCATACCATTCCTGAACTTTGTATTGTGTAGATATAATTAACAGGTAAAATATCATTATGAAACTAGACACATTTGTAGAGATTATAAAGGTTTAGTTTGGTTTGATTTGAATTTTGCGCAAAGCTACATGAGGGTCATCTGCACGATTGTAAAGGTAACCACGATAACTTGACAAGAAACAATGATCATCTTGGACGTATCCACCTTTCTAACAACAGATTTTAAGTGATATAACGGTTAAGGAACGGATTTAATTAATAATCTCCATGTTGAAACTCACAACACTATTTACTTCTAATGTGAAGGTAGATACTCACCTAAGAGACATGTACTCTCTAACCTGTACATGGAATATTTGGAGAGTAACGTCCTCAGAACAATTGCTGTTAGACACGGTATTTGGTTCAGATACCTTACCAATACATTCGCAATATTGGAATTTAGAAACCGTCTGTTACAGAATAGAAGAGGATAAAATCTCATTTTAAGACACAATAATTACCAAGATTCACAATTCATACACCACGGGAATTTACACTAAACCTGGAAATACCATCTCAATAGTGTAAATATGGGATCTATAGGCTACCTATTGAATAGAATGAATAACATATGTAATATAAAAGGCACGAAGACGTTTGGTTGTTTTTTTTTTAATTTCGCGCAAAGCTACACGAGGGCTATCTGCGCTAGCCGTCCCTAATTTAGCAGTGTAAGACTAGAGGGAAGGCAGCTAGTCATCACCACCCACCGCCAACGTTTTGGCTACTCTTTTACCAACGAATAGTGGGATTGACCGTAACATATAACGTCCCCACGGCTGAAAGGGCAAACATGTTTGGTGCGACCAGGATTCGAACCTCTTAACCCACCTGGCCATGCTGGGCCGTCAGTGAGAAGAATGCAGAAGAACACATCAATGTAACCCTACTTGACAACTGATTCTCGAACCATCGATAAAGAAGAATTTGAAAAATATAAACATCAACAACAAGTTTGTTTGTTTTTTAAATTTCGTACAAAGCTACACGAAGGCTATCTACGCTAGCCGTCCCTAATTTATCAGTGGAAGACTAGAGGAAAACCAGCTAATCATCACCACACACCGCCAGTCCTTGGGAAACTCTTTTATCAACAAATACTGGGAATGACCGTAATATTACAACATCCATTCGGCTGCAAGGGTGAGCATGTTTGGTAAGACAGGGATTTGAACCCGCGACCCTCAGATTGTGAGTCGAGCGTTCTTAACTACTTGACCATACCAGACCCTAAAAATAAACAAATAATACTAAAGGCACGAAAAGCCATATTTCCTGACGTCAACGGTCTTTCTGAAGAGATACATACAATATGAAAATAACTTAAAGTCAAAACAGTATTGAGAAACTGCTACGCAATACTGAACCAAATGCATCGAAGGAACTAGGAAACTAAAAATCAGAATTCGGGAGCACAACAGAGACGCAATACTCTGTAATGCCGACCTATCTGTAATACTTTATTATGTTAAAGACGAAAACCGTACAGCAACATAGAATAACAACAACAAAATTGTTGTAGTGTTCGTGTTCACGCAAAAGACTCACGTCTTAAACACAGACTGCTATGATAAGGATTACTTTGTCCAGCACAGAACCCTTGAGTGAGATGTATAGAAATGAAAACTCCGTTTTCTAAAGATAAATTACAGTTAGAACATAGATCTGGAGAAATCTACAAAGTCCACTTTTTTTTATCTAACCAAAAGAGCTGCAGGCGTAAACAATCGTGTACCCGCACATGGGATGAGGGCAATTTGTTACTTAGCAACTCACAGATCATGCATGTAATCATAGCATATGGCTACTAGTGTATTGTTAGCTCGTTAAGAATGTTGCAAGATGGTTACTGTTATTACAAGGTTATAAATAAAATTAGGAAAAGCACTTTTAGCCAAGGTAGCGTAATTCAGTCATGTGCATTTAAATTTGCATAAGATGAAGGCAGGAGAGAGCTATGCCTATCCAATAACGTTAGTCAGTCAGTCAGATAGTCAGACTGACAAACTTGTTATTTTGTGAAATTCTTATTTTTACTTCACCAAATTTTTCAACTATGTTGATGGCTTGTTATTCTCCTTTGGTTTGCTTGCTACTCAACAGTGTTTATTAAGTTTTATTTGCATGTTGTTTGCAGTGTGTTTGAGATTTTAATTTGTATTGCACGTCTGGCCCATTCCTACTATAAGTATTACTGTATTTATGAGACTAGACGGAAGATAACTAGCCACCACTGCTCACCACCAACTCTTAGGCTACATTTTACCAACAAATAGTAGTGGGATTTAACGTCACATTATAATATCCCCACGACTGAAAGGGCTAGTACATTTGGTGATAGTTTCAATTCCGCGACCAAACAAGCATTTCAAAAGGAAATATTACAAGCTTAGTAGCAGAAAATACCAACCAAAACAAAGAAAAATTGAGAAATGCAAGAGCAACCATCTTGGTATATTTAATGAGTATAAATATATTATTTTTATACTTTGGTAGAATAAAAAAAGAAAATAATGTTACAAAAATGAGTAAAAACAACCACTTCGTATGTTACGTCAAAAGTATCTCAGTTTTAACATTTAAAGTGTAAAAATATTTATAAAGAATTATATGTAACTAGTAGAAACATGCAAAGTATTTACGGTCACACTTTTATTTTTATAACAACAATACATCCTCAATAAAAGTGGACTCTAACTAAAACTGTGTTCCAATTAGTATTAAGTATCACATATAATATACCATATGTATTTTACTATAGCATTAAATGTTTTAAGGTAAGCATATGTAATCTACCATATGTATTTTAATATAGCATTGAAATGCTTTAAGGTAAGCTAATTTTTATGCACATGATTATAGTTACAATGCCCCGAGGATCTTATAAAGTTATTAAAAACCATGACAGTACTTCCATTGTCATTTTCAAATGACTTGATGCACAGCCATAATATTTAGTATACAGCTTGTGTGTGAATAAGTCTGTGAGTTTATTATAATAAAATTAGTTATTACCAAATTTTATATTTTATTTTACAAAAATCTTGTTTTGAATTCTAACTGTAGACGATGAAATCTGTTTAGTCCACTTGTCTCCAACATGAAATCTGTTTAGTCCACTTGTCTCCAACCCAGCATCGTCCTTTAAAGAGAGAGATTAATACTGTAACTTGTATTAATTTTTATAATGTTATCCTACGACCTCACTTTATACCTTTTTGAAAGATTTGGTACGCTTTTAATATGTTGTAGTATAAAATCTCTATTCAAGTATATTTAGTTTTGCTGCATTAAAATGAACAGTGCATGCATACGCACTTAGATGGTAAAGGACGTGCGCATTTTCCGGACAAACAAAACTAAGTATTATCATTATTATAATAGATAGATGTTTTGGTTTGGTAGCTTTGTTTGTAGAAAGACAATCTGGTGATGTTTTAGTTGTTAAAAATCACTGTTGTCGGTAAACTCTTTGTTTCGGCGCATCGCGTAAAATATAAAATTTTAGCGTTCAGGTACGTAAACTTACCGGTGACCCAGAAGAAATGGCGTTATTTTGTGAAGAGTTTCATAGTTCTAAAAAAATATGGATAAGCAGTGTTCAAGTTTGATTTTTTTAATAGAAGTCAACTTAGCTTAAGCCGAAAAATAAAGAATAAAAATCTCTTTAAATTTATAAGTTCCATTCATTCACGAAGCACATAAATTTAGTGAGCATGTGGAGTGTACCTAGAGAAATTGTTAAATAAAAGAGTTTGATTAATGATCCAGGCGTAATTTACACTTTTGCGGTGAGGCTAGGAACTACGCCCTCTTGTGTGTGTCACGCAAAACTTGACAGTTACTGATAGCACCCTGATGATTGAAGATGTCAGCTCTGACCCTGTTCCTAGTGTGTCCACAAAATCACGCCACATATGCCTGTATGATGTTCATCCGCCCATTCCACAGTCAGGCTTCCATCTATGTGATGACGTATATATTTAAGCTTCTGAGTTTAGTGGATGAAAAATACATGTGCAAATAAAGTGCAGGTGAAAGTGGTCAAAGACAGTAATATAACGTTGACTTAAACAACATAAATAGATCATAATATTATACGTAAAAAAAAGCACTGGCACAAGATTGACATCATAGTTACGAGTACAACAAAACGTTAAGTAATAAAAACTAGTCACTAAAGTGTAATAGTTTTTAATAAACGTTTATGCGTGACTTGCAAACCGTGACTAAAGGGAAATTTTGATTTGTTTTTGCTTTTATTGTATATATGAGCAGTATTAATACTTAGCACACGAATTTCGAGGACTTTGTAGCTTCCGATATACAAGTAAATATTATTATTTTACATCAGTTTTTGATATATGCAAGGAGTAACCTAATGGTGAAACAAAAACTGAAAAACAACATACACTACGAAGAATGAATATGTGAAATAGATGTTTTAATATTCGTAACGTTCCAGGCTGGAAAGCTGTTCCTCTGGTGGTTTCTAACTTTGTACTGTTTGTGTTCCCCCTCCGTAGACGCAGCAGATAGTCTGATGGTGCTTTGTTATAAGAAAACACACACTCTTTGTGTTTTAGTTGAACGCTTCTGAATAAACTGTAAAGGGAAACTTTAAGTGTCCAGTTAAAGGAATATAACACATTTGGTGTTATAAGGTCGTTTATTTATAATATGAAAGTTTAAAATCACTAGAAGAAAGGAGTCCCAACCCAAAAAGGTTGGGAATATTAAGAAATCTATTTCGCATTGGGCATTTTTCGTGGTAAAAGTTTTTCTCCGTATTTTGTTTTCGATTTTATCATATCACAACGGATTTTTTCAGCTGGTTACCTTATTAAAAAGTTGAAACAACTTGACAATGCTTTGTATATTAAGTGTTTGATACATGTTAATATAAAACATTACAAACGTATATTTCAGTTAGCATTTTTAGGCGCCTATGAGTCGCGGCAGACTTTCTTGCTGAGCCAACAATAATTTATTACAGAAATTAAATAACAGTTAACTTTCTTTTAAATGAGTTGTTTATTTCTCGTTTTATTTACAACAATAACATCTATTCTGTGCGCTTTTACCAATAGTAAAACAGGTTTAGATAGATTGGTTTGAATTTCGCGTAAGGCTATATGAGGGCTATCTGAGCTAACCGTCCATAATTTAGCAATGTAAAACTACATGAAGGCAGCTGGATCATCATCCACCGCCAACTTTTGGTATACTCTTTTACTAACGAATAGTGGACTAACCATCACATTATAACACCCCACCGCTGAAAGGGCGAGCATGTTTGGTGCGACCGGGATTCGAACCCGCGACCCTCAGATTATGACTCAAACGCCTTAACTATCAGTGAAATACTAGAGGAGAACCAGCTAGTCATCACCACACACCGCCAGTCCTTGGGATACTCTTTTCTTTTATCAACGAATAGTGGACTGACCATCACATTATAACACCCCCACGTCTGAAAGAACGAGCATGTTTGGTATGACGGGGATTCAAACCCGTGACCCTCAGATTACGGGTCGAGTGCCCTAATTTCCTGGTCATGCCCAGCTTAGGTTTAGATAGAAAAGTATGATATAAGTTCATTGGTTTAAATATATATATATATGTATAATATAAACTTGGAAATAACCTACAGTATATCAATAAAGTAATTACTTTTATCTTGCCAATGTTTAACTTATACATGTCAAGCCAACCCTATATTTTTACTTTTAACACTTATATGCATTGTTTGTATAAATACAACGGAGCTTTGCACAGTCAGAGTAGTGCTATTATCTAGTTAAGGGGTGTTTAGGAAGTTTCACAGTCAAGAAAACCCAAAACCATTTTCCAACAAGGGCAGGCTTTACTTGGCCACGCCTTTCGACACCCGAACAATGGAGGATGGCCTGTCCCGTCAGCCGTAGCTAGAGACATATAGGAAGGTGGAGTCCGGTCGCACCTGTTCTTTCCCTTCTTTTATCCCTAATGTTCATATACCGACACCGCCCGAGCCATTCCCGTGCAATGAATGCTATCCGTCACGGCTGCTGTTTGGTGAAGTTCCCCGAGAGATCATGAACACGAGACCAAACAAATCACGTGAAAGTTGTTTTCCGATACGTATTTAAGAGATCAGTCGAAACTAATCTTCTTCAAATTATTTTTGTATTAAGGAAAACATAAATAGGAAAAACAAAAAATCTTAGTCAACCTACGAACGTAGTGAAGGAAGACTGCGTGTATAATTTCATCGTAAATGTTTTCTTATTAGTAAGAAGTAAAAATTAAAAACTAAAGCAAAGTTGGAATCTAAGTAAAGTCACAGTGAAAAAACAAAGAAGTTCTATTGGAATAATAACATTTTATATAATATTTCTTGCCACGATGTAGTTAGACGATATTTGAAATACTAAACAAGTAATTTGAAATTAGCTGTTACAAATTCAGTATCAATAATTACAACATCAGACAATTTTAACATATTGGTGGAACTAACATAAAAACAGACTTTCAAATATTAGCTTGGGTTTTTTAATGTATGTTTTAGTTTATAAGAGAAAATTAACCAAGTTAATTTTTACAATCAATATGTTTAGTTCTATGATTACAAAGAGAAGTGCGTTCCGGTTATGTACGTATTGTAAACAAGCGTTCACAGTATGTATAAACTAACGTCTGATGTAGTAAAATACATTGTGAATAATAAAACTGAAAATAGTCTGTTGGTTTAAGTAAATCGATACAACTGTGTTGAATAACCGCAAGATTTTATGTTTTAAAGCAAGGCTACATTAGGTTATCTCCAGTGATTTGAGCGTTGTAAGTCTAGGAAATTATTGCTGTTCCACCAGGGGGCTCACGAGAAGGAAAAACTTGCCTAGTTTTCCTTCTTTTATATAGGTTAAAACCGTTTTTAGTTTACTTGTTGCTGAGAATAAAGCTTTATAAGCCTTTAAACTTATTGGTGTAGGTTGGGGTTGAGCAATTTTTAGAGACAAACTAGAAGAAAGTTTAAAACAAGAAACGTTAAAACAACTCTTTGTGTTTTAAACTTAATTTTGTTTATTGCGTCATTAGCATATTTTTTAACGTTACCTACTCTGATTTTGTAATTGTTCTTTATATGTATATAAGTATTAATTATGTATTAAATTTGAAAAATGTGGTTATTCTGTCCATTCAGGCATTAGATGTATATCTCAACAGAAGAAAGAAGCAACTTAACACTTGAAATTTCTCGAATTGTTTCAGTATATGGTTAGAATAGGCAATTACCACTAAAAGGACCTTGAGGAAATGGAAAGCTTATATAAATACCAGTACTAAAACCCCTAAAGTATATAAAAGTAGCAGAGGTAATAGTTTTAAAATCATCTTATTTATTCATAACAACTTGTGAGTGAACGTATAGTATATTGTAAAATAGTACGTCAATCACAACACATCTCTTTTATCAAATGCTGACGATGTCTTGTCATTTGATACTTGGTGTTAAACAATAAATACGTAAATATTAAAATTTACGAGAAACAAAAAAGACGCACAATAATAAATAAAGCATCGAGTAAAAGTGTTTGTTGTCTATTGGTTATCTCCCTGTCGTCGGTGGCTGAGAATTAGGGACAGTATGTTTTGAGTTAAGCACAAAACTACACAGTGGACTGACTATCTGTGCTCTGCCCAACACGGGTATCGAAACTTGGTTTCTAGTGATAGAAATCCACAGTCATACCACTGCACCACTGGGGAGCAATTAGGGACGGCGTCACACTACATGGAGTGCCCAATGACAAACGTGTGCGACGGGACTCTATACTTGAATGGAGGGGAGCTTGTATTAAATCTTCTAGTGTGTAATTTGTAACGTTTATCTGTGGCACATTTTTCCTTTGTATGTGTTTTCTCCCTTCTCTTTCCAGCTGTGTTATCTCTCACAATACATTTCGTACACGTTAAAGATTTATATGAAAAGTTCTTGTAAATTCACATTCGGATCATGATATAAAGTGAGATTTGTTTTTCGTAGTTTATGCGTTTTCTTGCGAATTGTATATTAATTTTCAATGTGAGACTTTTCTACTCAGTAAATTGATCCTCGAGGACCGCATTATTTTATCTGTTATTTGTAGATATCAATGAATGCTGCAACACGAAACAGCCATGACAATTTTGTCATTACAAATAGTGAGCACTAGGTGGCACCTTAGTCATATGTAATGAGAACGTGCTTCATTTGGTTTCTCTTAATTAAAAGATTATTATTCACCAAGAATGTAATCTAAAAGCGCCATCTAGTGATGTTCACAATTTAGAGCATCATGAAGTATTTTGTAAGTTTTTTTACAAGTTAATTAAAAGAGAAATTTGCATAACATTAAGTTTACTTCATGAATAAGATTTAAAACTATGAAATTTAGAGAAAAGTTCTATAAGTTTAAGAAGGACGAATTTTTACAGGGTTTACAAATGTAAAGAACGATAGTTTTTGTGAAAAAAAAAAACATTAAATTGTACGTGTTCAAATATATATATCAAACTTGTTGCAAACAATTTACTCAGTAATAATCACTTATATCCTAAGATTGGAATAACAATGGGAGGACCATTTTATGCGAATAGCGATTCCAAACTAATGACTTTCAGAGTTACGTGGTAGCTTGAAAACGATAACCCCCACCTTATTGTTCTTCATTTCCTACAAACCGCACATTGTTGGCTGAACATAGCAAACAAATCATCACTCCTGTTAACTTCCAACAGTCAGTTATTCTGAGGTAAGCATTTGCGGATGTTTCTCTATTATTCTAACTAGCGGTAAGGCGTAGGTTTGCCAGGCCCTATCGAAATTGAAAAGGCAAACACAGTTCGCTGCTGCTCCAGTGATATAATTTCCTTCTCACTCACCGTTTCCGGTTAAGATCGAGACTGAGGCTCTTAACTAGCAGTAAAAACCTATTTGCCAGGGTTAATTGGAGTTGAAAGAGCCTACTTTGAACGAAATTTACTAACCTTTTGTTTATTTTTTATTACTACTGTCATATGATATTTTCGCATGTGGGCCATTATTAGAATTTTAAAAAAGGATGATAGATAATGCAATCTTGAAGGATAATCGATTTTTTGTACTTTTAATGTTATCATAAATATCACAAATACATGGAGTAGTAGTTGTTTCGTTCTTCATTAGGATGTAATAGAAGGAGCTTCAGTCGTAGTGCAGCGAAAGGCGCCAAAATGGAGATTTACTGTTTTAGTGATAATATGTTTTCCATTACAAATATAATGGAATAAAATATAAAGAGGAGACAAACTATGTATATATTAACATTGTAAAATGTAATTTGGGGTTGCAGCATACGAATAGGTATGTGATTTCAAAGTTTGTTATTTTATCCAACTTAACTCGTGGCTGCAAAATTAGCCCGAAGTATGTTTAACATTTCAGCCTGGTATTTAGCTTGCAAACTTGATAAACGTGGAATTTTATATCACGTCTATTAGTTATACTTTAATCTTTTTCAACTGTATTTCTACTGTATGACCCTAGGAGAATAACTTTGTCTAAGCTTTATGATAATATTTTCCTTGATAGATAAATTTTAAAGAATCAAGACACAGGAAAAACGGAGCATTATTAAGTAATATTTGCTTAGGTTTTTGAATGTAATCAGTAAGTTATGCACAGAGTCTAAACGGCTAGGCCAAAGACTTTCCAGTTTTAAAACACTATAGTATAGAGAGAGGGTAGCCAATCAATGACATAACTATTATAAGGGTTTTGAATAGCTGTTTGAACCGTTGAAAGTATAAAGTATGTTAAGTTTCATCGTGACTCGAACCTTAAACCTCTGAAGCACACCACGCTAGCCATTAGATCACGTCTTGCCTGAAATAAAATTGGTAGAAAAATAAAACATAATTTAAACATAGAATGAGTGGAAGGAAAGCCCAACATTACTGATACAAATTGTTAGGGTAATGAATAAATCCATCCATACCTAATGTTCATTTATAAGTATATGTTTATTTATACATGTATGTCGGCTTAAAGGCCAAACGTTTGTTTATATATATATGTATATTAGTGAAATTAAATAATTACATCCAAATGAAGCTAAATGAACAAACAAAATCATGACAAAGGACTGCGTTAAAAATAGCAAATCCTAACCTCTGATTAATTATATCATAACCATAAATTATCAAGCCATAAACAAAACATATTAACATGGAATAAAATACGCTGCATACGTTTAGGGTACAAGTTAGAACATGGGATTATAAAATGTATCCTAAGTTTTGAAGGTGACTGTAGAACCCACATTGCGGTGAAGATACACCGTCTATCAATCTTAACCTCCAATTCGCTAGTCTTACATATGAAAATTAGAAATTAGGAGAGTGAGACGTGGCTGCTCAAACTCACAACGTCCCACATCTATATTGCCATTCACTGCCTGCAGACAGTTGTGGGAAGTTAAAATAAGAATAAGAAAAAGATAAACATAAAAATATATAGGAAAAAAAATGTAAATAAGGTACTACCATTTGGGGTAAGTAAGATAAAACGTATCTCTTGAAGTTAGCATTCCTGCCCTCAATATGGTAGAGGTGCTCATTAACACGATATCAATAATATAGCAAGCTGATTATATACTGCTGCAAATGTAATAGCAAAAGATGTCTCACGTGTCCTGCTCTAAGTACTTTTCACCCAGTAACTTATACTAATTACTTTTGTAAAATAAACATATATAATTTATTTATTATCACGTACTAAATGTGATATGGAATATGTGGGTCAAACTTCAAACCTATTACATATATGTATAAATTTACATAGATCTCAAGTTAAAAATAATTTAATGAATTCTATAGAATTGAAACATTTCTGGATTCATCCTTTTACCTCGGTTAAGATAACTATGTTAGAAATAGTTAATGAAGACATCAAATAAACTTCAAAGAGAAAACTTGTATATTTTAAAACTAAAAACATCATTATGGATTAAACCAAGATTTCAATAGTTCTACTGCTTTGAATTTGAGCAATGATTATTGTATTACTAATGTTTTTCTTTATAGATAACTTTATTCATAAGAATAAGTAAACTAGAGGTAAAGGAAATAATAAAGTAAAATGTATTATTTTTTCAGAATTGTGTAGCTATTTAGACAGTAGTTTCTATACTAGCATTAGTATACATAAACTATTTTTAAAAAGATTTATGAACTTAATCTTCCTGAAATAAAACTACTAATTAATGTCATAAATAAATAAAACTTGCGAGATGATCATGCAAAATATTTACTTGTAGATATTATAAAATATTAATTAAAACTTAATGATGCTTCAAGGTTTGAAAAAGAGAAACAGAAAGTAAAACTTTCATATTTGATAATTAATTGTAGACATAAAATATTCAGTGATTTACAGATTACTAAAATTATTCATCAATCTATAAGCAATAGTATTTTCCTTGTAAAAACGTAAGACCTACCGTCAGTTATAAATATAATGTTCCAGATGGTTCATTAATATATAATTATAAAAGTTTTTTTAGCTAATTTAAATATAGATGATGTGTATGTGTTTTTGAATTTCGCACAAAGCTACTCGAGGGCTACCTGCGCTAGCCGTCACTAATTTAGCAGTGTAAGACTAGATAGAAGGCAGCTAGTCATCCCCACCCACCGCCAACGCTTGGGCTACTCTTTTATCAACGAATAGTGGGATTAACCGTATTATTATAACACCCCCACGGCTGAAAGGGCGAGCATGTTTGGCGTGACGGGGATTACGAGTCGCACGCTTTAACACTCTTGGCCATAACGGGCCTAATATAGAGGATGTTAATAATTTACCTTGTGAATATAAAATAGTTTATTTGTTGATACTTTTCATAAACATACTATTACTGGTAATTTAAATATTATAAAAGACAAAATATTACGTGAAACAGTAAAAGAAAGAGCTCATTACAGGATTGAAACAAATGTAATAAAACAATATTCTAAAATCTTTTGAAAAAAAATTGATGAATATATTTTAAAACTTAATTATATTACAGCTTATCCATCTAAATGACTTTTAGAATGGAAATTATACATACTTAAACAAATAAAAATAAAATTATTCCACATAAATTAAAAAAAGGTAAATATTACTCAATCATTTGATTTTACAAGATTATATACCACAATACCATTAAAAGATTTAATCTTTCTTTTAAATTCATTAGTAGAACAATATTGTTATCCTTTTATAGAACTGTAAAAATAAAATATAGTTCCAAAAACATAAAAGATATATTAAGTTTCTGTATTTATGATAATTTTATATATTTCAATAAACAGGTTTATTTGTGTAGCAAATTTATATTTATATTACTATGAGAATATACTTATTGAAAACTATGCAAATACAGATATTTTTACTTTAATTTATAGATATATTGATGATTTAATTGGCATAAATAATTTGAAATATATAATATTACTGAGACCTTTTATCCAACAAAATTAGAAATTGAAGTATTTTTAATTTCTAATAGAGGTACGTATTATTTAGATTTAGAAGTTAAAGTAATTGATAAAAAGGATATCAATACAAATACTTTTGATAAAAGAAAATATTTTTGATTTCCCAATTTATGGTTCACCCTCCTCACATAGTAATGCGTCATGTCCATCTATTATAAACATTATAACTTTCCAGTTATTCAGATATTGTAAAATTTGTAATAAATTACAGTATTTTATTAATAATGATATACTGATACGAAAATTAATAGTTAATAGATCTAAAAAAATTTAGATAAAATTATTAAACTATTCTGTAATAAATACAAAAATGTATTAAATAAATGCAAAGAAAATATAATCAGAGAAATTATACAAAATTATTTAAGTTAAAAATAAGGTCATCTAAGAACTTCGCACTACTATATGCGGATGTACACCTTGAGCCATACGACAGTTACAGTAAACTATCACTTTACTGATATCGTGTTACAAAGTGCTCTACCATACTGGGGGCAGGAATTCTAACTTCAGAAGGTAAGATTTATCTTACTTACTCCCAAATGGAAGTACCTCATTTTCATTTTTATTTAATTTTTATTTTTCATATTTTTATTTATCTTTTTCTTATCCTTATTTTAAATTCCCACAACTGTCTGAAGGCAGTGAAGGGCAATATAGATGTGGGACGTTGTGGGCTAAAGCACCCACATCTCGTTCTCCTAATTTCTAATTTTCTTATGTGAGACTAGCGAATTGGAGATTAAGATTGATAGATGGTGTATCTCCACCGCAATGTGAGTCGTACTTCCGCAGTCACCTTCAAAACATAGGATACATTTTATAATCCCGCGTTGCGGTTTGTACCCCAGTATCATTTTTAAAAATATGCAGCATATTTTGTTTTATGTTAATGTGTTTTGTTTATGGCTTGAAAATTTATGGTCATAATATAAGTAATCAGTGGTTGGGATTTGCTGATTTTAACAGAGTTCTTTCTCATGATTTTGTTTATTCATTTAGCTTCATTTGGATGTAATTATTTAATTTCACTAATATATATATATATATACACACACCAGGTCACATGACATATCATCAGTTATCTGATGTGCATAAAAATGAAGTTAGAGGAGTGATGGTTATTATTTTTAGCAGTTGTTTTGCAGTGTTTTAAATATATCATTATGAATTCCAGTTTTTATTGAATTATTTGGTGCAGTTTACAAAAGAAAAGTTGCATGTAAATAGTATACATTCTTAATTCAGCCAAGTGTTGACATACTGATTAGCATGCTCGGTTTTTGAATACGAGAGTTCATGGTTGGTAACTCGTTGTTGCAAAATATGCGTTCCGCACTACAGTACCATGAGTGCACTGAAAGAGTAATGGTCAGATCTGAATTTCGGTTAGCAAGGGTAACCCAAGAGTTGTCAGTGAGTGTCGTTGACTGTCAAATAACTCTTTGTGTAGTTTTGGAAGAAAATTTTAAGGCAAATAAGTTAATATCATTATTTCTATTTCAAATAATATGATATGGGATTCCCGTACTTTCTGCCGTTTAATATATTGTGACACACACACATGCTTTATATATGTGTAATACATACAGTGCGTCTTTTATGTAACTTTGTTTTGAACTTCAAACAGCTTCTTTTATTGTGACACTGAGATCCTATCGAAAGCTACAGAGAGGATCGAGTGGTAACTTTTCGAGTTTAAACATCGTTATTCGTCCATTGAAAGTGTAATCTTTTCGGTTTAGTATAACATGAAGTATTTAAAAACCATCGAACAAAACGCTACTTTTTAAAACAGGTTTAGGGTATGAACTTTAACCCAACTTGAAGATGTTGTGATACTTTGGATGAGTGAGTGTTTTAGAGCTGCTTTAACACAAATCTGTATCGTGAAGAAACAGATTGAAACTTCATCCTCAATTTGTAGAACGGATTCGAAGCAAGTCGCGTGTTTGTTTGTTTTGAATTTCATGCCAAGCGTGACCGCATTACTGACAAAATTGGAATTATTTTTCCTTGGCGAGAGAGAGAGAGAGTGAGACCGGTTTAATAGATTAGGCCGGGTTGAAACGAAACCTAAACTTAAAATAATATGAAATAGATAAAGCCTAAACAGTTGTTCTGTACATAGAGCTCTTGAAATATTGGCGTATTCGAGAAGACACAAAACGTTACAGATGTGAACAATATAGCATAAAGTGTATTCTTTGTCAGTCTAAGCTTGCAACCCATTTGTTCACACTGGATACACATGGAACGAGTTGTAGAGTTGTATTAGATCTGGCGAACCTGATGTTACAATTATTTCCAGTTTTTGAACATATGGTTACACACACACACACACACACACACACACACACACACACACACACACACACACACACATTGTAGGGACAAGAACAAATACTTAAGTTACGCAGTGAGCTTTGTTCTGTATGAATTATTTATTTAAGACATATGACTATTGTTTTTGTATAGATACATAAATCATCTGTTTTAATTCATCTTACTACATGGTTCTTATATGGAGATATAGACAAGAAAAAGAAACTACATATATTTTTTTTTTTTGCATATAAATCTTTTATTTAAAGCGTCTTTATTAATCCATCCAAGAGCGACAAACTTAAGAGTACAACAAACGCCAACCAATCACTTTGCACGTGAGTTTTTTCATTTCACTTCATTTCAGTTTGATATTCAACAGGTTAGTATATCACAATCATAGAGGAAAAAATAACGAAACATTAGTTCTTTCTAGGTGATTTTTAGTTATCAAAATAAATAATTCTGAGTTTATAACTTGTTCTACGCCATGGGACTAAGCTAACTTAAACAGATGAAAATCGCTATTAATGTGTAAGAGCTGGTAATCTAATACAAAGTTAAAAAACTAGTTTACCGTATACATGTACGTTTTAGTTTACAACCAAATTTCTTCGTTTTTGTTGACTTTCAAAGAAAGACATAATAAAATCTTGGTTTTGTTTGCTTATTTGATTTCGTGCACGAGGGTTATCTGTGCTAGGCGTCCTCAGTTTAGAAACGATGGAAGAGCTTTTCCTAAGAATTTTTTTTCTTTAAGTGCGCATTATATTTTAACTTCGTCAATTTTTAATTCATGACATCTTATTGCACCGCATAATCCTAGTTACAAATGATGCAAAAAATTAAACATATGCTTTCATTTATCAATTCTGAAATGAAATTTTATAATCTTAAATATGCTCTTTTTAAATATTAGTTCACTTAGACTTGGTTATTTTGGTGAATTTTCAAAAGAACAAATATTTTTACAGGTGCACAGTTAGGTTTAGATTAACTCTACACTAGCAAACCCCTGAGTGATAAACCAGAGATGGGGCAGTTAGTCTGCAAAAAAACCCAACTCTTGGGACTACTCTTGCAAGACCAAGGATTTGACTGTTGCTTTTGTAACACACTATCCCAAGGTGTGTGGAACAATTCTGATTAGCGATAATAAGACGCGAAACATGAAGTTCCGCTCCTTAGTTCAGCGTCTAATCAATAGGCCTTGTTCGGCCCTAAATTTCTACTTATAAGAAGCAGCTAAGTTTGGAAACTAAATTATACATCAAATACCGCTTATCCAATTTTTTTTGTAAATATTCATCTCATTAAGTAAACTTAACAACAACAAAATACAGATTTATTTTAGACATCTGCTTTGGAAATGAAAACATTCTAATGAACCCATCTATTTATTAAAATATTTATACAATATGTACCAATATACATTTCAAATATTGTTTAAAAACGATATGTAGAAATGATGTGAAATATTAAATAAGGTGTTGCGCAAACTCGCTGTATCTTGAAAACGCTTCTATAGTTGAATTTTCCAGAGGACCAATTTTTCTCTACTTCTGCTATTACAAGACAGGGATTAATGTAAAAAATTATTCATCTAAGTTGTTACATTCGAACATCTCGTCGCTCATAGGCGGCGCTTTCGTCAGATATATTCTTGAAGTTTCTGTTGTCCCCCCCCCCCTTTGATTTAATTTTCCAAATCCTCAGGATTACCAAAGATTACCAAAACGCATGACGTTGGAAAGATTCTCGTTCGCACATGTATTTCAGGCATGCTTTACATAGCCAACATACCAGGTTTATGAAACATTAAATTCAGTAGTCGCAACCCAAGTAGGAGGGAGGGGATAGTATTAGCTACACTTGTGTATTGCCTGCCAGATTGGATGAGCAGTGACGTGTGAAGCACGAAGGGTTTTGTGGGTTCATTGTGCAGCAGGTCTTCCCACGTAACCTGCTGGTGATTCACACAATCCATATCGTACGTCGAGATCGGTCTCGTGCGGTTTCAAACTGACTGCCTGTCACCAGTATTTTGCAAACCAAAGGCAAGCTTGTCCTGCCCATCTACACGTTTCTCCATATGGATAAATACCTTTGTTTATATACTGGATGTACTTTTCAGGTTTTCAAAAAGTGTTCTTTTTTGAGAGTAAATAAAACCAAAAGTAAGAATAACGATTTTTTTGTCTTTACTTTTGAATTGCACATGTTATGCTGTGTTGTTTTCTACAGAGTGCATACTTCTTGTGATCCATGGCATGTGCATGTTTTACTGACTTACGACAGTACAAATTGCAACGTTAGGCGTCCCCTATGTGACGCCATTTTAGTGTTTACTGACTGTCTGACAAATAACGTACTACTGTATTATGGCGTGAGTGGATAAAACAGGTGAACTTTCTAGGCAGCCTTGGAGAATCTTTTTGGAAAGATTATTACCATTACATTCGTATCTTAAATGTTTTGGCATTATTGTGATGCTCTTCAATTTGTATTTTATATGTATTAATTCAGATTGAGAAGTCATCACACAGGGCCACATACAAAAGTTGTCATGGTTTTCAAACGAGACCCAAAAATTCTATTTTTTTATGTTTAGAAGAATGGGCACACTTAGTTCTTTGAGAAGCAGTAATAGAAATGGTGTTTGGAAGTGAATTACACGTGTGGCCTACAGAGGTATGCTCTGTAGATTAAGGAGGTTTTATGGGTTTGATATGAGTAGGTTGAAGTGTTTGATGTATTTAAGTTGGATTGTTCAATGGTTGTTTGTCGGTGAGGAAGAAAAAGTTATTGATCAAATCAAGGGAAGCGATTCCTTCGAAGAGGTAAACCACTCTTTGCTAAGAAATGTATTCTATTTTCAAGTTGGTGTTCTAAAGGAAGGATAAGCGTAAGTTACATTGACAAAGGTCACGTGCGAGAGTGTTAAATTTTTTAGTTTTCTGGTTTAAGGAATCAGTAGTTCAGACCTCTTGTCTTAGAGTGAAATCAGTATATCTATTCAGATCACGGTAGATGACGCTAGAGAAACAAACACGAATTTACATATACATATACTTTACATATACTAGTAAGGTTTATAAGTTGTTAAAACAAATATGAGCCGTCGTTCCATGTCGTAAGTTCTAATGTGAGGAATTAAGTATTTGACAAATTGTGGCAGTAAGATTGTAATGTCTAATAGGTTAAGTTTTAATATTACTTTTATTCGTATAAACAAATCTTAAATGTTTTAGTGTTATTGTTACTCTTACAGCTGTATTTTTGATATTTTAATATTATTGCGCTCTTCTTATATTTTTATCTTTAAAGTTAGATATTACTGTTAATCTTACATCTGTATCTTAAACATTTAGTGTTATTGTTACTCTTATAGCTGTGTCGTAAAACTATTATTGTTGTGTTACTATTATAGCATACAAAGAGCGTGTTTTCTATCTCCTTATATTAAGATAAGAAATTTTAAAATTTGTTATTTGTGCAGCTATGTGCAATTTCCAACGCCGTCAAGTTCCTTTCCCTCTAGCAACCTAGTGTTTTGAGTCATTCACCTATAATAGCATATTTTACCTTTATGTTGGAAGGATAGCTGCAAGGTCACTCATAGTATGTAAAAATAGGTATTTTTCCTACTGGTAGTCAGGTGACCTCTGGAGACAATGTTATCAGTCACGTTTCATTGGGATTGGGAATGAATAATCAAGTGAATAATGCTATTTTATGGGTAAGATTGACAATGATAATTTAGGTAGGTAGCGTAAAAGTTATTTAATATAGAAAAGGAGATCACCAGAGTAAGTCTTGTTTATGACATCATCTTCAAACTCGATTTTACAGTAAAAGTGGCAATCCACTACGATATGTCTATTACCAATACAATAGTAGAATTGACTGCCACATTATAAAGCCCCACGGCTGAAAGGATGAACACGTTCAGCGACGGGATTCGAACCCGCAACCCGCAGAACGCGTTCCGTAAACTTAGTCAGAGGATATGAATTTATTTGTCAGTATATATACTGACGAAAATTCTGTTTTTTAATACACCTTTGTGCAAATTAATTGAAACAAGACGGAAAATTACGATTTTTTCAATTTTTTGCGTTTTATTTCTGAGAGTCCAAAAATTACTCACAAATTAATACATGATATGACCGCATTTATTTTTCAGAAGATCATTAATCCACTTTGGCATAGAGTCCACGACTTGACTGCAATCTTTACTAATTTTGGATCGCGGTACCACACCTCAATTATGGCCTCAATTAGCTTATCTTTCGTAGTACAGTCTTTTCCCCCGAAGTATTTCTTTACAAATCGCCCAAATATTTTCAATAGGATTTAAGTCCGGAGAGTTTCCAGGCCAGCCAGCACCTTAATCGCGTTGTAGTCATAAAATTCTTCACAAGTTTCAATGTGTGACACGGAGCCGGATCTTGCTGAAAAATGCCAGATTCATCTAGAAATCTCTTTTTCAATTCTGGAACGACTCTTCTCTGCAAAACTTTGATGTACTGTTGTCCTTGCATCATACCTTCTACGATATGTAAGCTTCCGACGCCGTAGTAGCTGAAAAAGCCCCAAAACATCTTCTACAAGGAATGTTTTACGAATTGATTGATGTGAGATTCTCGAAGTTTTTCACCTGGAGAGCTGCAAACATGCATACTTCTTTGACCCTGTACGAAGAAATGAGTCTCGTCACTGAATAACACCTTCCTCCATTGTTCTTGCGTCGAGTTCTTGTATTTCAGACCCCATTGATACCGTTTTTACTTCATTGAGTTGGTAAGAAGTTGTTTTTTGACTGGTCTCTTTGCCCTTCTAACGCAATTTCGAATGACGTAATATTCCTCAAAATTTCGTCATATATTCCAAAAATAGATCGACCGTACTGCATAACACAGCTATTGACGTCGTTTGTGTGAGAAAATTACTATTAAAGGAAATCGGCGGGTCCAGCGAGCCTACATCGGCCGCCATGCAGAAAATATTGTAAAATGACCATTTGTTCTGATTAATTTGCACAAGGGTGTACATCTATATTGTTAGCGTTAGTGGAAATCAGGTTTACCTCGAAATATCACATTCTTACAGGATGAACATTCTTATAACCTCTAATTTCATTTGCACCAAATGAAGTTATGGAAAGTATCATCCATAGTTTTTACATCTACTACAAATCGCAAGTTATGGGAAAAAAACAGAAACGCGGAAACCAATGAAAAAACACCGTGAACTCACACTGCTACAAACCGGGTGGGCGCAGTACTGATAACCGACTTATAGCTTTGTGCTTCATAGCAATCAGTCTCAATTTAATTTCAGGGAAAATCCAGTGAGGGAGTCTGTGTCGTCAAATATTACAACATCAACAGAATAACTGGACGAGTGTAGATGTTTACAACTATATGAACCAAAGTTTTAAAATATTAAAGAAATACTTCATAAAGCAAAAAATAACGAAAATAAGCCTTACTATTGTGATATAAAGGGAGCTTAAATATGAATGATCGGTATTTGTGCATCATTTAATATGTAATAAATAATTAAAATCAATTTTTTATATTTACACAATTTTAAAAACTTTATTGAACCCTGCGACCTTCATTAAAAACACTTTAAATGTACGTACATGCTTCAACGTCTTCTACGTTGTCTTCAGGAGTTATTTGGAAGATGCAATAACTTATACATTTTTCCGAGTCATGTGAAATTAAATATAAAACTTTATTATAATTATTCATTAGATTTTAAAATGGACTCGTTTAGTCATGATATTTCTACACAAAATTTACAATCAGAAGAAAATATAATTCAGTTTAGGTATGAAACAGAAGCTATATATGGACTGTTTGTGCATACTTGCTAATCCTAAGATCTTTCTTCTATCTCTATGGTCCTACCGCATTTCAAATAATAACCAGTTGCTTTTTTCTCCTTTCTCTCAAACTATTTAACTGATATGTTGTACTTATTACCGCTTTGTCTTTGCCCTCTACATTATACCGAACAAATTAAAACTGCCAACATTATGGAGGGCAAATGAATGGTTTATATAACGTTACGATAAGTGTACAAGACAATTTCTTTGATTTGCTGTAGGGCGTTCGAATCGTCTGAAATCAAAGGTGATTTGTAGTTTTTAAAATTACAGATACGTGGCTGACTATGGTGCTGTCAAAGTTTGAGAAGATCTAGTTAATCGTGCTGTTAATACAAACTTGTTTTGAATTACAAGGACAGCATGTGGAACACATTTTGTGAAGTTTATTGAAGTGCCTATAGTTTCGGACTTCGGACACTGCTTATGATAACTATGTATTACAATAAGGAATATGGAATAAATAATTGAATTTCATTTTTAATGTTCAACCTTTCTTCAATATGTTTCTATATAGATTTCTTTTCAGGTTTATAGACTTGAGCCGTATTATTGTTTTTTCAAAAAAATTCCAGCGTGTGCCTCTGACATGCGCATTCGTAATTCGTTTATAATTTGAAATACTGGCAAGTAAACTTCTTTACTATTTCGAGCCAAAGGGAACAACTACATTTTAAAATATTTTTAAAGAGAATTCCTACAGCAGCTTGATTTGTGTTTTGGTCAAAGTAACGACTCGCCGTAGAATTGCAAATTTTCTAAAAGTAATTTCTTAGCTGAAAACAGCTACAGAGTCAGAGATAAGATAAAGAAACCAAAAGAAAAAAGAACAGGTCACGCAAGTTAGTCGTCAAACTACTTATTTTCATAATAACCTCGCTTATTTTTCACCCCATCATATCTTGGTCCCCAGTGCATCAAAATAAGCATAAAACAACACCGTTATTTATGTATTTTGGGGGAGGAAGAAAGAACTCTAAACCCTTTACTTCTGCCTCTCCAGCTGGTACACTTTTAGCAATCTTAATTCACTTACGATTTGGTCTTCTCCTTTACCCACATTTCGTTTCCAACGACCGTGACTATGTATTGTTTGAACGTACGTTCAGCAGTCAGGAAAAACAGTGAAAAATAAGCGTTGATTGGCGGTGTGTAATCGACGTTCGTTTAGCACAAACGATGGTAGTTTTTGCTAATCAAATGACAATTTTACCTCCCTTTTTGTTGTTGATAAACTCAAAGCTGTACCATAAACTATCTGAACTCTATCCACTGCAGTGTCCTAACTTTGATTTTTCGCGTTATATGCCGTTAAATTTATCGTTGAGTCGCCAAAAGAGAGCACCGATAGCGAAAAGTCTTCCATCATTGCGCCAACATTTGATCACGTAATAGATTATAGTTTTAGGTTGATAGATGGCATGCGATAATTTGTCCGTGTCTTCTGATGAAAAGGACACATAAAAAGCGAATGGGTGACAAGAAAGATTTTGTTGACACAAGAATCTTGCCTTCAACGCTGCACATACGTCGAAAGAATAGTAGGTATAGCTGGGTATAATTAAATCATGAAAAGCGTAACTGTCAGCTAATTAGTAATATTAAACCTAAGACTCGGTATTAGGGTTAGGCCTCGAGGTCGCCTGGTTGTTGGAAATTTTAAATGTAAGATTAGAATGAGTGTTAGGCCTTTTCGTATAACCGTCTTCCTGTTGCATTAGTCAGTGTGACAAGTCAAGCGGTGATTGTCACCAACAGAACCGCGGTTCCCTTTCCGCCAGATCGAAATTTTTCAACACAAGTTCCAAACTGTCAGTAATATGTAATCCTATCTTTGTGTGAAGTACTAAATAATTAGACTTATACACGCTACGGATTTTTACAGCGAAAACCTGCAACTAGTAACTTCAAAGAGCAGAAGGTGGCGTTAAAGTCTTGTTGTGAGAACAAAAATGTACTTTAAAAACTTTATTATATATACATATCGGCGAAAGTACCCGACTTGGCATGGGATACTAGATTGATACATATTTTAGTAAGTACAAAAAAATTGTCATGAAAGTAAATGTCTCGCTCCAACCTCAAACTAATTCTTTTCTGAATAAAGGTATTTTTTGTTATATCACCAACGTCTTCAATAAAAAAAAAAAGTTACTCGACTCGTAATCTGAGGGTTACGGGTTCGACTCCCCCTCACATCAAATATATTCGCCCTTTTAGCCATGGGTCATTATAATGTGACGTTTAATCCCACTATACGTTGGTATAAGAGTAGCCATAGAGTTGGCGGTGGGTGGTGAAGATTAGCTGCCTTCTTTCCCCGCTGATTTCTCCAAGCCCGTTCCCTTGGCTGTGGTTTCGCTAGATAGTAGATAGGGACAGTGGGAATCTCGTTAATCCATTCATGCGCGTCAATAATTAGATGACGAGGCATTTGGCTACCTTAAGAGAGTCATAGTTACGCTGAAAAATTAGTGGCGGCTAGCGCAGATAGCCCTCGTGTAGCGCTGCACAAAATTAAAAAAACAAACGAACATATATTTTAAACTCATTTCCAGTGTTATTTGTGTATATATTAGAAATTCATGATCACATGCAGTTTACGAAAATAATGAAATTATTTGTAACGGGATAACTTATGATAAAAAAAATCGGGGAATATATAGTGTAGTATTGGTACCTTAAGTCCGAAAACTATCTTAAACGCTTGTGAGCTGAACCGTCAAGTCAAAAGAGACTTAAGGTTAGATGTAGTGATGGCAACTAATCAACATCATTTCCTGCCACAAGAACTTTTGTTCGGCCTTTAAAATAAATAAAAATAACATGCATATTGACGTCCACTTTTATAACGCATTAACAACTGAAAGTGTGAAAGGTGTTCAGTAGCGTTGCGATTCAAACTTTGGACTTTTTAAATTCAAGTTTTGGCACGCTACTAGGCTACGCGCAGCTAAGAAATGCATAGATTTCTTTCCTTGGTGAAATATTTAGACACATGAAAAACGGGAGGAAAATACTGCATTCTCATATCTTTTAGTTACTAACTTTAACTTCGTTTTTTAATATATAAAACTTAAAATCATTTCTTATAAGTTTATCAAAATGTTAAAAATGATTACATTATCAGTTCTTCATATTCGGTAAAGCTTTAAATCTATTCTTTGTCATCGGAAATATATGCAATTCCTTCCTAAAAAAAGTGATAAAAAACGGGGCGTTTTAGTTCGCTTATTCAGCTATAGGTATACATAATTAGTACATGTTATCCATAAAAGAAGGTGGTTCAACAGCGCGTCGTATTAGAAGACATGGCGACGTTTTGGACTAATCACATAGGGTGTTCCACCAAAATGAATCAAGTGAGGGGAACAGAGATGTCACAAACTAATGTACTTCTGGTAATACCAGACTGTATTAGGAGCCTCCCTCTTTGGAGAAACCTCCGCCCTGCTTTTTGCGTTCAAAAGAGAGGTGCTATTTGGGTCCCCTGCCTCTATTAACTTGTCTCACAGCACCAGCTGTCTATAGAATAAAGATTACCCAGTATTAACGTATTTAACTAATATCTTTGATATTCAACCAATCTGAAAAAGCAGTATAATAACTTTGGTCTATACTAATTACTCACTGAAGGGGCTGAATGACTTGCTTATGTTTCTTTAAGAGTCAATCACATTTTTCGTCATTTACACAAGTGTACATAACGTACAATCGTGTGTATTATTTTCTAAAACTTGTAGAAAAGACGTTATGTGCTCTCAATAAATAAATTTCAAAATTTTGTTGTTGTTTTAGCTCAAAACTTAACGCAGAGAATCGAACCAGGGATTTTAGCGTTGTAAGCCCCGTTTACTTATCGCTGAATAACCGAGAAATAAAAATCGCGAAATACTGACGAGCAATACATTCGGCAAACTGTGTGGAATTAAACAATGTCTTGTCAGTTTCTCAGTAACCCTATTAATGTAACTCATGATGTCAGAAAATTGCATAGATTCAAGATATATTAATTTCAAATGATAAAAGCCCTGTAAACCGAGCGCTTTCAAAATGTGTTTTGTAGGCTCGTTGAAATAGCGATAATTCAGTATTTTATAATAGCAGTATTTGGTTGTCTCTGTTTTGTCATTAATCTATTCATTTTGAAAATTACTATTTCTTTTCTTCCAAAAAATCTGAATATGTGAATGCTTCTTTAAAAAACTACTTACGTCATTTAATTTCAGAACCTTGAAAGATATAGTTGTTTTATAATGTACACTGTATGTGTGTTTTTTTGTTTTCATAGAAAAACCATATCGAGCTATCTGCTGTGTTCAGCGAGGGAAATTTGTTTGGTTTATTTTGCATTTCGCGCAAAGCTATACGAGGGCTATCTGCGCTAGCCGTTTCTAATTTAGCACTGCCAGACTAGAGGGAAGGCAGCTAGCCACCACCACCGACCGCCAACTCTTGGGCTATTCTTTTACCAACGAATAGTGGAATTGACCGTCACATTATAAAGCTGAAAGATCACACCACACATGCTCGCCCTTTCAGCTGTAGGGGCGTTATAATGTGACGGTCAATCCCACTATTCGTTGGTGAAAGAGTAGCCCAAGAGTTGGCGGTGGGTGGTGATGACTAGCTGCCTTCCCTCTAGTCTTACACTGGTAATTTAGGGACGGCTAGCGCAGATAGCCCTGGAGTAGCTTTGCGCGAAATTTAAACTAAACCAAATTCATCAGAATCTCTACCAACCTACCCTCAAGTTGAAATTCTTTTAGGTAGGATTAGAATAAATTAACCTATGAGACCTAGGAATCGAAATAATTTGACCTGCTGAGGCCAAAGCTGTAATTAGGTGTCAAATTGGTCAAGAGATGACAGAGCTATGAGCTAAAAGTTTGTACTTCAAGAAAACAAAAAAAAATCAGAGCCATTTGACGAGCCGCTATGCCGCAGCTAAAAATTGGATTTAACCAATTTGAACAGTTTTTCTTGCCTTAGAACAGTAAGTATTGAAAAAGAAGTAAAAAATCTTGCTATATGGCATCATAATTAGACTGTGTATTGAAGTCAAACCTCTTTGGCATTTTCGATCTATTTTCCCAATTTTCAGCATGACAAATATCTCTTATTGGTCTACCTACAGACACACCCATCCTCTCCAATTACAGCGTGTTCGTGTACTCAGTCAGTTGTCTAAAAAGTTTCAGAAAACGAGAAACTGTGCGCCATTACTTGCAGGTATTTTAAAAGCCAGAACTAAAAAATAGATGAATAATTACAATTCATAACAAATAAACAAACCACAACAAGAATAAAAATAAAACAAAAGTTATCAACTTGAAAATTTTGTTACCTTTCAGATGTAAATTTATTGGTCAGAACCAAGTTAAGAAAAACTGTCGGTGATAATTCAGGCCACGTCAGACGGATGTAAAATTCACAAGATAAATTTTGTTTCCTATTTTGAGGCCAGTTACATAAAGAGAAGCTTAATGATACTGGATATTCTTAGAAGTGCCATAAGTGCTGCTTCTGGAAACTGTATTCCCGTGTTGAACGAAACGTATATGGAACAGATGACACTCTGGCTAAGTTATGTTAGATAGGAACTTTCAATTCTCAAAGAAATCACAACTCATGCTTCTGGTCATGGAGTCAACTTCTTCAAACTTGATACTTTAAAAGAAACATGTTTATTCTCAGCACATGAGACATTACAATAAAAAAAGCAACTCTAGAGCGACAGATATTTTTAATTTTCACAACTTAGATCGTGTATCTATAACTCAAAGGTATGGAGATAACCAAAGGTATTTGGTGGGTGCTGAGTACCTGATTATCAAATGGTAGCCGGAAATAAAGTCACAGGGGAAAAAAATTACCATTTTAGTTAGGGGGGAAAAAATTAAAAATTTTGGCTAGGAAGAAAAGGTCACAATTAAATAGCCACAAATTTTAATACCCAAATACAATGTAAATATTAGTGCAAAAACAAATGAGGAACAGTGCTATTCGCCTGGCTTACCATTACCGAAAGAACACTGCTTAAACCTAACCTAAGGAACGTGGTGGCTAACCTGATGTTATAAGAAAGCAGTCCGGAGTTCGATCCCGGATGGCTGCTCTTACATTTCGTACATTGTATGTTGTATTTACTAACACATAATCTAATATAATAATTTCTTCATTAAGGTTCATAGTGTAATATTTTTTATGAGAGAGCACTTTACAAAAAGTCTGTTAACTTGACAATAGTATTTATATATAATACAAAGTCAAATCAGGCAAACATGAGAGCTCAGTTATTACATGAATAAGTGGAATAATTTAATAATTGAATTCCTATGGACTTAATCAAAATATATGCATAAATTTTCGAATTGTGATGTTTTCTTCCTACATTCCACGACACAAGTTAAAAATCTTTCAAGCTCACGTTTGGGTTATGTGGTGTTTGTGTTTAATTTAACAAAAGAGCGTGTTATTAGCGGAAGTACCACAAGCCTTGTAGCCCTTAATTTCATCTTGTTTTTTACACTAGTTTTTCTTAACAAGTAGAAAAGTGACACTGTGTCATGGAGACTTGCTTCCTCACCTACTTCAATTGAGGTAGTCGTGTCACTCATAACTCGTTAGTTAGTAAGTTTGTTTATTTGTTTTGAATTTCACGAAAAGCTACACGAGAGCAATCTGCGCTAGCCGTTCCTAATTTTCCAGTGTAAGACCAAAGGGAAGGTAGCTAGTGACCACCACCCACCGCCAACTCTTGGGATACTTTTTTACCAACGAAAAGTGGGATTGTCCATAACATTATGACGCCTCCAATGGTGAAAGGGCGAGCGTGTTTGTTTGACGGGGATTCGAAATCGCAACTTTCAGATTAGGAGTTGAGTGCGTTAACCATCTAGCCATGCCGGGTCCTTTAGTTAGTATTGGGTTACTTAAAACCCTTAGAGGAAACGAGACACGCTTTTATGAGGCGATTAAGATATGAATTAAAATCTAATGGTTTTAGAAATACGTATAGTGAGAGAAGTAAGTTACATAATATTACGTAGAATTAGGATGTATGGATGCACAAGTGTCTCCAAAATAATAGTTAATAATGAGTGCACGTATAGTTCCACACTCACAAGGGTAAGTTGGGGATATATATCCTGGTGATAATGATTGTTGTTAATGGATGCCCCTATACCAGCCATGTTCACAAGGGTAAATTGAAGATATACAAATTCACAATTTAAGCACACTCTTCTAAGAGGCCGCACGTCTGGCTATTTTATATATCAAACATGTATTGTTAGCAATGGTATAGAAATAGGAGGTGCCAGGGAAGGCTCTAGCCCTCCTTTCAACGTGTACCAGTAAAAATGCACCAAAATTAGAGAAATTATTCTGAAGGAAAGGAGAAAAACGCTTAAAATTTAATCCAGAGCCTTCACTTCCATGCATTTTGTATTAAGTAAGGGTTATATACTTAAAATATTTTTAACATAATATGAAATTTAAGAAAAGTTTCTTGAAGTTTCTTATTATTATTTTTATCATTTGAAAGTTAAAGTAAAAAGAAAGTTTACGAACAGTATACATCCATTAGAGTAAAATAGATCGTTCAGAGAAAAGTTGGTTCTAAGACACAACCACTTTAATAATTCTGTCGGTTCGTCAATGGTTCCTGACTTATTGATTCTCTTAGAGTTGTTGTTGGGGCAATAGAAACCTCGGATGTCGTCTTGGCAACTCTCTCATGTTAGATTGCTCATTTTGTCACCTTCGATGATCCTAGTTCAGATACCATGGCGTTGAATCAACAGAGGGAGACACTTCATGAAATATTCACAGAACAAACGAATCGTTGATAAGTTATTTAAATGTATATTTCCCGTTCTTTATTGCCAATTTGTAGGGCCTGTCTCAGAATTACAGACATGATAATTCTTTCTTTTCAAATACAAACTACGTTGGTCTTATTTTTCAAACATAAAAATTTGTCTTTTAGAAATATAGCTGTCTATATAAATATTTTCTCAATAAGGACAATAAAGATTGAATCCGAAATCAAAAGTTTTGTTTGTTTTTTGAGATACAAGAATCGCTGTACCCGCAATGGTTAATTTTAAATCACTCGCATACAGAATGAACTATAAACTTTAAACTACAGTTCGGAGATAAATTGTATTTACTTTCAGCGAAGCCCCCTAGTGGCACAGCGATATGTCTGTGGACTTACAACGCTAAAAATCTGGTTTCACGATACCTGTGATGGGCAGAGCACAGACAATTCATTGTGTAGCTTTGCGCTTAACCTCAAACAAATATACAAATTTTCAGTGAAACTTTTTCACCCAAGATTTAATACACGAACTCGTGAAAATTATTTTCTATATGTATTTATTTTTGCGCGGAGCAAAAATGTTTTACAGTGAAACGTGTGCTAATATGCTTTGTTTTTAATTTTCCGATAAGTTTTTAACCATAATGGTCGTTTAAAGTTTATAGCACACGTTAGTTGGTATTTAATTTGTTGCTAGAACTATCTGACTTAAAAGATTAAATTTGTTGCATGCTACGGCTCAATGGACTGACTCTACGACGGAGTTTTAACCAGGGTCATTTCATCGTACGATAACTCTAAAGTCTACCTCTTTACGATGAAGTGACTCTCTTTACAACTGCTTCATAGAGTCAGTCCATCGTACGATGACTCTAGAGCTGTTTTTTTCTCATGATGGAATGGTTATCCCCTAATACCACCAAGATTTGTTCTCTCCCTTCCACGACCGGTAGACCGCTTGTAATAGCAAAATATAAAACACTATGCACACTGCACGTTTATTTGTTTTAAACAGTTACGTAACTGATCCATCTGCGCTTTTTTCATTGAAGGGATCGAACTATTAATATCATAATTATACCTCGGAACCACCGCTATTTCGCTAAGGGTTACACGGTACAAATGAATGTGGTATGTTGCAAGAGCATTTAAAAAAAAATAATCAAGTGCATTGTGTTTATACACTCGTCTCTAGTGAAGACAAGTAATTAATTGCACGGTGAATGCTATTTTCTCCGCGTGCATTGTAAGTATTCTATTGTAATGACAGACAACGCGCCGAGAGCCACCCTGCCGTTTGTTTTTGAATTTCGCACAAAGCTACACTAGGGCTATCTACACTAGCCATCCATAATTTAGCAATGTAAGAGTAGAGGGAAAGCAGCTAATCATCACCACTGACCGCCAATAGCAGGATTGACCGTCACATTAAGAAACTAAGCTGAGAAAATTACAGGGTATTTATTCTCATTTTTTGTCACTCTTGTTGCTCTCTTTGTATTTCGGAAGCTTTGTTTAAAAATTGCTAGCCGTATTTGAAATGTTTGAAACAACTCAATGCAATGTGACACGTTGTATTACAACATTATAAAATCATATGTTACGAGTAAAGCAACCAGATTCAATACGACAAGCTACGTTACAATAATCCTCGAAAAAAAAACGTTATGGGTGAACAATCAAATGAATATTACATGTTACGTTAAAACAGATTAGTGCGCGAAACAGTCAGAACAAATATGTTAGAGTAATTTGTAAATCAGACTATAGTGAGGACACGAGCAAAGCAAACATGTTACGTTGTGAAACTAGACTTTATAGGCAAAAAAACCAAAATCAAGAGGACAGCTTGCGATACAACAGCCTATAAAAACAAATTAATAAGAGAACTAACCAGAATCAAAATGATACGTCACATCTACCTGTGAAACCAGTCTTTAAGGGTAGATCTTGGCACGAAATAAGGCGTATAAGTGCATCTCTTTATATATATATATATATATACTATAAAATTGTTTTAAGAGAATTTTATCTTTTATTTGCTTTTGTATGATTTCTACCTAATTTTTAAGTGTGGTCTTCAGTTGGTTAAACTAGTACAACCTAGCTTGTGAACTTTTCTGTGCTTCCCACAAGGCCCTATTTTTGTAGTTTCTGTTCACCTATAGCATGGATTTGAAATTTTAACAATGTAGTTTACTACTATTAGTTACAAAATTCAAAATAAAAGTAGAAAGTTTCCCGAAAGTCTGATGTTGGCAGGTGTGGCAAGATATACAACTCACTACTTATAAATTCTATGTGGAATTAAAGCGTTCGCTTTGTTATGTCACCGTCTTGGATGTTATTAATAATTATAAAGATTGAAGGAGTTCTTGAGTTAATGGTGAAGAATTTTTATATGAACTGTGTTAATTAAATACTTCGGTTTTGGTTTATGGTTAAGGAAAACGTGATTGAAAAAATATTTCAAGGAGGAAGTTTGTGATCCTATGAAAAACAACAATATAAACTTGTATATATCGTGTGGTAATTCATATCATAGTGTCAGCCAATTACAAGGTTGAAACGTAGCTAAGCTATCCTCTATTTTGAATTGCAGATCAGAAGAAGGACAATCAGACCTCGATACCCGCCGCCTACACATCAACTTTTATTCGAATATTACGGGTTGAAGGTCATGGTTATGATGTCTCCACAGCTGAAAGTGTGGAGCTTGTTTAGCAAATTGTCGCATCTCTAACCTTGTATCTTTCAAAATGTCCACCAGTAGGCTGCATCCAGTCCTAACTGCTGTCAGTAAGGTACGCTTTGTTGTCCTCATTTAGTTATAATACAACTGAAAAAAATGTTAGAGGGATTATAAAGGAAGGAAGATAATATTATTTAGATTATTGCTTATTGAAAATACTTACCTCAGAGGAACGAAGTTTTACAAAAGGACTTTGAAAATTGTAAATTATAAATGTTATTCAGAAAGTTTGACATGGGACATGATATTTAGATTTATTCAGAATAGTTTGAACCTATGGTACAGGATATTCCACATTATTTACGATGGTTTGAACATGGTACATGATATTTTAAATTATTCAGGAAATTCGGTATTTCGTACATAATATTTAAAATTATCTAGGAAAGGTTGCACGTCATACAGGATATTTTAAGTTATACAGAAAGCTCTAAATTTTGTACAGGATATTTCAAGTTGTTGAGAGAAGCCTGCATACGATTAAAACCAACTTCATAACATATATCTGAATCACCAGAATTGGTTCTATTGTTTTCTTCACCTTCTTTCTCTGTCAACAATACGAGACTGGTGACTGGTAAGTAGAAGTACTGCAAGAAACAATAGACACTGATTAGAACAGAAGATGCTTGGAATAGCTTTATTTAGAGGCAGACATGATATGTTGATTACAAATGGCTAGACACATATTGAACTGAATTGCAACTGGGTTATGAGCTAAATCTTTTCAGACAATTGAAGAAAGGCACTTTCGAGAAACTGAAGCCATCTGACAACCACGTGGCATTCTCACCTTTCACGAACAATGCCTAATACCAAAGTCGTGAAATTAACCCATAGATATTTATTCGTGTTATTTTAACCTTTATTACGGCTCAAATTCGAACCAGCTTGTTCTCACAAGCAACATTTAGTACGTCTCAAGATCGAACCAGTTAGTTCTTACATGTCAGGCCAGTGTTCTGAAACCTGAATTAATAATAATATGTAATATACATATATATATTTACACACACACGCTCACATACAGATTTTGATGCCTTAAAAGTTTATAACGAAAGTAGATGAAGTTTTGAAACTTAGACAAATGTTTGCTTCAGCCAATGAACACGCTTGCTGAATGTTAAGTAATTAAGTGTATGTGTTTTGTTGGCTGTAACAAAAAGCTTCTTCTATAAGGTGGCTCTGTTCTATAGAACAACACAGGAAAATCTCAAAATGGTTAAAACTGATCCTTGTTTTATGAGCTCTTTAATTTTTTTGCTTATTTAACTTAACTTTGAAATAAATAACTTCAAACGGTTTGTTCAAGGAACAATATTGTCCCATTTTGGTATAAAAGAAACAAACAAAAACCTTATGCTTACTACATACTAAGTAAGAGTTATATTTCGCTTTATATAAAAAATTCAAAGTTCTATATGAAGATTACAAGTAAGGTGTTTCTAAAGGTAGATTGAATATTAATTAGGTAGTCCTGGTTCCGTTTGAATATTATTATGTTTGAATCAGACCAAATGTTATCATGTACTCTTTACTGGTAGCCGAACATAAAAAGTTAAAAGTAAACATAGAAATTATTAAGTTTTATTCATTACATATGAGATATTTCATGGAAATTCTCAGTTACACGGTATATATATATATATATATATATACGTTTCGACCTTCTTCGGTCATCGTCAGCTTCCGGTCAGTTACCTCTTTCTTTCTTTGTAAACCTGACGATGACCGAAGAAGGTCGAAACGTTGTTCGCTCTATGTAAAATATTTTCTCAACCCAAACGAGCCGTTTTTGCATATATATTTCTCTACAAGTGGGTTTTCTCGACATCACAGATAACGTTACAACTCTCACTTGATTTGTCTTCATATATTTTTAGTTATTTGTTTATCTGTTAGGATATATTTATATAACGATTTGTTGAATCTTAATGACTTAATTAGATGTTTTTTTAATAGATTATCTTGTCTAAAACACGTAACTCTTTGTACAGAAGTTTAAAGACAAAGGTGTATGTATTTACTGATATTACGATGCTAATTATAATGTGGTGCTTTTAAGCAACTTATGTTTTGTCGCTAGTTTTCTGTGATATGTCCGTGTTTAAATAGAGAACGTTATAGTTTAGGAAATGTATTATTTGATAGTTTGTTTGTTTGTTTGTTTTGGAATTTCGCACAAAGCTACTCGAGGGCTATCTGTGCTAGCCGTCTCTAATTTAGCAGTGTAAGACTAGAGGGAAGGCAGCTAGTCATCACCACCCACCGCCAACTCTTGGGCTACTCTTTTACCAACGAATAGTGGGATTGACCGTCACATTATAACACCCCCGCGGCTGGGAGGACGAGCATGTTTAGCGCGACGCGGGCGCGAACCCGCGACCCTCGAATTACGAGTCGCACGCGCTTGGCCATGCCAGGCCTATTAATTGATAGACAACCCGCAGTTGTTTGTATACCAAGTAATGCAATGTGATCGTGGAGTAAAGGAACTTGTCACTAGTCATAATAAGATTTCAAAACTCAGTTACTGAATATATGAACATTTCACAAGTAAAGAACATTAAATACCCCTTCTTTCTGTTCCATTTAGGCAAGTTTAATGCCTCGCGTAACATTTGGCTTCCCGCCTTATCTATATCTATAATAGACTAATGTTTGTTTTTTTAATTTCGCGCAAAGCTACTCCAGGACTATCTGTGCTAGCCGTCCCTAATTTAGCAGTGTAAGACTAGATAGAAGGCAGTTCAAGTTCCACAGGACAAATACCACATTGTTCAAGTTCCACACGTAACACTAAAAGACAAATACCGCATTGTTCAAGTTCGACAGGTAAAGGTCAAATACCACATTGTTCAAGTTCCACAGGTAAAGGTCAAATACCACATTGTTCAAGTTCCACAGGTAACACTAAAAGACAAATACCACATTGTTCAAGTTCCACAGGCAACACTAAAAGACCAATACCACATTGTTCAAGTTCAACAGGTAACACTGTAGGTTATGTTACCTTCTGCAATTCTTGAAGATTTTCGAGGGAGATTAAACTATAAATAATCACAATTCAACTTAAGACGCCATTTTTGCTCTTCATCTACCTTCATTAACTAAACAATTCATTCGTATCGTTAATGAAAGTTGAATCTTAATCAAGAACATGAGCTAATAATAAGTAGAATTTGATATATTAAAGTTTCACAAATCTTCTTAATTATGAATTAACGTAAGCAATAAAAGCTTTAGCGTTTTGTTGTGAGTTACCTTTTCAGAAGTCGATAGCGGCATGTTATAAATAAAACTAATCTTCTAAAATATTGAAATGAGTAGCTTGGGTGCGGCTCAGTGGCAAAAGTTCTTTGACCGTAAATCCGCGTATTCTTTTGCGCAGCTTGTTGGCTCAAAAACACATTTCGCAATTTGAAGCCATAAATGAGCTATTAGCGAGAAAACAGTCGTCAAATCTCTACTGTTTACATGAGTAAACAAGAGCGGTTAGTGTTGGCGTTAGATGTTATGAGTTAATACTTTCCCTCTAATCGATCTGTTCAAAATTAGGGACGGCTGTATGCAGATAGCCTCCTACGTATAGCTTTGCCCAAAAATTCTGAACACACTTTTTTTTTCTCTCTCAACACAGATGGTCCTTGTGATAAGAAATTGCCACACTAATAATTTTTACACACTTTTAACACTTGACATGTGGAGTGAACTCGTTCGTAAATATAAGACGAACCTTATTTTCGGGTCAAATATGTAGCTACGAATCAAACTCCTGATGTACTTTAATTTTTTTTTCATTACCCAAATGAAAGCAAGCTTCTCTGTATAGACGTATTAAACGTGTTTTTAACCCTGTAAACACCTAGAGGTGGTCCGTATTTCTTGTGATATATATCTCACACATACATACATACATACATACACCCCGTAGGATCTTAAACGACATATGAATTATGTAAAACCTAAACAGAATTATCATCAGTTTCACAGTTAACATCTCTGATTACTGCTGGTGACATTTTCTGTGTGAGTAATGCTATCTAATATATTCGATCAATTTTCTTTTCTTATTATTAGAGACATAAACAAAAACCACTCAATGTGTAGCTATACCGACATAGTAAACAATATTCTGTGTTTATTTTTAGCACAAGGCTCTGCAATGGGTTGTCTTTGCTATGCCCATTGTGAAGTATCGAATATGGGCCTTGTCGTTTACGTAAGAATTTATAAGAGCAAACTTACATAATGGGTTGCGCTGTATTCATCACGAATGTCGAAATCCGGTTTGTAGTAGCGTGAGCCCTCAGACGTACCGGTGAGGCAGCGTGGGGCAGGGCCGTACAAGATAGTTAACAAGGTTGTTTTTAATATTATACTTAGCGCAAGGCTCACAACAGGCAAGCATCGAACCTAGGATTTTAGCATTTTATGTTTGTGAAGTTACCGCTGAGTCACTGTGGTACCGTGATCAGTATAAAAATAAGCCCTAACATAAAACATTTTGTATATGAATAATTATTCCTTTTTATTTATTACGCAGTTTGATGAAAATGTTTTTATTAAGCGTGTGATGTCGCAATATATTGCTTTTTGTTAAGTGTGTAATGTTGAAACATTTTAGTTTTCGTTAAACGTATGACGTCGCGAAACTTTAGTTTTGATAACGAGGATTTTTACAACACTTTAATTTTTGTTAAGGTGTAATGTTGAAACACCTTAGTTTTCATAATGTGGATTGTTATACCTTTTATAATGTGGATTTTTGTAACACCTTAAGTTTTGTCAAAGGATCATCTGTTCGAATAATTTCCAGCTAAAAGTTAAATATAAAAACACACCAGTGTTCTTAAATAGACTTTAGGATTTAATACAATTTATCTGAGTTTTTGTTCGTGAATTTCGCGCAAAGCTAAACGAGGGCTATCTGTGCTAGCCATCCCTAATTTAGCAGTGTAAGACTAGAAGGAAGGCAGCTGGTCATCACCACCCACCGCCCACTCTTGGGCTACTCTTTTACCAAAGAATAGTGGGATTGACCGTCATATAATAATGTCCCCACGGGCGAGCATGTTTGATGTGACAGGGATTCGAACCTGCGACCCGCAGATTACGAGTCGAGTGCCTTAACCACCTGGCCATGCCGGTACGTTTTTGTTCTTGAATATTAAACAACTTATGCAAGTTTTCATAGAAGAGACGCCTAAAGCAAGTGTTAGTTTATTATATTATTGTCACTACTAATCATAAGAACCTGTGTAAATCGTTTTAAGTTTCATTTAGTTTTTAACATCCTCTTGATACGCTTTACCATCTATTTGAAATCACCAAACGCCCCCATTATATTCGAGACAACATCTTCCTTCAAGTGACCAGAAGTATCCTTTTTTACATTGATTATCAGTACGGACACTTGTGACGAAGATAGATCTGTATCAGTGACGAAAATCAACAAGAAAGTTATCTGAAGACAGCCGGTGGACTTAAGATTTCAGTGTAACTGTTTTAAAACTCTCTTCATGAAACAGAATAGAATCCGAAGTTATACGTACATAGTCGGTTATATCTGCAGGATACAGGTGCGAAAAATATCTCTGAAGCTCGAGACAACATTGAAATGTTTTGTACCAAACAATTGTTTGCAGGTCTGGAACGTATAGCTTTTGGGCACATATTAATTATCTTTACATGGGAATATAAACAAGATGTGTGCAAGACAATATCGGCAGTTTACATACCTTAATGACATTTATAGCGTGGCAATACATATATCTCAGACCACCAAAATTGTTACAAACAAAAGTGATTAGGCGTTGGAGATTAGAATATGAAGAAAAAAACTCTGCTGTAAGAATTGTTTGAGGAAAACTTAAATAACATGTTCCTGTGTGTAATACACTTTATTTAATTTTTGTTACGTGCTTTATAATTCGATCGCCTATATGGGTAAAAGAAGAAATTAAAATATATTGTATCCGATGGTTCATGAAACAGAACCATTTTTTTTTTTGGTCTTTCGATGCTTCTGAACTTGACTGATTCGGTTTTACACATGGAGTTTCAGTATCTGATATAAGAACATTTTACGTAATATAATACATATAATCCACAGAGACTGATTGCGTTATACTGGAACGACTGCGAAGCCTCATCACGTTGTGAGAATTCACGTCGCCAAGTTCGGTCATGTTCTATCTGACGGCCGTGTATCTTGACAACAGTCATAATGCGTGGTTTCTATTGCAAAAATCTGCGTCTAAGACCGTCACGTCCAAAGCACGTTACTTCTCCACAGTTTTCCATAGAAATACCGTGATCAAGTAACTTGTTTCGTATTCATTACATTTAGTAAATCATATATTAACTAAATCGTACACTAGATGTACTATTTTCTATTTACAACCCTAAAAACCCAGGTCCGTTCTCTTGCATTCTTTACTCTGAAAAAAACAAACAAAAAACACGCACACAAGGTAAAAGTGGAACTTGTGTTTAACAAACTTGATTTATTTGGTTCAGAAACAACAGAATGCAAATCAAACTAGCAATTTCATATTTCTAGTGACAAGTTGGAGAGGAACAGTAAACATAATGTGTAATGAAGAAAAACAATGAACTTATTAATTCACTTTCTCCATAACTTGTTTTATTGTGCTTGAGCGAAATGCAACTTTTGAGAGTTGTTTAACATTTGAATAAATGTGTATGTAATTAGTGAAGGACTTATTATTATATATCTATTTTAATATCTTATGTTTGTTTAAGTTAAATTTATATTTAGAAATGTACATAACTTATATTATTGATTCTTACATTCGATAATTTTCTACAATGTTAGTGAATAGGCAGGAATTTCACAATACACATTTAACATTATGTGATGTAATCCCTGAAGTGTTGGTTGTATTGTTGCGTAAAATGAAGTTTCGAGAAACTCTTCTCACGCCTATAAATATAACCAACGCGACGCGCTAAGAGACAGTACATATATTATTGGTTTACTATAGTTGGTATACTATAAATCTCGAAGCTTCGGACATTAGTACTTTAACGAAGACATTATATAACTTTAGCAGTGAAAAACTCGACGTATATATATATCAACAAAGAACGCACAGCTTGCTAGCGCCCTGTTGAGTACCTACCTCAGCTCGAAATTAATTCACCCATCGTGAACCCTCGAAAAAACATCAAAGTTCCAGACCAGAAAGAAGATGTCGATACTGCTTGTAAGTTTGTAAAACTTTTATAAATAGATCATTATTTGTAATAACCATTATTGTAAATTATGTTATTGTTTCTATATTAAAATATATTTGTATTAAAAAACAAACTATGTGTATCAGTCTGGCTGGCAAATATCAGGAACTGGATACATATCGACAATTATCTAAATCTAAATTATAATTTAACTCGGTTTTAAGCTATTTGAAATTTTAATACATAACAAATTTAAAATGATAAATTTAAATGTATTTTGCTTTCACTTATTTCGTTTCATTTGTTTGTTATCTAAAGGTTAAAGCAGTGTTTTGAGTATCTTCACAAGGATATGGTTCGGGTTCGAACTTTGCTCGTAATATTCCTTGTGAAGCTGTGTACACGATGGAGAGGGTTAATGTGTAAGGAATTGCGCAGAATAATAAACTAGCGCGACTAGATGCACTGTAAAATGTAGCATAAATGAAAAATTATGAAAAAAGATCATTAATATCGAAATAAAGTCGGATGGTTCGAGCTGTTCATACAACAATAGTAAGTACAATTAGTGCTAGCACAGCGATAACATGTACTAAAAGTAATGCTTGTGTATCACTATGCGCTCTTTTGTACGAAGTTTAATAAAGTCCATCCAGAATACTTAAAATAGTTAAGCATGTGAAAAAACAACAAAAAACACATTTCCCCTTGCTACTCATTATGGCAGCTCCTAGCGTTAATAACTTATCTATCTGTCGGAAGCAAATGCGAAAACTCAGTCTAAGTGAGAACCTAACAGATGGCGCCCTTTTGACTTTATGGCGAATTGTAAGTTATTGAGAGAAACTTACATTTGACCTTTGGTGGAGATATAAAATCATATTCGAGACAGAAGACATACAAACACATCATATTCTCGCTCAAAATCTCATACTCTCTTTATAAAATGATTTTCACTCAAATACGGTATATTTTGTTTATTTTTTCTACCAAACTACAGCTCTCTAGAATGTTCAAAGACAGGGCATTCTTTGCAAAAACATGTTGGAATAGCCAACAAACTTGGATATATATTACGGTATAGATCAACATGGAATTAGTGGGTTCAAATTAAAGTAAATACCTGGTGTTTTAGCTCTTTATCTAAGGACCATCATAACAGTTTAAAAAGATAAAAAACGCTCCCTGGTATTGGTTTTATAGTGTACATCATCGCTTGAGAAATATTGTTTTATGTTATCTGTGTTCAGACGATCTAAATGATCATTAAAGATGACAAGGCACTTATTTTATTTTTTGTATACATTTTGTAATTATTCGAAAAAATAAATTACCTGGTCGATGAAGTTGGACATGAGTCAGTACTTGTTTTTAACTGTAAAACGTAGCGGAAAAAAGTAAAATAAAATCTTCATTATTATAAGTAAACAAAGTCAACAGTATTTAGTAGTATATCTTTATTAACGAATAGTTTTTATGAAACATCGTATGGTGCTTTTTTGGAGTTATGTTAGTTTGTACGTGTGCTATGTATTATACGTATAAAGAACGTTGTTAAAAATTTAGTTTAAGAAGTCATAGCTTTAGTATAGCCGTCACATGCTCCACATTTCATTTTTGGGGAAAACATATAATAACAATTATTATATGGATACATCTAACACATCGTCATTTCAGTACAAAGACTTCAAAGACAATATCCAAATATAATATTATATAATATATAGTTTTATGTAAAATATAATAAAAGGTATATCAAACTGCCTTTAAGTAAGCAGGGGAAACAGAAAATCTATGGTCGTTGGAAATAACCTTTTTTTTTTCTCTTTCGAATATCTGGTGCACCCAGACTTAGAAATGTGCAAAGTGACGTCACTCGAGAGGTGTAAACTGTTTATGTTTTTAGAAACGAATTATTTGTCTATTTTAGTTTAAGGTATTTTTTAAATGTCTTAAGTGTTATAACTCTATCACGATCTGAAAGATAAAACTAGAAGTTGGTACTAGGTCCAAAACTAAGTGAATCGCTAATTTTTAAAACTAACTATGATTCCACAATAGCAAAGAAATTGAGTTTTGAAGTTAGTGCTCATTCAACAAGAACAAGTGTAGTTTGTTGCTTTCAATGCAAACTAAACAAAAGAAATTTCAGCGTAGTAACTTTACGAACTTTCCTTTATTAGTGTGCGGCAAAATAATAATAAAGTGTTAGCAGTGGTGTTTCTACAGCATTAACATGTATAGAAAGGAGTGGTTACACAACACTAACATTGGAAGTAATTGCTTGTACAACTGTAAGATGTGTCGAAATAAATGAATATATCACACTAACATGTTAATATATGCACATCAGTACCTATAGGTGAGTCGCTCCTACAGAAGATATAACAGAAGTTTGTTTTGTGTTATGATTTAACATTTCAAAACACTTACCTCAATTCACGGAATTTCTTTTTTGATTGAACGATTTTTTCTTCTGTAACGTGTATACTCTTGTGGCTGTGGAGAGAATCCAATGAATGGTACGTTTATGAGATTTTACTGTAGTTGAGTAAAACATTTCCTTTGATTACGAACAAAGTGCGACGTAACTTGTGAAAAAAAAGAAAAAAGATGAGAATCCGGAAAAAGTTCATACAGCTTTTTCCATATTCTTCTTGGAAAATATTGTTTTTAGCACCAAGAAAAGTTAAACTGCCTATAAGAATTGGATATTAAGTCACTGTTTCTCAGAGTGGGAGCTGCAGTCCTCCTGGGGGAAGTGAAGTTTGTTGTTGTTGTTGTTTGTTTTTTTTTGGGGGGGGGGCAAGAATTGGCCTAAAACAAATATGCTGAGTTAATTTTAATTCTAAATAAACCATAAGCCAATATGAATTGCGTTGAATTAATTAAATGATACAGTATATCAAAAGGAGATGTTATTGTTTTTACTACGTCACTGTTTCTCAATCACCATGCTAAACTTATAGGTTATAGGTGTTCAATCTTTTTTTTTATTCACATCAATGGAGCCTCAGACTGAAAAGAGTTCAGTTCGAACCGCTGTATTAGGTGTTTGTTAAGTACTTGATACGAGGGTTAGTGCATCGTTTGCTGTAATAGTTATATTTACTAAAAATGTTGACGTATTTATTTACAGCAAAAAGAAATCTTGGGTTTAAAATCACCGATCGCTTACACATTAAATATAATCTGCCTTTATTCACCTGTTTATTACATCTTTGCCTAAAATAATATCAGTTACTTTGCCATTTAGCTGACAGGCGTCTTTATGAAATATCGGCCACGCCCATACTTCAGGTATTCAAGAGGAACAAAAACGATGTGGTGGTGTTCTTTTTATAATATACTTAGAGATAAAATCAGTTTGGTGCTGTAAGGTGCGATCAGCTATTCCATCTTAATGTTAGTTGGGTGCGAGTCGTTCCACAATGCAATTTGTCTGAGACAAAAACTTCGTCTATCTTTCTGGCCCTTCCCCCAATCTCTTTCTCATTCTCGGAAAACTCTAAGGTTTTGTTTTATACAAGAATTATGGATCTTCCAAAAGAAGCTGACAGTCATTAAATCAACCGAATTATTTTCATTTTGGCTTCTAATTGCCTGAAATATAGGGTTGGTTGTAGTAGACCTCCCCTGTAAGTCTATAAGGATAATGTGTATTTCGACCTCACACATGTACGGTCATTGTAACCACTTGCAATGTTAGAACTATTCAGTGATTATGGAAACGAGCAAAAATACAAAGTTTTATTATGTTATTTAAACTTTCTCCTTTATTTGGGAATTTGCTGTAGTACACCCTCTATAAGGAACCATGAGTTGTATACTTTTAGTTCATACTTTTCTTTAGTTTCCTATAGCTAAAAAAGTTGGGGAAAACTTGTCTCGAAACATTCAGTCATGATCTTCTTAAGCTCCCATATTTATGTCTCAGAAATGAGTAGAAAAAACTTTGGTAGTGAAAGCTTGAAAAATAAATATATCTTAAACTGTTGATTTAATTCATCACTTAAGAATTCATAAGTTAAGGTACTTAGTAAAATTAACTGTTGCACAAATAATTGATAACGTTTATACTTACATTACTTTGGCAGTTAGTCAACAGCACAAGATATAATGTTGTTTAAAGGAATCATTGATAGTGTTTGTATTAATATTAAATTGGGACGTATTGTTTTTCTTTTTTTAAATTTCGCACAAAGCTACTCCTCGAGGGCTATCTGTCCTAGCCGTCCCTAATTTAGTAGTGTAAGACTAGAAGGAAGGCAGCTAGTCATCACCACCTACCGCCAACTCTTGGGCTACTCTTTTACCAACGAATAGTGGGATGGATTGACCGTCACATTATAATACCCCCATGGCTGAAAGGGCGAGCATGTTTGGCGCGACGGGGATGCGAACCCGCGCCCCTCAGATTACGACTAGCACGCCTTAACAAGCTTGGCCATGCCGGGCCTAAATTGGGAGGTAGGAAACCATTTTAATACATATAAGGCTGTTGTACGAACCTTTGAGAACGTGGATACTAAAATCAATCAACATAGTTTGTAGAAGTTGAAAAGGTATGAAGTATTAATACTTTATTTGTCATGATTTATTTATTTTTGTATCTCAAGACGAAAGGATTTAAGTTCCTAATAATGAACTGATCGACTAAGAGTGAAGACAGCTGGTCAACAGCATCCATCTCCAACTCTTGGAAAGATTAATCACTGAGACACACCTGGTGCGGTACAAATGATTTAAATCACCAAGAAATAAAAATTATCACGTTCTGAGAATACTTGGTGAACGTTGGAAGTTTGTAGGAAATATTGGATAGGGTCCGTTAACCTGGAAAAATACAGTTGTAATTTGTGATGTTTGAGCTTCTCACGTGATTCAGTTGGTTGAAGTAAAATCTCTATAGAGTTTTTAGACCGTTTTACTTCAGCATACAGTAAACTGAATTAACTGAGGTTATTGCATGGTAAAGTGAAAGACTAAAAATTCCATAGATATTATATACAATTTACCATTGTAACAAGCCTAATGGTATTTCTTTTATTTGCTGACTCAAGTTGTGCTTATGAGCCTTAGATAGGCGAAACTGCAGTCCATACTAGAGGGTATGGCTAATGGAATGCATTAAGTTCTATTTGATAGATTATTTTTCAGTTTCACCTATGACGAAAAATAAAAAATTTTTCACATTGTGTTAAAATATGGTCATTACCGTAAATGACTGTTTTAACAGTCACTTCAAATAAATGACGGAAGTTAAAACGAACTGATGAAAAATATAATTGATGTAGCCCGTCAGCTATCTCTGAAAACGATTCGAAGCTACACAATGGATGTGCTCTGCCCACCAAAAGTATCGGATCTCCAATTTTTGCGTCGTAAGTCTTCAGACTTATCGTTTATCCACTGGCGGGATTTTGTTGCGAATGATCAAACATTGTATCGATTTTTATTTTATTTTTTGGACACAAACTTTTATTGTTAGCTAATTATTGGGTATTTTATAGGTTTTAAATTTTTAAATCTGACACTTCAAATAAGTTTTATATAGATTGTAGAGAAAAGTTGATATCATTTATCTCTGCGTGTTTGACGTGACTGAATTTGATAAACATTCTGGATGTTTCCAAATTCTTTAACATTATACACTAGTATTGTTAGAGACTTTTCAAAGTTCCTAGAAGACATTTTACATAAATAGATTAAATTTCTGTTCAGACCTATAAAAAATGTTTTTAATAGAACTTCAATAACAAAGCATCACTCAGAATGGAAGAATTCAATCAATGAAGCATGCGTGGATCATCATGAGTGACTCAGTGGATTTAAAAAGAACTTTGACAGTTCTTAAAGAAAACTAAAAAAAACTTATAAAATGTTCTTTCCCGTATAAAAAAATTGAATCCCAGAATTCATGCTTTGATTTTACTTAATTCGCACATGTTTGTTTTAACTATTGGGTTGAGGAATAATTCGTGAGCGTTTTTTCAAGTTAAAAAATATTCATAAATGAAACGCTTTCGCAAAATATTTCATGTCATTTGGTAGATAATGTTTTGCTCTAATAGATGGTGTGTTTGATTTTCATATGTCATTAATTTTTGCTTTCATTTTCAGCTTATTAAATGGAACGTCAAGTGGACAAAATCGAGCATTTTCGACACCATCTGCTTTTCGCATTTAATTTCTTGCAATTTCGTTTAAAACAATGCATACTATATACCTAGGTATTACATGAAATAAAGTATCATAATAAAGGTTTTGGGTGTAATGTGTTCATGCATTGAAGTATTGTATAGTCTTGCATGTAATGCTTGAATGAAATTATTTAAAAACGCTCACGAATTATTCCTCAACCTAATATGTCGAAAACGATTCTTTTAAGTTAGCCAAGGTACATGCCATTAACTGTAATGAATAATTAGTCTTAAAGCTAAAGAGGACAAAGATATTTCTTCCGAACATATATTCATATATTAAGGAACGTAAGATCAGCATATATGTAAAAGATACACAGAATTCAGAGGGTTTATTAAGTTAAAAGCATCAGGTTACAGCTAAACAAGGTACACCAATTGCGTTGATGATGCAAACAAGTGGACATCACTTCTTAACGTAAAGTATTGCGTATGTTCTCCATTGTTTTATTACCTTCAGCATACCATTTTGTAAAGTGCAGGTGTGGTTTACGAATCCAGTTCCATCCACAAGAGATGGAAGTCACAAGTGGATATTAGGTCAGAACTATGTTCAAGATATAGAAGGACAGTTTATCTCGGCTTACGTGCAAACATTGAACAATTATTGATGGTTATGAGAACAACAGGTGATCTGTTGCCGAAATTACCAGTGAATTTTATTTCGTTGTGCACCTCTCCCTCTTATTAGCGTTTCACGTAGTATATTTGGCTTACATTGCCAAGCCTAGATGTAAATTTCAAAGTTTATCATTTTATTAATGATTATGGCCTCATTTTAAGCATCAATAATAAATCCATAAGATTTAGAATTTGTTTAATTTTTAAAATATAACAATCCATCATCATACGACCGTACCAATAAACGTATAATGTATGTCCCTGTCTAACTTCAGAATGGTGGTGTGGTTTCCGAGACTATTTGTAAATTAGACGTAAATGGATCAGCCTGATAACATTGTGCTTTAAAAAAAGTGTCGTCTTTAAAGTTCTGTTGCGGCGTATATCGTGAATGGAAACGGTCCTGACAACCGAATATCATTGCTACTTACTGAATAAGCTTTTCAAAGCAAAGTTTAAAATGTTTCATATCACGTGATGCGCTTTAGACAAATCACAGGCAAACAATTTTGATAATATAACTTTGCATCACATAAATTATCGCACAATGAGTGCGCACTTTATAAACTAAACTTGTTCTGGCAAGGCACTCTTTATTTCCTTTAATTAATAAGTTTTGATGAGTTTGTATAACGTAGCCCTAAATTATCCCTTGTAAAACATCTATATTGGTATTAGCACGATAACTCGTTGGCTGCAGTTTGCTTACAATCAACGTATAGGGAAGGAAATATTTTTTTCCGGAATATACACTGTATTTTTCTAAGGATTTGAGTATCAGTGAGCTAAAAGTAGTTTTTTTTTTTTTTTTGTCTTGACTGGCAAAGTCTAGCCTGTAGGTCGGTAGCTGGTTCGCTTGAATTACTTCACAACAAGACTGGTGACTATGAATTTTCTCGCGTTAGTTTGTGTGCTTTTCAATTTTGCGCAAAACTACTCAAGAGCTTCTGCGCTAGCCGTCCCTAATTTTTAAGTCATAGACTAGAGGGAAGACAGATATTCAGCACCATTCAACACACTAAGCCTAATCGATCTGATGAGTATTGGTGTTAATCGGAAGGCCTCGTTGGCAACGGTGTGCATCAAGTTCTTCTTGATGGAAACCCATACGGAACGGATAAATAAATAAATGAAAATAGCCTAGCATGGCTTGGACGTTGGAGCATTCGACTCGCAATCCAGAGACGTAATAATATGATAATCAATCCCACCATTCGTTGCTAAAGAGTAGTCCAAGAGTTGAATGGTGCTGAATATCTGTCTTCCCTCTGGTCTATGACTTAAATTCGGGACGGCTAGCGCAGAAGCCCTTGAGTAGTTTTGCGCGAAATTGAAATGCACACGAACTAACGCGAGAAAATTTATCGTCACCAGTCTTGTTGTGAAGTAATTCAAACAAACCAGTTGCCGACCTACAGTCTAGGCTTTGCCAGTCAAGACAAAAAAAAGAAAGAAAAGGAAAAAAAACTACTTTTAGCTCACTGATACTCAAATCCTTAGAAAAATACAGTGTATATTCTGGAAAAAATTATTGTGGTGTGTAACATCTAGCTGTTAGCGAAGCATGATTTGTATATAAGTAATGGTTTGAGTGATATAATACCACAACAAAACTTATTATAAGTTTTATCACACCTTTCTTTACTGGGCTTGTAACACGCAATCTACTAATTTACAGTTCATTATTCGTCAGTACAAATGTTATACATACATCATAAGAGCTGATATCTCATTATTATTATTATTATTATTATTACACTTTCTGAATAATCGTGGTTGACATATCACAAATTGCCCATTGTATAACTTCGCGCTCAACAATAAACAAACATTGATCTTTCTATTTTAGTTTTTGAACTTGTTGAATCAATATAGTATTGATCATGTCTATCTATCTATTGTTTCCCGGGGCCTCAGAGATAAGGTTCCGAGCTTACAACGCTAAAATCCGGAGCTAGATCCCCTTCGATGGAAAGAGCGCAGACAAACCGTTGTTTAGCTTTGCTCCAAAACTAACAACAACAATCTACTTGCTAGTAAATTTATTTTTGTTCTTGTTTCTTTGTTTATTGATGTGTTTTTTACTCAACTTTTACAATGTCTTAGTATATATATATTTTTGTTTCGCTTTTGTCAAACGTGCTTTAAATTTTGTCCTTGTAAGTTTTTCATACGTTATGATTTTTACATTGAAGTTATATATTTCATAAGTTTTATCCAAAAATATATTCGCTAACTTATTAATAATATTTAATCAAAAGCATATGTTTAAAATAGTTTTTGAAATTAATCGTTTCGCAGTCTTCTACCAGTAAGTCTAGTTCTAACAGCATATCGTTAGATGCTATTAAATTATTCTCGCGGATCTTAGGAAATATCTCTTTTTCAATAAAGGAGGAAGCATTCATATTAATATCAAAATAAATAACTACGACTATTGTAAGCACGACTGAGAACTTTTTTCCACAGAGCCTGGCATGGTCAGATAGTTAGGGGGCGCTTGACTTGCAATCTGCGAGTTGTGGGATTCGAATACCCGTCCCACCAAGCATGCTTGCCCTTTCAGCTGTGGGGCATTATAATATAATGGTCAATCTCACCATTATTTGATTGGTTGTGTGGTGATGACTACCTTTCTTATCTCTAGTCTTTCTCTCCTAAATTAGGAACTACTAGCGTGAGTTTGCGCGAACTTCCAAGAAAACTATTTCCATAGCTCGAACGACTAATATGTATCATTGAACATTATAATTTTTTTTAATGCTAAAAAATTGCACGATGCTTCTGGTGCAGGAAAATAAATATTTCGTGTATTTAAAGTTACACAAAATCGTCAACTCATTTATTAATTTTCTTGTAGTGTTTTTTTTTTTTTTTCGATGATTTGTACGAAATTCATTTTCGAAAATTTCATTACAGTTCATTTAAAACGAAAGGAGAGATTATGTAAGAACAGACTGTAAACGACCCTGGATCGCTTCGTAAAATAAATGTTATTGGATATGGTATATATTTTGGATGGTGTGGAACCGTTTTGGTGGTAAAGAGTCTGCTAGATTACAAGAGCAGCCAAAGTTTTCTGTTAAGGTTCTGGCGTTGAGGAAGAACTCTTCAGAGGAAGAATTATTAAGTTATACTGAGACAAAAATCCAACCTTATAATAGTGATTGTTGACAGTGGCACGACGGCATCCAGAGTAAAGTGTAGGACAGCTACTGGTTAAACATTCTTTAAGGCTTCTTCTTAGCGACGAAAAGGAAAAAAAAAAAAAGACAGACCCGTTATTACGGAGTGCTAAACTAAGGATGGGTGATTTAAGTCTTTTCCCAGTTTATCAGGCCTGCTAAGATAAACCGTACTCAGTATATAAACCTAATAGCTTATCGCTTGATTGATGTAAGCTTGTATTTACTAAATGGACCGTGACAGTCATTGATAATTTCTAAATGAAACAGTAAAAACTGCTCGTGCGTAGAAATCGGTTGTTTTACAGTTTTAATTATAATAGGTCTTTTGAATAAACCTACGGTTCGTTGTCGGAACTTTCTCCACAGCAAAATTAGGTAAGATTTTGAATAAGTGTTATGATGAATAGATGTTATAATAAATCGAATATTTTGCCAATTTATTTTTCTCAAGAATATCCCAAAAAAATTCAACGAAAGATACAAGTAAAGCAGGATAGAGACGCAAATCATTTATATACAACAAACTCTCAATAGTGGAGTAAGTAATAAACAGAATTTTGTTTGTATTTAAGCACAAAGCTATATAATGGACAGTATGTGCTATGCCCATTACGGGTATCAAAAACCTGGCTTCTAACGTTGTAATACCGCAGACATTCAGCATAACTGCGAACTCACAACGCTAGAATTGACGTTTAGATACCCGTGGTGACCAGAGCAAAGGTAACCCACTGTGTAGCTTTGTGCTTAATATCAAGCAAACAAATACTTATAGTCACCTGAAAAAAAACAAAAAACTAGTATGAAACAACAATTAGAAAAAGTTAGTAGATATTCTATCAGTACCAGATTTTCTCCGATAGAGTAGTTCTTTCTTGTGAGACTGGTAAAATTAAAGTGATTCTGTTGAAACGTCAGAATTTTCACAAACGAAAAATGATTTACTTTCATTTTTAAAATGAAAGTTTCATTATTTTAAGGTTTGCCACTTTTTTGCACGTTACACTTACGCCGAACCTTTGAGATTAGGCCTAAAACAAATGTTTTCCACGTTGATCAACTAGAAAAAACTAGCACGTACACATCTGTGCGAATCATATTTCAGAACAATCGATTGCATTATATTATATTGTTTGATTTCTGTTTCGCCTTTTTTTCGAGATCTTCTGATCTCAAAGTTTGCACATAAATGTTTTATAAAAACGGGTGTATGGCGGGAGACGAGTTTATTATTTGTTTACGTTGTTTTTGTTTCTTTGTTTTAACGTTAAGCAGAAAACTACATAATGGACTAGGTATATGTGATGTACCAAATGTGGGGATTGAACCCTGATTTTAGCCTTATAAACTTTCAAGCTTACCATTAGTTCTCCGGGAACACGGTGTTTTTACCTTTTTTTACAGGATTAAAATGTTTCATATCCGTAAATATCCAATTATATAGTGAGAGTAAAACGAATTTGGAAATTTTAGAAGAAAGGCCTTAGAAATAAAGAATAAATTTGAAATAGAAGTTTTTGAAAGTTTAATATTATTAGGTGTGTGTAACTGATTAACGTATCTGCATTTGCATGATCATAACATATATGAAAAAAAATATTTTAATAGTATGTATACATAGACTTAAGGTGCATAGACTTAACACAATACGTAAAGATTCAAGAATTATATGAACACGATTAACATAGATTGAAGGATTAACTGGACATAAACGCACAGGTAAAAGGATTATCTAAACATGATACATAAAGAGTGAAGACTTATTTGAACATAGTGCGTATAAGTACAGAGATTATCTGAGCATACTGCATGCAGATCCAAACACTTCCTAAACAGGATAAAAATATATTCAAATATTATATATAGATACGGATCACGTACCTTTAAGGATTTGAACACAATAGAAACAAGCTTATTTCAACAAAGATAGTGAATGTTTAAGAAGGACCTGAACACAATACAAACAAACTTCTATATACACAGATCGTGTACGTTTAAGAAGAGCTTGAACACAATACAAATAATTTGAAAAAGTACATACAGGAACTTTGTACACAGGAATTTGAATACTATATCTTTCAACATCCAGTGAAGGTATAACAATAATATAGGTTTATCCGTGTTTGAACATAATGCATACCCCTTCAAGATACACTTTAACATTGTACATGCTCCACTGTCAAGTCGGAGAGCTTATAACTAAGAAATCGGGTTCCATTACCCGTGATAAAAAGCAAACAAATAGACGTTGCACTAAGAGAAACAAACTTAAGAGTTATATGTATGCAATAGGTACAGATTCAAGTAATAAGTAAATACCTCCAGTAGACAGGTATAAAAAGACGGGGATTTTTGTCGGATTTTCTAAGCCTACACTGTTGAACCGTTCACGTATTCAGGCCAGCATTTATAAACCATATATAACACACAAGATAACTTTCAACACAATTTTATTATCTTACATATTTTGCACTGACATTATTAACACTTACAATAGATTGTTACAAAGACATTATCAATCTCTCCAATAAACCTAACAGTTGAGATTTCAAATACTAGACCATTGTTGTTTTCTAAAACAATACCTACATTCACACAGTATTTGACATTGTACAACACCAGGGACATGTATATATATATATATATATATATATATATACAAGAGTTAATTGTGAATAATGTAAGCTAAAACATATTATTATTATTATGTATTATTAATTATTATCTCGCAGAACTAGACCCGTAAACAATCATGTTTCCGCCTTAAAAGTAAAGAAAAATATAAAACTATTTTTACTCTACCCACATTTTTTACAGTGTCAGAATAAGCGGCTCAAAACTTTAAGTGAAAGTGAATAAAGTTTGTGTAGAATATTAATGAAATGAGATGAGACATATAGGTTACTGGTGATAATTAAACCTGTATAAAACCATGCAACTGATCACGTGAATATCTGACCATATTGATAAACTAAGATCATTGCCAATGTAAATCTCATTAAAAGCAGTCTTGTATTGCATGCTTTTGTTTTAGACTAAAATATTTACTTTTCAAAGGCTTAGAAATCCAAACGCAAAACTATATAAGTTAGCGATCAATACATATCAAGGAATTTATAACACTGGAGGATTAAATATCCAAGTTACCTGTAATGTGCTTATATGTTTTGGTTTTTAATGCATTAGACCAGCTGATAACAGGTGGATAGATAAACAACCTTCCTGGCGAGAAACTAAACCAGCTTCTCTAAAAATCTTAAGAGGTTTTATTTCAAATCTTAAATCTTTGATCGCAGTGTGCATGCGTGTGACGTAATTCAAATTGTATCAAAATGCTCTACCGGTCTGCCGACAAATCCAGTTCTGTTTAAATCATATCTGTTTGACGGTAATGCGCATGCGTGTAACGTAAACAAGACAGTCGTTCGAATTTTCGAACTCTAGTCTCGTAAACGATAAGCATTGAGCAAGATAACTTTGGGAATGTTACTGCTATTTTTTAATATTATGCGATCTTTCTTTCATTTTCCTTTTCCTACATAATTTGACATATATGTTAAACCAATTCCTAAAATTATTTAAAACTTTTACGGTTATATATTAAATTGCCCGTGTGAAAAATGATAATACTAGCATTAAACTTCCAACGTTTGTTTCTGTTAACATTAACTTAGTTTAGTTTTAGTTTAAGGTACACTGTACTAGTGGGTTCAAGTTTATATTTTCTTGTATAACTCTGGTTTCAATATTAAAAAAAAGAAAAAAAATGGTTTTAGTTAGTTAAGTCATCGGTTGAATCAACCTGTTGGAGCGAATCTTAAACTGCGAAAAATTAATATTTTCGACTGAAGAAGAGAAGATTTGGATAAAACCAATACATACTTTATATACGCCAATGTTTAACAAAAAAAATAATAGCATATTCGTGACTTGACCGTAATGCAAGTTTTTAATAGCTCAACTGCTTTGGTCTAACCTAAATCTGCGGCCACTTATAACAGGTTCATAGCATGTGTAGTGTATATATCCTTTCTATCTAGCCGGTGTAAAAATTATCATAACTTCATTTTAATTTCTAAATATACACAGAGAGAAAATAAGAGTTTTTGGACAGTTTGTCTTCCTATATTAAAATTAAAAATTACTGGAAGAAAGGGGGTCAATAATCGAAAAAGGTAACCATTTTAAATTTCGTCATCGATGTCAGATAGTATACATTTGTCCACTTAAATCTTAAAAAAATTCCCTTATTACATTACACTCTTGGGTAGATTTTATATCATACCGCATATCCAGCAATGTAACATATATACTATTTATGAAAAATAAAAGTGAGGATACACTGACAACGAGGGCATCACGTAAACATGTCTACGTGTCTTTTTTACTGTCACAGAAGTTGTTAGTAGAGAGACAAGTAGAAACTTGACCATAACTTCTGAAGTTAAACAGTGCTGTAAAGTAGGGGGTACCATGTTCCTTGAATTGAGTATTAGTTCTCCTGTGTAAGCCTTGATGCAGCTGTGACGAAGGCCTGAAACAGAAGATTAACATCTTAACGAGAGAGAAACTCGAAAGAAACGTAGGGAGCACGATAAATACAAATATTTACACGAGGTGGACACTTATTACTATGAAAAAACGCTATTTACAAAACAAATAAACATTTTTAATAGCTCACTCGAATGATAACTGTTTTAGGTCTTGACGCTTCCTGCGCGTAACAATGGTCGCATACACACACTATTGTAGGAATCTCGGTTCTGTTTATCAGTTCCAAAGGGGTTTAAGTCCAGTGTGAATTAGTACGTTCTATGGTGGAAAATGAAGTAGCTAGTAAATCAAAAATTGATAAACATTGCACAAGTTTAATAAGTACTGATGATACGTCACAATCACCGAATGAATTTCTGCACATATCTCGGTGATTTCATTGGTTAACCTTTAATAACTGCCATGTGCAATGATATTAATTCATCGAATACATTTATGTGAAGAAGGATGGGAACCAACTGACATTTATGTATATCTTTAAAATCAACAATAACAACGAAAAACAAAAAACGTAGTGTCTTTATTTCTGTTAAGTCATTTAAACGAAGCATAAGTTGCTTGACGGAAATGACGTCACCAAACGGGAGTCTCGCTTAGTGACTGATGAGAGAGACCCGGATGGAAAGTTTCGGCCGTTGACGATCTGAGTGGACAGTAGGCATCTGAAGCAGGTGGAAGAGTCATTACTGAGTCTGGGCTGGAGCGTTGAGACATGAGGTCATTATGGTGCTGAAGATAGGGGGCGTCTGCACCAAGATTAAGTTGGCCTAAAGAAACGAGGAAGAAAGAATACATCAAACAGTTTACGTTTCGACGCACTTAGAAGAACAGAAGTACAGTTAACTGATTGTTTATGTCATGCGGTGTCGACAATTTTGTATTATTTAATTACAAGTTGTTGTTTTTTCTAATTTGATTACAGTATTTTTTTCTTTTTAATCATTTCTATGGTTTTGATTATTTGTATTTCTTAACTACAAAGTCTAATAGCACGTAATCTTAAATCGAATAATATAATTGTGTACTTCTTTTTATGTAACAGCCTGTATTGACATCATATATATAAATATATATATATAGACGGTAATTACGAATATATATCGATTACAAATTTTTGTTGGGTTGAAAATTTAGAAAAAAATGACAAAAGTTTTTGTTTCCTAATTTTTTCAAACTTGTCACACACACCACAATATTGTAGATGTATCTACAAGGAAGCGGGTTTTCTAACACTTTTCTCCAAATGTGTCGTTGTAAATATAACATGTTGCTAGCCTATTGACTTTTATATAACCGCGGCATAAGGGCTCATAGCGTGGATGTGAGTTTTTGTTTTGTTTTTAAAGTACAAACATTTAGTCCGTAATTCGCCCCCTTCCCCGTGGTCAGCGGTATGTATGTGGACTTACACCGCTAAATAGTGGGTTTTGATACCTGTGTTGGGCAGAGGATAGATAGCCCATTGTCTAACTTGTGTTTAGTTACAAGCAAACAAACAAAGCTCATAATTCCGTCATCTCTGGCCGATTTGAGATCTAATTAAAGTTTTGGACTCAGATGGTGAAGCCCTTTCGATTGATCTATTAAACCACGCTCAACGCTTTATGAAGTAATTTATTCTAACCCTGACTAAAAGAATTTCAAATTGAGGGTAGACTAGTAGATATCCCAGCGAGTAATAAAAATCATATCGGATATGCGCGCGCCCCACGCTTGATATTGCTGGCACCCAAAAATATACTATTGAAAAAAAAAGTCCCTAGATTAATTTGCTCTAATCCTTTCTAGAAGAATTTCAAGTGCCGAAGCTATGAAAAATTCCCTCTTCTTTCTAGCTTGGACCTCAGAAATATGGAACAAATTTCTTCTGGCTATAGATATAAGTTTTTTCAAAAAATAACATTTAAACTTATGATTTTTATGTAGTTTTCTTGTTTTTCTAATATAGTTTGAAATACTAAAACAATAAAAATTAAAAAACAAGGGCGTCTGAAATTTGTCAATTATTCATGTGTTCTCGGGATATACTCTTGATGTACTCAAGATGTATACTGTGTACTAGCTTATGTACATGTATTAAAGAAAATATAATTAATATATTCTTACATTTCAGTCTTTTTTTTTACATTTGTATACTTTAATATCACGAGAAAGTTGTCTAAATCTGAAAGATATGTTTGTATGAAGATGTCTTAAATCTAGATTCTTTAGGGCTATGGAGGCATTAAATAAAATGTGAGAAATAAATACGGATGCTGTAAATAGTTAGTAACCTTAAAATAAATCCCACCGCACCGAAGAGATAAAGAAAAGTTCTTACTACAGAATATACCTTGAACCATCAGCCCACCTGGAGGTAATCCATGACCCATAACCCTTGAGGAAGGAGGCGGGCTAGATGTTACAGCATTCCTCATGGGTCCTGGCGGAAAGTCCATGGATTCTGGTGGATGTTGACTTGGAATAAAGGTGTAGAAACCTGGTTGAACTCCGTAAGGAAAATCAACAGGACTTCCAGAATCTGGAGACGGTAGAATTCGTCATTAGGTTTTGTGTTAGGTTTGATTAAAACATTAAGACAACAATCTTAACTGCATTTGTATGAACTTTTAATAAGAAATGGTTAGATTCCAATAGTCACCTTCTATTTACACGGCATAGTCTTAGATATGCGTGTATAAAATTTAATGTTAGGATAGTTTCACGCATTACAAACCAATGAAAAATTAATATGTAACATTCACTCATTACACGTTCTTAAAATTGCGTTTATAACTACAGACAATAAAGCCGAACTAATGTATCACTATAATATATATATTTGTGTTTGTGTGCGTGTATTTAACTTGGGTTTCAAGTGCTTAAAATATAAATCATTAGAAATGAAGCATATTATTAAAAACCTTTGTACGAAGGTAAATTAGTGTCGAACAGTACTAAAGAGACAGAACTAAAAGAAACAGGAGAAGTGAATAAGGTGCGAGTTAGAAAATAAAATATAACGCTGTAAAAATTAATGCAGAAATTGTTTGTTTGTTAGAATTAAGCACCAAGCAACACAATAGACCATCTGTGCTATGTTTACCACGGGTATCAACATCCGGATTCTAGCATTGTAAGTCTGCAGACATGTCACTGTGCCACTGAAAACAGAGATTTTTTTTTTTAATTAAATGGAACAGATCAAAGAAGAGACAGTAGTAGTTGTAAATCGAAAAGAGGCGTAGCTCATATAACAAGAGTAGGACAGTTATATGTCAAGTATAGAACATAATACATAACTTATACAAAAACAGCGAAATAATTATATATCAAGTATATAACATATATGTAAGAAGAATGGGAAAGTTCTAGAATGTTGGTCAAAATGTTTGCACATTTGGTAACAAATAATAACAGTACTTTCACTAGTAACTGTTTGTGTTAATAATTACTAATCGTAGTATTCATAGTTCACTGAAAAATTCTCGAAAAACTGAACATTTTCTAACAAAAGGAGTTTTTCCTGGAAAGTACTGCGCAGGAAAAGTGTTCTATAGTCACATGAAACTTATTACATTAAAATAATTCAATGTATAGACCTCAAAATTTTAATAAAATTTAGTTATATAAACTGTAGTTTTTTATATATATTAGAAATGGCACAATTTGTTAAAAATAATAATAGTTATTTTTAAGAGCACCACTTTCTCAGTATTAGATTTAAAATATGTCAATAAAGATACAATCAAACCTTCACTTACAATTCTAATGAAAGTCGTGTTCTTGTTGTGATGAGAGAACTTTTATTTAAAATTGTGTTATGTACAACAACCATTCTTTATAATCGTCTAAATTTTGAACACTCGTTGTGTGGAATTTTTTATGAATTTTTGTTTGTGGTCCCGTTCAATATACAACACAGGAGTTTTGGTTACATACGTAGATACATACGCTACGTACATTATAGTAAGAAGATAGAATACAAATACACTTAGCGCTGTCAAACTGTACGTATGTAATATGTATAATGAAATAGGCTCTGTGGACATTGTGAACAATTTATTAGAACAGCAATCAATTTTATCAGACACCTGCAGAAAGATGTGTAATTCAACATATTACCTATTACAACAAAAGCTCACCAAAACATATATAACATCAAATTATAATAAATAGCGTCTGTAACCTTATATCAATTCACATTAAACATTCAGTACTTGATTGTCCTCCTCCTATTCTAATAATTTTCGAAAGTCGATGTGACATGCTGTCTATGAGGTTATTGATGTAATCAACCGTGACTTCATCCCAACTTGTGACTAGAAGCTGATGCAACTCAGCTATAGTAGCTTGTTTAGAGTCGTTGTTAGCAATCTTCTATCAATTTTAAATGGGATTACAACCTGAAGACTTTGCAAGCCATGGTAATCTTGTAGTAATGCCCTCCTGGTCGAGATAATTCTGCAGAATACCTGCACTGTGAATAGTGGAATTTTCATTTTGAAACACAAAGTTATTGCTATACCTTGACCTAGCAGTCGAAGTTGCCTTTGACGTTTCCTTGTAAGTTTCTCCACCATAATGAACATCTGCCCAAACATGTACTGCACCACCTCCTGTGGGAAAAACAGTCTTTCCTCATCTGTTCTTCAGGTAAATGAACATGAATTCCACTATCAGCTTTATGAAGACGGGAACAGGACTTACCTGAAAAGATTATATGTTGCCAGTGTCCTAACTGTAAGTTAGCGTGTTGTTTTGCCCAAGTAACGCGGCGATTTCGGTGAATTCTAATTAATATCAGTTTGCATATAGTCCAATAGCCAAATAACGTTTCATCTTTGATAAGTCTTTTATTCACTGTGCCTCTGGGACAAATCTGTTCATGCCATTCCTGTCGTAGGACACGACTTATATTCACCTTAACATATTAACCTGATTAAAACACGGTCATCTCAGACAGTAGTTTTCCGGTATCTACCAATAGACATCCTACAACAACGTTTCATGTAGTCCGATGACATTTCCTGTTGCTGAATAAATTACAATGGAGGGGTCCCACTGTTCTCTGACAATGCCTGTTTGCTTCATACTATTTCTGGTCAGTCGAACAATTTGACACCCTATAACTTCTGGCACGTGACGAGATTTGACTTTAAACTTAGTACGGAAAAATTATATGAACAAAACGTTGACCTGTTTCGAAAATGATTATTCCAAAAACATATCCTTTTATACAAAACAGGTGTGTATGTGTGTGTCCAAAGAACAAATGCTCAAAACAATTTATATAAACCAGAATAACAACTCGTACTTGCTTGTCAGATCTACGCTACCATCTCTGTTACTACTCAGACATTTACCTCAAAAACTACGACATGCATGTAAGCAGTAACATAAATATAGAACAGTATGCAAACATTTTGGCAAGACTGTACATCAAACATAGAACTTGAGATAGATTACACAGAACCAATGGAACAGTTATATTACAAGTAGAGAATGTGATATACAGTTTATAGAAGAATAAAACAGTTTGTATCAAGTGAAATAAGCAACATAGCTTGTAGTGGAGAAACAGAACAAGTAAAATTCTGATATAAAATGTCGTACAACCTTTAGAGGAACTATGGGTCAAATACATCATTTGGAAAGAAAGACAAGCCTTATAGAGAAACTAAACAGCTAAAGACAAAGTTAAAAGAAGACGAGATAATTATAGAATAAAACAACCAACTAGATTCCAGAAAAACTGAAAACAGTTGATATTTCTTTAAAAGTGTCTACTGGTTTCAACCTATATTGGATACCAGACTGAGAAGAGTTTAAAATTTCAATGTAAAAGATTCTTGGATGCAGTTTTATTATTGTACCATGAGAGGCAAATATTAATGGAAAATATCTCTAAGGAACTAGGTTTTCATAAATGATTTTTTTTTAAATTTTCACTTTTCACCATAGTTAACTGCCCGACATCTTGTTCGTTGAATATCTGTTGCATTAATCTCACTTTTTGCATCACTGGCGGGTGAGATCGAACTTGAGACATATGATGTACCAGGCAGTTCCTCTTCCAACTGATCTAACGAGTTATTACACTACCCTATCCTGAAAGAAAGGTACTCTTAATGACATCAGTATTATAAGCATTCGTGATTCACGCATCCGAAGAAAAAAAAGGTAGCTAACATTGTCTTATTTTGTCTAACAATGAAACACGCGAGATATTGTTAATCCGCAGAGTTGGATGGAGCCTAGATACTAGCATGCCCGAAGATTAGATTCGAGACTCCGCAGTTTGCGACCCGTTGCCACAAAAAACTCGCTTCTCACTTTGGGACCTTGAGTGTGCTCTAAGACTATTGGTCAAATCCCAATATTCAATCATACGAGAGTAAGCCAGAGAGTTAGCGATGGGAGCTGTTGATTAGCTGCCTTCCCAGTAGTCTGTCAACCCGAAATCATAAGACAGGTACGAGGAAACAAAAAGCTACACTCTGCGCAAAATTCTGAAAGAAATAACAGTTATATTTCGTAAGATGTTACATGTGCCACACGAAAATCTACACTAAAAATGCCCTTTAAAAAAATAACTAGTGCCAGAATCGGTGAATGTTGTATGTTATCATGAACGGAACAGATATTTCCTTACCTTTTAAACTATTTATAATTACTTTCACGATACACATGCAAGGGAAAACGATGTATGATTCCACAAAATATAGACAATAAACTGAAGTATTTAATGACAAACAATAATTAGAATTCAAACACAAGACTGATTAAAAAACACAGGCACACGCACACACAAATATATTTATATTACGACATGATCTATAAAAGGATAGATCTGATTGGCTTGCCCATAATAATCAGATTTGAATACCAAGAATGACAGTTCCTTGTTATTTTCTGCGTACAGTTTAACACGTGCTCCTATAAAAGAACAGTCTAATAAACGTCTTGACTGTACTGAACACATATATATAATACAAGCATTCAAAATAACACAACGAGCACGGTACATATCTTTGAACATTTGTGAATTGTTTTAGTCGTGAAAATCAAATTGTGCGCTTCGTCTTACGCTGAAAGGAAATTCTACAATGTCATCACATTACCAGAAATGGAAGGGCGTAATGGGGTGTCAAAGTGTTCTAACGGGGGCGAATTCTCGTTAGACTACACGTCAGCTGCACGTGGTCAAAGTTTCGCGAAAGGCGGGTTGAGTTTCTTCTGAAACCGCCCGAGTAATCTCGAGGAGACTCATCCCACGCATCTACCAATCCACCCAGCAGGCCTCGCCAGCGAAGCGCGAAATGCAACGAGGCCTAAACGACTCTTTTGGCTGGAAATAATTTCACTGAGCGCGCCAGCCAATGATAAGCCGTAGTTCGATAAGAAACTTCCCTTCCTGACTCGTGAAGATGGTCCGAGAGTAAAGTTGGCTGATCGATTTTGCATCATTGAACGGTGTTTGAGAATAAGGTACTGTTTGTTTACTTATGGAGTCGAAGAATAAGGTGTTGTTTGCCTATGGAGTCGAAGAAAAAGGTGTTATTTGCTTGCCTGTGAAATCGAAGAAAAAGGTGTTTTTTGTTTGCCTATGGAGTCGAAGAATAAGGTGTTACTTGCTTGCCTATGAAATCGAAGAAAAAGGTATTTTTTGTTTCCCTATGGTGTCGAAGAATAAGGTGTTGTTTGCTTGCCTATGGAGTCGAATTTAGACGTATTCCCATGTATCTTAACTCCAGATTCCTGGAGGGATTGATAATCCAGAGAGGAAAGGAGAGAAATCGATACTAGTTTTTCATACAAACGATATAGAGTTCATACATCTATAGGGTTATTTTGCGTGCATTGCTTGACTGAATAAGTGTCGTATTCTCTTATATATATATATATATATATATATATATATTGTAATGGAACCTTTTCTGTCCCATCCTAAGAGATAAAACTAAAAGAGAAAATATTCTGGTTGTATATCTAGTGCGATGCCGTCATGAATGCATATCAGTAGATAACTAAAGAACAAATACCACGCGTGAAACATTCATTAACTGAAGAAAATATTGTGGTTGCATATCAAGCACAATATCGTCGTGAATTCATATTAGTATCAATTTAAAGGGCAAATCACACATGTAAGACATTTATTAACTGAATAAAATATTCTGATTATATAACTAGTGCGATGTCGTCGCGAATTCACATTAGTATCAAATTAAAGGTTAGATTACAGGTGTGAAACATTAACTGAAGAAAATATTCTGGTTGTATAACTAGTGCGTCATCGTCTATTGTTCACACTAATGTGAAATTAAAGGACAAATAGTACGTATAAAACATTAACTCGAGAAAATAGTTGTATAGCTAGTGCGACGTCGCCGTGTATTCGTACCAAATTAAAGGCCAGGTAACAAGTGTGAAAAGCTAACCAAGACAATGATAAACTATTATATTTTACCAAAACTTTACCAGAATTATTTTAACGCTACTAGGAATATATCCACTAATAATATAAATTATATATTCAAGTTACGGTATCGAAAACCGAAAGCTATCGAAACATTAACAAACGAGGAGGAATGAGACATAAGAAACATTTAGCTTGTTTTGAATTTCACACAAAGCTACAAGAGGGCTATATGCGCTAGCCGTCCCTAATTTACTAGTATAAGTCTAGAGGGAAGGCAACTGGTCACCAGCACCCTCCGTCAAGTTTTGGACTACTCTTTTACCAACGAATAGTGGGATTGACTGTCACATTATAACGCTCCCACGGCTGAAAGGGCGAGCATGTTTGTTGTGAAGGGGATTCGAATCCGCGACTCTCGGATTACAAGTCGAGTGCCTTATCCACCTGGCCATGCCGAACCAAACATTTAATCTAGCGAAATTGTTTGTAACGATTATTGGGTTTATTATGTATTATATATGCTTCTTGAAAATTACATTCAGAGTTTGATTGTTGTTAAGCCCAAAGCTACACAATGGTCTGTCTGTGCTCTGACCTACTGCTTAGTCACCAGGGGAACTACTTTCCAAGGAAATGTTTACAATAATTATCTAATAGAACTAAATTTATATCATGGAGAGCGTTGTCGTTGGTTTGAAGTTAAGTATAAAGCAAACACATTAGGCTACCTGCTCATCCCGGATATCGAAACCCAGAGTCTAGTGTAAGTCCGCAGACCTACCCGTGTGCCACTTCGGGGGGGGAGGGGCATCAAAGAGAGAGAAAGAAATTCTGCAATAAAAATCAAATCTTCGATTCTAAAAAAAAAAAACATTTTCCCCCTTATTCGTTTCGACACCTGAAAAGTTGCTTGTTTTTGTTAAATGTCTATATTATGTCAATACGAATTTAAGATTGAACTTTACTTCAAATAACTGGAAACAATAGCAAGCTGCAATACTTTACAACAATAAAAAACAAGAACAGCTCAAACAGAACTTGACAGCAGTTTAAAGTTTTATACGTAAAGCCAGTAGATACACATGTGGTAAGGAGAAACGTTGTTTTCATTTCATTATCTCAAGGAACGTCTAAAATGAACCTAATAAAAGTACAGTAAACGAGATCTGTTGTTATAATTAACGTTTCTGGAGTCAAGCTACATGTCCTTACCATTTGGGCTCGGATTACCACAGACGGTTTCTAACGGAGACACTTTTGACCATTCAAACTACCAGGTTACTATATCTTTCCGCTGGTTGTTTCTAGTGAAGGGACTTTTTAACCACTTAAACCATCTGGTTACCCTAGCTTTTCACTAGCTATTTCTAATGAAGGGGCTTTTTAACCACTCAAGCTACCAGGTTGCCACATCTTTCCAGTAATTGTTTCTTGTGAAGGAACTGTTACACCGCTCAAATTAAATGGCTACTACATCTATCCAGTGGCTGTTTCTAAAGGGGGTGTTTGTAACCACTCAAACTACCAAGTTACTGCATTCTTTCTCGGAAGTTTCTGAAGAATGGACTTTTTAGCAACGTTTGCCTCAAATGTGACAGACACATTACACATTTTGAAAGTTTGGTAGGAGTAAGACATATCTAGTTAATATACAATCAGTATTTGTTTTCTTACTTAATAACCAGCATTACAACTTCTAAATATGCAATTTCCAAAACTGCCATGATAAATTGTTTTAAGTTGCTTCCTCTGGCGACAGAATTAATTAAAGTTTGTTTGTCCGCCAAAACTAAATTCTGCACAATACAACTGTTGTTAAATCAAGATATTTTCTGGTATAAAGTTCTTAGTAGAGGTACATATCTCATCACAGTAGTTGATACGATCCGTAGTTAGATATAAAAGTTTAACAACGGTTCGTTACAAAGCTTCACAATCTACTCTGCAATTTAGTATCTGTATTACTAACATTGTCTTATTTAAGTACTTTACACTTTACAATGGTTTTACAACTAAATGACAGCTGGCAAGATAAGTAAAATAACAAAAATTAATATCTGTCTCTATTTTGTTATTGTTAATTTGTTATGTTACTTTCAAACTAATGTTTTTGATAAGATAAATGAAGACAACATGTCGTACTCAATACTTATCTTCCTTTATTGAATCATTAATTTTTAGCAAAAATACTTTATTAAAAATTATGATTTGTTTCTGTACATAATATTTACTGAAAATTTGCCAAATTTCGTGAAGACACATAAATCGTATCGTATCGGACAACGTGTCGATACAATAGTATCACGACTTTACGAGACGATAGTCGTATTGTAACACTGTATCGCCACATCTTAGTTACTACTGTGGTTTGTTATTGAAACAAAATCTTTAAATTATAGTTTCAGGCCGAATTCCAACGTTTCTTACTGTTCCGTATTGGCCTCATATTATCTCATACTATGAATCATACCTCATCCAAGTGATTGATATTGTGACATGTACTGGCGTCCTATTATCGTTTACATGTCATAGAACTTTTTGAATAAAACAAGGTTCAATAGAAAATGAACTCACTTCGATATATTATTTTAAATTCTTAAGTAACGTTTCTTAAACAGGGATCCGGAGGTACTATAGAGGGTCAGTGAGTTATGCCCTAAATTTCATACGAATATTTATAAAACATGATTTGTATAGTGAAAATTAGTTTTCATGAAATTAAATTTATATTAATTAAGACATTGAAATATAGCTTTTGGTGATTACAGAATTTTCTTTAAAAAATCGAGGAATTAAGGGGTACGCAAAAAATTTAAATTATTAAGAATCTTTAGGTTACTAAAGTTTTAGAACCACTACACGATAGAACTGCAACTTTTTTACGTTTATAAAAGATGGTTTTGACGAAACAAAAGGTTAGGATATGTATTTCCAAAGCAGAGCTAGTAACAATTTTAAAATAACATTTAATTAATTAATTCAATATTTAGTGCTTTCTTTAATAAATCATTCTAATACACTATAATATACGAAGAACATTTTGAATAATACGTTACTAAAAGGTGACAAATTTAAAATCAGATACTTTTTAGAGAGTTTTTAAACTGTTTACGTACAGATTTCTTGAGATTATGATTTTTTACGGTTATATGGATCGTTTTAGTCACATTAAAACTCAATATTACAATCATTCCTACTATGCAGCGCAGATAGCCCTCGTGCAGCTTTGCGTGAAATTCAAAACAAAACAATTCTGCCATGTACAAGAAAATGTACATTAACGATTTAGCAAATTATCTAAAAAAAATCTTATATTTTCGTTCTCATTAATAATTTTAAAAAATCCCTAATTTCAAGTTGACGAGGAATCATTTTTAATATAAACATTATGCTGTCTTATGTATAAAATTAACGATTTTTTACCCATCTTTTTATAATAAGTAATATGAAAGGATAAAAGTTGCTCAGTATGACGAAATATGTTAATCACATCACAGTTTCCTTTATAAAAAAATGTAAGGAGAAAAAAAAGTACTGGAGATGAAGAGAAGTGCACACTTCACCAACTACTAAACTACTCAACACTTTTAAGTCTTAGACAGGGTCATTAATATGGTACAAAAATAAAAAGTCACAAAGAATGACCAAAGACACGTTACGAGGATGTGACGTTCATTTAGATAAAATATATTTTATACAGATACATATATTAGGGCTAACTCCACTCAAACGAAGGCATTTAGATTTTATTAGCTAAACACGAATGTTTGAAAGATGCAATTTTTTCATGTTTATACATCTTTGTTTCCAGTTGATTTGACAAAAAACGTTAACACTGAAATTTTCAAAGTTCAGAGCTACTAACAGTTTTAAATTAACACGACGGTTATCAAAATCGTTAGACATATTGTGAACACAGATTATGTGATGTTTGTATGGTTAGAAAATTAGATAGGATATTGTTTATCTAAAAAAAATCTTATATTTTCATTCTCATTAATAATTTTAAAAAATCCCTAATTTCAAGTTGACGAGGAATCGTTTTTGGGAAAAGGTTAGAGCATACTAACGTTATAAGTTTCTATTTTCTGTGGGAAAAAAATCGATTTTGTAACATCCCACATCACAGATGTTTTGCTTGAACTTTGTAATAGAGAGGGTAGGAAAGCTGCCTGTCTTTTCGTGATAAAACCTTTCCCTCACTCGTTAGGTCAGCCCTCTATTTCCTCTCGCACACTGAAGGTTGCAACCCATCTAACCCATTTCTGCTTCTGCTGCTTGCGCACCCATCTTTCCCTCCTTCCTTCCCCTGCCTCTCGTCCCATCCCATGAGTGAGGACTCGATCACCTTATGATGATAGCGTGACTACAGCTTTTCCCGCTGTGTTGGCGTGCAGGCATTTGGCCGACTGGAGGGCAGGCTATTCATCTTCGTCTGCAGTCGACCGCCCCAACACACACTGTGCAGGACCCCACGCCAGTTAGTTTCATATACCCGGGGGTTCCTGGTTTCTACTAGCTTTTTTGGTAACATGGCATTGAGAATATATACCTAACAGAACTGAATTCCGCGTCAGTAGTTATCTGAAATAGGACATAAGCAATAAAATTATCAAAATACATATTAAGGCACAAGTATAAAAAGAAAAATCCCTATAAAATTATACTCAGACGCAAGTGATTCATATTTCTCTGAAACACTTGCATTAAAACTTTAAAATTTAGATTAACATGAATGACAAAGTTTCTGCATTATGAATGTGGATTTTTAAATTTGTTTAGTATTCGATTTAAACATTGTTTTGTTCAGAACAATACAAATATAACTGAAAACATGACAATATCTTGACAGTGTGCTCTCAACTCCGTGTAACCAACAATCAAGTAAAAACTAAAACAAAATAAACTAGTAAACAAGCGATTCATTAACTCTTGGAAATATTATTTCGATTACTTCCAGTATCATGATTAGTACAACTTTTAAGTGTCTCAATACAAACCAACAATTGAACAAGAACTTCGAAAATATTTTATGTAGGAGTTGTTGTTATATTATCCGGTTAAAAATCATAAATACTTCAAAACTATTGCTCGTTAGATACAATTTTTTTCCACTAAGCTACACATGGTCTGTCTGCGCTAGTCGCCCGTAAAGAAAAGGCAGCCATTCACCAGCACCTACAATCAGCTCTTGGGCGACTTTTCTCAGGTGTGAGATTTGATTCACACTCTTATCACTCAACTACGGCTGTGATGCGAGTTTTGTGGCACAGACTCCGAATCATGGATTTTTGGATTTACAGCCCCAGTACGCTAACCACTAGGCTTTGGTAGGCCTTTTAAATCTGTAATTTGTACATGTTGTACTTTAGCATACTGAGTATTCATAAATCTGTTTATTTACCACAGCATATTATATGCAAAAAATTCAATTGTGACACAAAGACATACGAAGTATACATCAAGTTATTTATTTATTGTGGTAAGTAAATAAATGAAGCGTATATTATGTGCAAAAATATTACCGTTTGTTTGTTTTGAATTTCGTGCAAAGCTACACGAGGGCTACCTGCGCTAGCCGTCCCTAATTTAGCAGTGTAAGACTAGAGGGAAAGCAGCTAGTCTTCACCACCCCCTGCCAAAACTTGGGTTACACTTTTATCAACGACTAGTGGGATTGATCGTTACATCATAACACTCCGATGGCTGAAAGGGTAAGCATGTTTGGTGCGACCGGGATTCGAACCTGCGACCCTCAGATTACCATTTGGTCATGCCGGGTTATTTATTTACTTCTTTTCCTTCTGTGATTTAATGCTTTATTTGCTATTATTTTAATTTATTAATACCGGTTTAAATTATATAAACAAACAATTTTTCCGTTCAAAAACTGTCGAAAAATAAAGGATTATTCCATTCGAGTGCTGATTTATATAACATCTTACATATTTATATGTAAAGTGGCTTAGTAGTAAGGTGGACGGTTTATAACGCCTAAATTCTGGTTTAGAAATGAAAATATTGAAGAAAATGTTCTTTATTCGGAAAAAAGTCGCGAGGATGTGTATATGAAACCTTTAGTGGGGACTGTTTTATACTGTCAGACCTTCGAAAACTGAAAAACTCCACACCAAAGGTCGCACTTGTAGAGAATGAAATATCATGGTAAGGCAACAGTTTTTAGAATTTTTTTACAGCATCTGACAATTTTTCAGTTGTTAAAGGGTCTTATGATTATTCCATTAACTAAACATTTTCTTTCCATACAAAATAGACGTGTGGAAACAACAAAACTCTCTGGCTGTTTTAGGCATCATTGTACATTTTTTTTCCTGGTTAACTAAAGTGAAGTGGTCGAGACACCCACAAAAACGTTGGTATGTCAAAGATTAACAAGCTTCGTTGATTTTGAAACTGGATGTACATTGTAATCTGGCTAGAAGATGTAACCCCGTGGCAGAAGGTCAGAGAACAGCCCAATACTGGTATTTGATTAGCAGCTGTTTCTTTTTGAGCAGACACCCCAATTTTGTTGTTTTTTAAAGTTGGGAGGGAAGAATCAAGGTTGCTATAACTGTAAAAAAAATTCGCAAACTGTCTGTCTGTCTCCGGTAGTTAGAAGGAATGCTGTTTGGAATTAGCACGTGCCGCACAGACACCTCTATACGTTATAGTTGTGTAGAAAACCCGTTATTTAGTGTTCTAAATGATTTCATGGTGTTTCACAAGTTGTATTTTAAACACTTAATAGCGTCGAATTAAAAGAGCAAAATCATAATAATTAACGTTGCGTGCTGTTCTAACCACTTCCCACTTCCAGTTTTCAACAACCCCTCTCCACTGAGAATACTGTTTAGAGAAGCCCCGAGTCGTCAAATAACCTGAACTTACGCAGTGCTTTATATATATACATAAATAGAAAGGGTATGGCCGAAAGTTTAAAAAAATAAAGAAAGGAAAACGAAATTAAGCTATTTTAGTCATTAAAAATGGCGTCTTCCTAGTATAGCGCTACAGGAAACTCAAAAATCCCTCGGATATGGTTGTTATTGTGGGTGGCTAAGTTATGCTATAAGAATATTATAATACTATTTGTAACATCAGTTAAAAGGGTGGAGATGGAGAGTTTTACTTTGTAGAGTAATTATCGGGTTGGTTTAATCCTACATTAAACTTCATTTCTAAATATTAAGGGTTACTGCCTTCACATAACTGGCTACAGACAGGAAAAGGTGATTGGAGTTGAGAATGTTTTGGGTTCAAGCTCTCAATTCCTGACCCTTAAACGATTCTCCTTAGTTGCTAGAAAGTTTTTCATCAGCGTATGGATTTTGCCTGATGGACTGAAGTTCTCCAACACATTTGGTTGCTACGATCACAGACATTACAACATGAGAACGACAGCACGTAGGGGTTACAGAGTTTTGAGTTTTAATTTTAGTAAACTGTGGTTTATATTGAGTTCATTATTATTTTATGGTACTGGTTTTCATCGCATATGAATAATTAATTTATTGCATATTATTACGTGTATATATATAAGAGGAAGCTGACGAAGTCGTCTGGATATAGTATATATATACGAGCTAAAGGATATATTCGGTCTAAAGGTAGCTGCATATGTCACTTGGATATAGTTCTCACTGTGGAATTTTTCCATGATATACATACATATATGTGTGTGTGTGTGTGTGTGTGTGTGTGTGTGTGTGTGTGTGTGTGTGTGTGTGTGTATATATATATATAAACAGACTAAAAGAAGCTGAATAAGTTGCGTGGATATAGTTCTTGTTGTGAAAGTTTGGTCAAAATATATATGTACACATATATGTACGAGGTAAAGGGAGCTGAATAAGTTGCCTTGACATAATTCTTATTGTAGCAGTTTGGCCATGATATATATATATATATACGGCCTAAAGGATGCTGAATATGTCGCCTCGATATAGTTCTTGTTGTGGCAGTTTGCTATTATATATATACATACATGCTAAAGGAAGCTGAATAAGTTGCTTGTATATGATTCAATTTTGGATTTCAATAAAATAAAATGAAACCTAGCACTTACTCATGGAAACAATAATAAACAATAACAAAAAATTTTAAAGGCTGTCTATCGTTTGATTTAAGTTTCGTTAGAATCACATTTTTGAAGGAAATAAAAACACCTTGTAAAAAGAGTTCGTAGTTCTTTAACAAGTGAAGCCCAACTGTTGTCAGTGCGTAACTTGGGTTCCAAAAATCGAGAAAGGAAGTAGTTTCTGTGGCTGAGGATTATTATATTTAAAATAAGATCAAAACGTCTTCACTGCTATATCGACTAGTGATAATACGAGTAAAATATTGGGTAATAAAAGCATTAGCAATTGAGAAATAGTAGGTGAGAATGTCCTCCGCGTCCCCCTCTTGTAAATTACGCTTATATTATTATGCTTTATGACTAACCTTTTAGGTACTCAGCCCCAGTAGGCTGACAGCGTGTCCGTCGTTTTGTACATTTTTCGCACTGCAGACTAAGTTTCCATGATAACAATAGCTTACATACTTCATTACTACTGATAATCGTGTTTTGTGCTCGACCGGCTGCAGTTTCTACAATTTCAAATATGCTTATAGAACGTTTAGGTATAACCTATTTACGACATTCGTGTTGAACTCCCTGGAAATCCGATCATGTCCGTAATACACATTCTTGTTTCACCCTTTCTTCGAGCGCCCGTTTACACAGTGAAACAGTTGTATGTCTGCGGACTTACAATACTAGAAACAGGATTTCGATACGTGTGGTGGGCAGAGCTCAGCCTGTTCATTGTGTAGCTTTGTGCTTAATTTCAAACAAACAAACTTTATTCGAAGTGCGCACGTCGCTTTGTGAGAATTATTAATATTTGTTGAAGAAAGAAAAGAGCAGAAAAGGGCAGATTTAAACGTTCTTCGACTGTTCATCGATAAGGTTAAGAACATATGACGATCGAACCAGGTTTGATTCCTACACTAAGCACAGTGTAGATAGCCCTTTAAGTAGCTTTACTCTAAAAGAGACGACAAAATCTCTTGTAATGGCAATGTAACGAATGAATAAACTTTCTATGGCAAAGACACGTTTTTCTTGTAACGCATTCATCATTGGAACTATTGGTAATATTTGATTTGTGTTGTCATTTTCTATATGTAATGAAAGCTTTTATATGTGTACATATATATATATAATTATGAAAACCATATACATGTATATATACACTTGTATTTCAGCGTCACGAACTACTTTCCTAAACTCTGTGCTTTATAGTCTGGTGAGATTAATTATTTTGTGGAGTTTAATCTCGAAATCATTACACTAGGCGATTCATTCTGATTGTGCGTGTTTCAAACTTCATTTCTGGATTGTTTAATGGCTTCCTACAAAGCATAGCATAAACATACATTGTTTCGTGTTATTTTGATATCAATAGTGTCAGTTAACACTAATAATATATTGATATACCTACATATTTAGTAAACTATTTTATTATAGTGGGAAATATAAAGTTATAATAAATATTATTATTATACTACATATTCAAAATTATAATAAATATTATTATTATACTACATATTCAAAATTATAATAAATAACTTTATAATTATGTTTATAGCTGCAGTAAACACTATTATTTTATTGTGAAGTTTACAGTTATAGTAAACAGTGTTACTTTATTGTAATATCTAACGTTATAGTAAACACTGTTCCTTTGGTGTAATATCTACAGTTTTAGTAAACACTGTTACTTTGATATAATATCTCCAGTTATAATAAACAGTGTTAATTTATTGCCATATATACAGTTATAGTAAACATTATTACTTTATTGTAATATATACAGTTATAACAAACACTGTTACGCTATTGTAGTTATTACAGTTATAATAAACAGTTACTTTGTGTAATATCTACTGTTACAGTAAGCACTGTGATATCTATAGTTACAGTAAACTCTGTTACTTTATTGTCACATATACAATTACAGTAAACCAAATGTGACCGTTTTATTTTACCACTTCCTAATTACATGATGTATTATCCGCGGTGAGCTATCAAATGATTTCTGAAATTACCAGTTATTGCTCTTATTATGTTTCTGTGTTACAGTGTTATGTTTTGTAAATCTATCTGATTCAAGTGATTTATAAGGAGAAAGATTTAAAGTACAACTGTCAGTACGGATAATTTATGTGTTTTAAAACAGTTTTTTTCAGAAGATTAAGGGGAGATTTATCATGCTTTTGTCATACGACAGCCATCAAGGTGTGCGTGTGAAAAACACCTCAGCATATAAAGAGTTCCCCCGTATACCGAACTTAATGGAACAAACAAAATTTTATTAAATAAATATTTTTCGATAACTATAATAGAACATTTTGGTGCTGACATGTTTGATGAAGCACTGATATCGCTGTACGTATTGTCAGCAAAGGTGAAGAATCTAACAAAAAATAAAAATGAACAAATAAAAAATGTTAAAGTGATTAAAGTTTAGCCTACATTTATTTGTACACCTTCACTGCGAACAGTTATCGGCCGTACATCAACGATGCATCGCGAAGCTCTGGCGGCTCGGTGTGTCTAGGTTAGGCTTAAGCCATGCAAAATCGGTCAATGTAAAATTTTTTAAAAGTTGTCAAACACTCAACTGTATTCACACACAAATACACCGAATTATACGCGAAAATACTGATAACACATCTATAATATTACTTTTAAGTTTCTCATGCTTACGTTAAATACACTGTAGAGACTTTCGTAAACAGTTAAGCCTAATGTATCTGTAAAATGCTCCCGGTTTTGAGAACGGATTGTAGTTATAAATTACATTTTTACTCCCATGTCTAAGAAGAAAAAGAAACACGAAATATTAAGCATGAAAGCTAAATGGAACTTATCTTACGTTCATGAAACCGCTTTAGAAACTTGTAACATGCTTATGTCCTTGAGAAAAAAAAAAAACAGACAGAAGATTCTAGATGTTAGTGTTTGTAAATGTGTTTCTGAAATAGTCGCGTGCAATCCTCCTACGACGCTGGAAATTTTCAATTATAGAATTGTAACATCCATCCATACATATTCACGTATATGTGTGTATATCTAAGACCCACTTTCCCGCGTCGAATATGAACGTTCTATGGCGGCAGGTCGATTTCGTATCCGGCGGCAAGCATCAGCGGGAGAGACGCCCTGGCTCCCTGTTTTGCCACGACAAGTATCGGAAATCGATAGGAAGTTTATGAGCGGGTTAATCCGGCAGCTTACTGGTTGTACTTTATACCTAACTGTTCAGAAAATCTCGGGAAAAGAACAGTTGATGACGTGAAAACTCTGCACGTGTTGGTACCGGTACCAGTCCAAAACGTAAAAGCAAACTCCAAACATTAACAACACCAGAAAAAAAAATCACGGTGTTTTATACAGTTTGACCTAAAACACTGGACTGTATGAAGCATTTTTAGTAAGTTTCCCAGGCGAGCTTGTTTTTTAAATGACACTGTTACTTTGGGAAACAGACAAATAGAGACAGAAAATAAAACAAAATTAATGAAGAAAATATAAAAGAAATATATTAATATGACTCAGATTCCATTCGTTACAGTCGATAGCTTTCAATAAGTTTTGTTTGAATTCTAAAACTTAAGAAACGGTCAATAAGAGGCCATAAGAATGCAAAGACATTTATGTCTTCTTTTATAGGAAACATTGTGGCACTTTGTTAATAGTATTTCTACATCATCTATAAAACAATAGTTTTAAACAACAATAAATGCTATAGAAAATCTTAAACTGTATAGAAATGTTTATAAGTTGAGTATTTCGAATGTGAATCTCAGCACAGGTAACTAATAACTGGAGCTTGCTGGTGAGATCGGACGTAAACACAGCTACAGCAGCGCCACTGGGGTGTGTGTTTGTTTTTTTAATATAGCAAAGCCATATCGGGCTGTCTGCTGCGCTCAGCGAGGGGAATCGAACACTTAATTTTAATGAGGGAATACGCCACGGTAGTTTGTATTTGGAAATATTGAAACTTTCTGTTACAAAAGCTTTCCGCATATGAAGATGCCGGATGACAATTTTTTTCTTTTCTTCTGTATACCTTGTATATTCTGGCTTATAACATCTGTTCCTGCATCTTTAACGAATACCTGTGAAAGAACTACAATTATATTTGTTGATTTCGCAGAGTTAATGGTGTAATTACATGACGTGAACTTCGATACATACACATGTGGTCTAACTGAACATTTCCTCACACTTCAAAATGTAGAAACTTTCAACATAAACGATATTCTAAATGATAGCTAAAGCTTAGGGGTAGAGGTTTACAACTCTGTACTACCGACTAGCTAGTCAGAAGTATCCTCCGCCTACTACAACACCCCTAATCAAATAGGGACGTTCATGAACACCTGTATATAATGCACCCATAGCTGAGAATGCGGAGAAGGTTTCAGCAGCAAAGTGGCTCGAACCATGGGCTCTTTGATCCACGTTCCCGGATGGTAACAGCAATGCTTTGTCCTGCCTGAGCGAGCTGTATGTGATATAGGATTAAAAAACACCTCGTTCAACTTTTTCAAGAATAAAACTGTTATAAATCAGTGATTTTTTTTATCCCGACAGTTTCCAGTTGCCTATTGGATGGCTGATAAACCACAAAAGAGCCTGCTGGTCCATCTGAGAATGTGATTGGATTCGAAGCGGGAATAAAAAAGTGAAAGTTGAAACATTTTCCAGATTTAAAGCAAAGGCTAAATGAAGCAAACAACATTTTAGGTTGTTTTTTATCGCCGAAATTCGTGTCGGGATACAAATATACAAACTGCAAAAAATTCTGAAATTGGAAAAGAGGAATGATCGAAAACATTGATTTAAATGAGTTAATATATATTGAAATATTAAAAATGTGAAGTTTAAGGACGAATGCACTAACATGTTTTAACACCATGCTTGTATTTAGAACCTAAATTCGCCAATTCTGTGTAAATTATCAATAATAGCCCTTAAGTGAAAATTATGAAGAGTCTCCTGACGAGACCTTTCGTTAACACTAGAAATTTTCAGTCCGGATAAGATAAGACAGTTACAGTAATATTAAACACGCTGATACCATACAATGTATTAATTAAGATGATATTCATACAATCAAATTGCTTGAGAACGAAAGTTACGGTGCGAAATGAATTAAGTTGGTGAAGTTTAGTTTTCATAAATTTTATTCATGTTAGAACACATCAGAATAACGATAGGACTTTTTAACACTATATTGTTTATTTATTTTAAAATTATATATTGTTAATTAATTATTATTTTCTTTGAATTAACCTGTTCAATGTTAGCAAGCTAATATGTAACCCCTACTGGGCCGGGTAGCTAGGGGCGTGGGTCCGAATTTCTGTCACACCAAATATGCTCTCCCTTTCAGCTGTGGTGGACGTTATAATTTTCGATGAATCCCACTTTTCATTAGTAAAAAGGGTAGCTCAAGAGTTGCTAAATTATGGACGGCTAGCGCAGATATCCTTCGTGTGGCTTTGCGAGAAAATTAAAAACAACAACAAACAAACTTAGACACCATGAGGATCATGCTGTCACAGCATAAAGAGAAGTTTATTAGGTTGGAAGTCATGTTTGGAAATTTCACAAGGATGTGTCATTTAACACCATACACAATTCCATTCAAGCAAAATTTAAAAAAATATTTTATCAAAAGTCATCCTTTCGTTTTTTCAGTTAAAACTCCATATTTAACCTGAACGCTGTTGGGAACCAATAGAAACGTATACGAGAATTCTATCCACTTCGAGATTGCTCACGCCATCTGCTTGACGTTAACTGTCGCGTGCAGGTGCACGCGTTCGCTAAGCATCATCGTCCACGTGTGCTAGGGTGTTTGCATGGTTTCCCGCGGTTCTCCCATCCTGAAAACCCTGCAGCGAGCTCTGTTCCCGAGAGAGTCGTTGAATATGAAGCACAAATGCACCAGCTGAGGATTGCTTGAAACATAAAGATATCAGAATACATCGTTGGTGCTATAGTTGACATGCTGTCAAGAATAGTTTGGATTATGGTTGTACGTATTTTAAAAGTTATAGCGCGGAGCTAGTGAGCAGCCCGCGATAAAACAAGTCCATTACAAGAACGGACAGGTGTTTAACACTCCTACGAAAAGACGTTTCTAGTCCTGATTTCTCCAAGCCCGTTCCCCTGGCTGTGGTTTCGCTAGATAGTAGATAGGGACAGTGGGAATCTCGTTAATCCATTCATTAATGGATTTAAATGGCAATTTCATTTAAATACAAAATTATTAGCCTAATATTAATAACCTTTCAAGTTGCTCTGAGGCCTATTAGGCCCCACTTTTCGTAGGAGTGTTAAAAACAGAATCTTGGTTCTCCTCTCTCTAGGCAAGTGTCGACCGTTGGCTGGATCAAATGTACAAGAGGATCACATGCGGTCAATTAAGGAAAACAGTGGTAGAATAGAGATTATTCCAAATAATTTCAATATTCCAAATACAAACACGTTTATGTGTCAAACTATTCCAACTAGTAGAAAGAGGTGCATCAGTAATATGCGCTGCTACAGGGGCATTCATTGCAGTTCTTTGAATCAAGTAATGTGGAATGACTGTTACTACTATAACACACACACGGCTGGAAGTTGGGAACAGCATCGCGGAGCAAACAGTGGATTTCACGTACGTAGCCCGACCCGCTAACTAACTTTCCTGCTTCTGACAAAAAGAAAGAAATTGCTTAAAACTGTATAAACATACAACATTAAAGACGTTGTTTTTTTACCGTCGACTGAAATAAAAGAAAATTCCAACCGTTTAAGTACAAAAATCAAGCTAAAGTTGAGTCTACATGGTGCATCAGGAGAATTTAGAATATCAGTTATGAACAAATAAAAAGCAAACTTTATGCTGTACATGTAACTCGTGTTCGTTTGTTTCACACTAAGCAGTTTGAAACAGAAGCTTAAATACATTTGAAAGCATTAAGTTACATAAACAGGTTAAAAACAAAACACAGTAGTTTCATTGATTGTACTGAAGAGTATAAAACTGGAACTCTATCTGCATAGTTTCTTATTTGTACATGTGTATGGAACGTTTTCTGTGACAATACATCAAACTAAGTGAGTTTTATCTGCGATTATATGATCGCTGATTTAGTGTCATAATGTCTGCACAAATGTATTTTTTAGACGAATCTGAAGTAAAAGTTAAGAGATATATATATACAATTTTTACATCTGACGCAAGTTGTTTCAGCGTCTGATATCGTTAACTTTAACGACACCTTAAGCTAAACAGCAAAAACAAGAGAACCTTAAGGTTCAGGCATAGAGAATGCCAATTCAAAGCTGATAGTCAGAAAGAAGGCAACCCAGTCAATAGCCTAATATACGGCTACTGTTAACCGAAACGCAGAATTTGGCTCTTGTAGTTATGAAACTTTTCGCAGTTGAGAATGAAGAGAGTGTTCATAGACATAGTCGGCTCGAACCTTGAACCTTATTATCTATAGTTTGCTACGCTGGTAAATATATGTTTTGCAACAATGTTTTGAAACGTGTCCAAAACTTGTTTTGTAACACGTTGCTAACAAATATTTCTAGATTTAATCTTCAAAGTTAGGTTGCTATCAACACTCAGAGCTAGCTGGCTTTCAACTAAGACTGTAGATGTAGTTAATTACATTACTCGCTGATTGGTTTACATGAGTGTTTTTAAGAAATTGATTTTACACTTTAGGCTCATCTCTGTTGGATATAGGTTTTTCAAAATGGTAGCGTTCAAAACTGGATAAATCAAGTTTACTGTTACAGTTTATAGTGACAAGTGTTAAGTATGTTTTTGACTGGTGCTTTTCCTGTGCTCCCTTCCAGTGGCACAGCGGGAAGTCGAGGGACCTATACTACTAGAAACCGGGTTTTTATACCCATGATGAGAAGAGCACAGATAGCACTTGGTGCAGTTTTTCACTTATCAACAATTCTGTTTTCATTTGTATTACCGATTGGACTGTTTACTTACAAATATAAAGACCAGTTTTATCCACCATTGCATCTCTGATAAAAATATACTCAGTGGTTCAAGATAATAGCAAGAAACAATGAGACATGTTTGCACGTCTGCGGTTAGGCCGAGTTTTTATCGTTACTTACCCGATAAGTACCCGTATCCAGAGTTAGGGCCAAGCATCATTTCGGGACTATCATCAAGTCCGTCAGGAGACATTCCCGGCCGCAACGGCCGCATGGTCCGCCTGGGATTTCTAAAGAAGTGACGGCGGGCTCCAAGTGTACTGAGTTGTTTCATACGTCTCTCTTTTGACCTGCGGTTCTGGAACCACACCTGTTGGAGATGAAATAACGAGCAATAGTTTACTTCTTTGTGTTTTGTATTGAAATGTTATGTTATATAAAGATGCTTATAGCAACATTTTTTAACCGTAATACATATTTAAATCAACTTTCCTTTAAGAATACCGAGCGTAAAAAAATAGTGTTATAATAATATTGGCATTTGTCGTGCGATTTTCAGTACTTACTTATTTTGGATAGAAAAGATTCGATTTTTTCAGGAAAGCAGTGGTTATTAGAAAAGTTATATCACGTTTCCATAGTCTAAGTAGTTTCTGAAAATAACAACCACATATTCAGTTTCTGTTTCTGTTAAAAGAGCGAAAGGCTTAGTTTGGCCGAAGGATCACTATTGAGCGAAATGTCTCTACGTATTGAAACTTTTACACAGTATGTAGTACCAGCTGCTGCACAACTTCACATTAATTGCAAGCTTTACATTAATTGTTACTTAAACATTTATTGGTATTTTTGGATACTTGATAAAAACGTGTAAATATTGAACGTAAAGGAAACTGCTCAACATACAGCAGAAACATAGAAAGTCTTTAATTACTCAATTCACGATATGTAATACTTAGTTAAGTAAATACTTTAACAACTCAATACAGTTCTCATTAGTAACTAATGATTAGTTCATCTGCAGCGACGATGTCTAATAATTAGTTCGTAAACTAATACGAAATGACTATTGTTTTGCAGAATTCATCAGTAGGTCTAATATGATATAAATGGAATGAAAACAGATTACAAATGTATGCTCGTGTAAAGCAATAATAATAAATCAGTTTCATCCTGTTTCATGTCACCAATCAACGAAGGCAGTCTTTAAGTAAAATATATTAAAACTTTACTCGATCATTACATCTATGTATACGTACACACAACTGGATTGTTCAGTGGGAATGAGCAACACATTTATTTGTTTGTTTGTTTTTGAATTTTGCGCAAAGTTAGACAAGGGCTATCTGCGCTAGCCGTCCATAATTAAGTAGTGTAAGACTAGAGGGAGGGCAGCTAGTCATCACCACTCACTGCCAACTCTTGGCCTACTCTTTTAACAAAGAATAGTGGGATTAATCGTACATTATAGCGCCCCCACGGCTGAAAAAGCGAGCATGTTTGGTGTGATGAGGATTCGAACCCGTGATCCTCGGTCAAGAACCTTAACCACTTGTACGTGTCTATGTATACTTTCAACCCCGCTACAGTGCTAATAACATATCATATCAACAGATAACCTATCAACAATGAAGGGGACACTGTGAGAAAGAAACGTTGTTACTAAATGTTTTCCAACACAGGACTTCTCTGCGTGGTACACATTATAATAGCTTATCCATCAGGCAGCGATTTAAGAATATTACTCGATCTGGTATAATAGAACCTTACCGATGTTACGTAAATAGGTAGAGGTAGACTTAAGTATATTGTATGAAGCTTATGTTGCTAAGTCACTGTGATGTTAAGTATCACGTATCTTTAGATACTCACTCACTTTAAAATCATATACGTTTAGAAGCCACAGTTTTCCGACGTATCATTACTATAATGATAACAATATTGATATTACGTCGAAAACAGAATACAGAATTAATCATTACTGTACCAAAAACAAAATATAGTCAAGTAACAAAAAATAAATTACATTACGTTTGATTACAGAGTTTCAAACATAATTTATTAAAACCATCTGGTGTCAAACGCAGTAACTGAAAAACGAGTAATTTCAGCAAAATCTAACCTACTTCAAAATATATTCTCATCACCATAGTTTTTTTTTTTAGAACAAAACCTCGTTGGACAATCTGCCGTGTGATCCACGGAGAATCGAACCCTGGATTTTAGCGTTATAAAACCTTGTAATTAGCGCTGATCCATTGAAGGACTTAACTGTATAGAATCGTCCCTTGTAGCGTCTTTAATATACGATAAGAGGTATATACGTTTTTAGTTAAAACAAAATACAACAGTCACTCGAGGTGTATTAACTTCACCACGTCTTTGCTTCGCTAATACGATTTGTTTTTCTTATGCACGTGTAATACAGTGTATTAAAAGTTTGTTACTATACTGTGACCATCCCTAAGGAAAATGCCCGGCATGGCCAGGCGGTTAAGAAATTCGACTCGTAATCCGAGGGTCGCGGGTTCGAATCCCCGTCGCACGAAACATGCTCGCCCTTTCAGCCATGGGGGCATTATAATGTTGCGATCAATCCCACTATTCATAGGTAAAAGAGTATCCCAAGAGGTGGCGATGGGTCTTACACTACTAAATTAGGTACGGCTAGCCCAGATAGGCTTTGAGTAGCTTTGCGCGAAATTCAAAACAAACCAAACCAAACCCTAAGAAAAAAAAACACTCAAATATTTAGACTAACACTCTTAGACTGATTTAAATACATTTTACATTCACTTGAAATATTAATAATTCTGTAAACAGAACTTGTTATACGTCGTGATAGAAATGATGACAAGATAACCCACTTGAAGTAAAAATGTATCTTAAGACGGCTGGTACGGGTATTAAAACTTTTATTAAAATAAAGTATAAGAGGTAAAGTTGCATATCCTGTCTTTGTTAACCTCAAGATGACATAAGAAGATCGAAACATTGTTCTATACTTTAATAAAATTTTTAATACTCATGCAAGCGGTCTTAAGATAACACAATTATGGATTATGTTTTCAGCGTTTTGATACAAGCCCCACACTTTTCATACAAAGTAAAAGACCAAATATCCAGAAACAAATCGTCCATTACTGACTTCTAGTATTCCCCCAAAATTATTTAGTTTTCTAATTATTTTTTTTAGTAAACTTTCCCTCGGTAGCTTAACCTCTGACCAAAATCTTTAAAGCATCATCGCATTTTATACAGTGAGCGACACTGAAAACTCACACAAGGTTTGACGGAACTCACAAACTGATTATAAACTGTTGTTTCATCCAAAATCAGGCAGACAATAAGTGCAGTACATTGGTAGAGTATACAAACATCGTAACATGCTGTCCAAATACCGAATAAAGGTGCAGAAGCTCTTAGCACGTTCTTTCATATTCCGCATAGGTGTTTTAAACGTAAGATATTTACACGTACTTGTAGGTACATTGCATTATAGATTAACGTTTCTATTTCTACTTTATTCTGTTTGATTAATGGTAAGCACAAGGCTACACAATGAGCTATCTGTGGTGTGCCCAACACAAATACTGAAACTCGGTTTTCAGCGTTATAAGTCTTCAGAATTACCACTGAACCACTAGAAAGGACTACTTGACTCACTAAGTCAAAGAGATCTCGAATTTCGTACGTAGCTTTATCAACATATATCTAATGGAAACTACTTTGAAAAGAGTGGTTCGCAAGACACATCGAACACTCAGTCACTGTTTATTTTTTTAATTAACAAAACATAGCTCATTAACATATTCAGTACTACTGGGCCATTTATTAAATGTTATAAAAATCGTTCTAAAACTTTTTCCAGGAGAGAGAGGGGACAAAGTAGTGTGAAATTGTGAATTGAATAAAAAAAAAAGCACACATAAAGAATAAAGAACGAATTATGCTTCTCATTATCGGGAGAGGGAGGGAGAGGCAAGTGATTAAAATACCTTTGTCGAGCCCTGTAACATGACGACTTTGATGATTAGAACGGAGTTAATCGTAAACAATGGACTCGCATCTCTTATATCCAATGTGAGGATAAAATAAGCAAATAGAACTTTAAAATTATTATAAATACTCTTACTATAAGCCTTCTATCGCAACTTCTGCAAGTAGAAAACGCATCATGATAAAGAAGATAGACTGTAAACCTATTGTGAAAAAGCTATATATATATGAATTTAAAAATCATATGATATTTACCCAGAGTGGGATGAAAATTTTTAATATTTATTTACTTCGAAACAAAACTGTTGTCTATTCAAGTCGCGCGCATGCGCTGTGTAGAGCTGTCGTTTCCCGCCTGTTGCTGTTGTTCTGTGAGCAGCATTTTAAGAATGATGGATGTTCAGCAGCCAGTTGGCGTCTAATAAGGAACTCTTCTCACGTTTATTAAAACGATTGTTTCTCCAATATCCTTTTGAAGAGGTTCGGATATTCAAAAGTCTTCCATGCCTTTTTGACATGCGTTACAGAATTTAAAGTATTGAAAGTGCGATAGTGTATAATGACAGTGAACATCCACCATCTTACGAATGCTCTAAGTTAAAGATTCCCAGCCAGTAGCCATCTGCTGAAAAAATACGAGAAACATGCATGTTTCGGAAAGGTTGGTTCCAGAGTTAAGCTCACGGAATTACAACGCTAAAATCTGGGGTTCCATTGTACGCGGTGGAAGCAGCAGGTAGCCAAATACAGCTCTGCTCTAACGCAAACTAAAAGTCTATCACTATATCGTATTTCACTTATACTGATTAACTGTAGCTAAAAGTTGATGTTTCCGTAAACATTTTATCAAGTTATTGAGTAATTTTCAAGATATCAAGGAACGCTTGACACATTGGGAGAGAGCTTTGATTAATGTATATGTATTTGGAATCCTCACATACAATTATTATACGTATTTATTCCATGTTTACTTACGTTACTCAAATTCGTCCGTTTGCAGCTACTTCCACCGGCGTATATGTATTATAATTCCTTCGTGAGGGTACAAGGCAAAACATTATTTTAGTTATTTTTGCAAATACTATTGTTTTGCGTCATACAAGTCATGGCAGTAATTTATATATATATTTACGTACGAATATTTATAAACTTGTGTGTTATAATGATTGTTTGTGATATTCTAGTTAGCTTATACAATGTCTCTAGCAGTGAGAAAATTAACAGCAGTTTTATTGATTTAAAAGCAGTTTTATAACTTACATTGTTTAAAGATTTATCGATAGCTTCTCTGTGACAGACTTATAAAACAACAACAAAACTAGATCTAGTTGGTAAACGACTAAATTGGCTACGCTGCTGACCACTAGGATGAGAAGTGATGGGAAAGTCAGGGTGTCTACCCCCTAGGGGCTATAGATGTTTTTTGAGGGGAATTTCGTGCAAAGCTACACGAGGGCTATCTGCACTAGCCGTCACTAATTTAGTAGTGTAAGACTAGAGGGAAGGCAGCTAGTCATTGCCATACACCACAAACTCTTGGGCGACTCTTTTACCAACGAATATTGGGATTGACCGTCACATTATAATGCTCCCACGACTGAAAAGGCGAGCATGTTTGGTGCGACGGGGATTCGACCCTCGGATTACGAGTCGAACGCCTTAACCTACCTGGCCATGCCGAGTCTAGGCGCTATAGAGAAATCCATGGGAGGAGTATAATTCCATCTAGTGATCTAAAGTTAATTTAAAATCTGACTTGTCGGTTGATTATAACGCTTAAGTCCTTTAAAATAAATTGATGTAAGCAAAGTTTTTGTTTGGTACCATTTACTGACACCTTAAAGCATGTTCATCGAGATGATTTTAAACACTGATTGGTGTCATCCAATCAGCAGCAGAATGTCTCTAAAATATAAATATTAACATAAAGTGGCCTCAGTGAATATTCAGCTGCTCAAATACCACAGCTTATTAATTGTTTATGCGTTTGTTTTTGGCTTTTGCGTTAGTCTACAGAGGGTAACCAGTGTTAGTCCTTTCTAATTTTGAAGTGATACACCAGCATTTTTAGCCAATTTTTTAACATTTTTCGTAAACTTTTGTTTGTGAGAGCTTGAAGTCAATCTTTGCTACCTGATTAACTGTAGCATGTGGTATGTGCCTGGATTCATTTCAGTTTTCGTTTTTGGAAGAGAATACTGAAGATTTTCTTTAAAAAAACGAACAGATACTGTTAGGTTATTTGTATTTACTTTATTTAACGATCTAAACGTATGAATATCCTTCCTTCAAAAGGGTTATAATTTATTTGTACAAACGTAAGCCTATTAAGGCTGTATTCAACTGTTTAATAGTAATCTCCATGAATCAAACCTATAGATGATGAAATATCGCCTGTGGCGTCACTGATTATGTTATAATATACAAATCGTTCATATGAAGTGATTAACGCTCTGTAAAGATTGACATGTTTAATCACGTTATATAACATTTAATGCTTTCAGGGTTTTGGTCGCATTTCTGATCAGAACACAATCTTTGTCAATCAACTCAGTAATAAGTTTTAATTGCCCAATTAAAAAACGATCCTTCACAAGAGAATGGTTGATAACAACCAGAAGTCCCCTGTTTTGTTGAAGTGAAACGTTGAGGTTAACATTCATAAGAATGGTTAGAAATAATTAGAAGTTCCCTAATATCTCGTGATGAAATGTTAGGGTAAACACCTAAGGTTCTAAGGTAATAATTGTATAGCAGGAACTTGGACGATATACTTGACTGAAGATATGGCCTTTTAAATTTCGAAATATTTCAAAATGCATAATTATGTGTTTTCTAGGGATTCTAGCTCAGTTCTGTGATCGCATATGTTTATTTGAATATATTATATGAGTGTAAGTTATCTTACTTCTCATAATATTCGGTGCTTATTAGGTGTGTCGATCTCAAATAATGCTAATAAACCATGTCTCTAGGATAGAACTTAACAAATGACCCTAATGGTGTAACCTTTTAAAGATTTATTATGTACACCGTTAAAAAGAGAAGAAGAAGTAGGAAAAAGAAAAAAAGAATCGATTTTAACGAGAAAAACACCGGCTACGTATAACCGTAATGCCAATGCACGTAAATGTTATTAAATAATATACAAACTCTCGACACATAAGTAGATGAATCGCGTGTATATGAAGACGGTTTTGTTACCTTGCCCATAGAAATATTTTAATAACAAATTCTCCATGCTGACAGTAGCGGTCGTCAAATATACTGATGAGAAGTGCTCCTTTTAAAACTATAATTGATATTTTCTATAAACAAAACTGAAACCAACAACGACGTTACCGCACCGACATCATTCATTCCAGCAACTAACGTACATTCCACACAACCTTGAGCTCTTAGCAACGAAGAGTAACACGTTTTACCCTCGGACGTGACCGAAGAAGTTTTAATTTGACAAACACTGTTTATGAATAGGTTCAGTCGACATTTTTTCCACAAGCTGTATCCGTATTGTGAACAACGTAAATTTATGGTCCACCGAAACTATACTATTATCAAGCGTTGTTTAGAGAGGTATAAATCGGCATTTCTTCAACGGTTTGTTTGTTTGTTTGATTTGGAATTTCGCACAAAGCTACTCGAGGGCTATCTGTGCTAGCCGTCCCTAATTTAGCAGTGTAAGACTAGAGGGAAGGCAGCTAGTCATCACCACCCACCGCCAACTCATGGGCTACTCTTTTACCAACGAATAGTGGGATTGACCGTCACATTATAACGCCCCCACGGCTGGGAGGGCGAGCATGTTTGGCGCGACTCGGACGCGAACCCGCGACCCTCAGATTACGAAGCGCACGCCTTAACGCGCTAGGCCATGCCAGGCCCACAACGGTATCTTAATGTTTTCCAAATATTTAACGTATTAACACTTTTTCTGGCAATATTCTTTCTCTAATATCCAGGGTATATTGCCTCTAACTGTAGATATAATTAGAATAATACAATCAAAACCCACTCGAATAATTTCGAATCTATGTAGTTTTTGTAAAATTGTACGTACAGTTTTCAGAATAACTCTAAACCACAGAATGTTGTTCTAATATATATTATGTTGTCAGTGTCGTACATAAAGATTTCTCTCACTACAGTTTACTTCAATGTATTCGTGAGTCGTCCTAACTTATACGTTCGTCAGTCGTTTACCATTGTTGCTTTACATCATTCTGACACTATACTAAAGTATAAAAATTAATATTGTACACATTTTCTAAAGTCTATACACATATAACTAATAAAATTTTCCTCTTATAAAGTCTATTTATACATAATAATACTTTCCTAATGTCTATATACATATAACTAATAAAAATATCCTCTTTTAAAGTATCTCTCTACACGTATATATGTGCATAGTTAATGAACAATTCGTTTTCTAAATCCCACCTACATACATCTGATAAAAATTTCGCCTTCAAAGTTTATTTACGCACTTAATAAGTATCTCGTCCTATAAGGTCTATAAAAACACATGAAAAGAATCTCGTCTTCTAAAGTCTGCATATACATCAAACATCATTCTCATCTTCAAAAAGTCGTCTTAATTTAACATTCTCTACAGGTAGATGAAAAAAAAGATGAGGCATGCTAAACATTATTCAGTGATATTAAAATTTTTTTTTTAAAGAACAGAACTCTTTACAGCGTCCCTCGAAAAATATCAACATAACCTACTATTGAAAGTATTGTCTTAATAATGTTTCAAGGGAGCATAGGTAAAAAAACAAAACAGTTGTGGGCGTGTGAAATACAGAAAGTTATTGATACAGGAAGTACAGCAGGAAAAAGACAAAGATAATTTAGTAACTGATTGGTTGCTTGTCAGGGTAAGATAAATGTACCCTGTGATGACACACCACCTTTTAATTTTTCCTTGTACACCTCAGTTTGAGGGAGGTTCAGACAGGAAGTCGGAATAAATGGACGAATAACAGAAGAATTTTAAGATAGAAGACAGCTTCAAGACTGCCTTACCTTTATTAAGCACGTGTTATAAACAACAACAACAAAGACAGGATGAGTTATCATTAACATTAATTTGCCTTTTTTACTTTTAATTTTTTTATCTCTTAAAGACATAGAAACAAAAGAATAAACATTTTCTGCGTGTATACCAGTCTTGAATTCAAAATTGTTCTTCAAGTCCAAAGACTGGAACATCATTTTAGATCTAACTTAAGGAATATTAGCTTTGGTAACACATTAGTACATTGATATCTGTACTTGAAACGTAACAACTAACCTTATCTATAACATCATTATAGAGAAATGTGTAAATCTGCGATGTCTTTCACGTCTCCGTCATGTGTGCAAATTAAAAACTGTGGTTAAATAGTGTACTCAGGAGCATGTACACACATATAAACACTTATCTATATACATAAACTACGCATATATATATCAGAAAAAAATAACTATACATAAACTACTCATATGTATATCAGAAAAAATAACTATACATAAACTACTCATACGTATATAAAAAAAATAACTATACAAAAACTACATATATATATACATATAAAATGACGAGTTGAAGATTTGTAACCCCCACCCCTACCCCTCATGATATTTTTTACAGTTATTTCATATAATTTACAAATTGTGGTTTAAGTGCTGAAAGAGAGAAGAAACACCTAAGATCAATAGGCCTAAGGTTATAACAACAATTCTATCACAGAGTTTAAGTCCCCCGCTGGTACAACGGTAAGTCTACGGATTTTCAACGATGGACTCAGCAGACAGCTCGATGTGGCATTGGTATAAGAAAACACACACACACATAAAGTATAAAATTAAACCTATAAGGTATTTCAAGTACCATCATTAGTTAAAACTAATGATAACACATTTAGAGGAAACAGAAAGAATACGTTTTATCCAAAAAGAAGTAATTATAAAACTGAAAAACTTCACGAAAACATAATACAGCCATACGAATTATGGCGATTAACCTCTTAACATGAATGTTTTTAAAATTCGCTAAAAACTTCGAAATGCTTAGGTCAAGCTAAATATATGTATAGATTGTAAAATAAAACGACCACAAAAACTGGAACTTAAGCCAGCCCCCATGAACTTTCAAAGTATTATATATTTACACTTAAGACAACAATATCAAATCACAGTTTTGTTGCTGAACTACACAGACGAAAGGGGTCAGTGATGTCGCGAAAACCCACTTGTAGAGAAATATGTATGCAAAAACGGCTCGTTTGGGTTGAGAAAAGCTTTCTTTGTGAATCTGACGATGACAGAAGGTCGAAACGTTGTTCGCTCTTCTACGTAAAATAAAGCTTTGTGAACCTGACGATGACCGAAGAAGGTCGAAACGTTGTTCGCTCTTTAACGTAAAATATTTTCTCAACCCGAACGAGCCGTTTTTGCAGACGAAAGGGGTGTTACCAAAGGCATCTAGCATTTATATATATTAGATATATTTGCTTTCTCATTTATAGGGTACATTTTAAAATCCCACATTATTGCGTGTACCCTGAGATATTTTCAGTTGATGAACCTTTTTTTTGTTTTATTTTGTTTAATTTGTTTTTGTTTCGGCTTGATTTTGAGTTACAATAACAAATTACACACACACATACTTATGTATAAACAACATACACACACGTATCGATTTCCGATATACATTCGCTCAGCTTTTACTGCCCATAAAACATAAGCTGGATTTCATTAGCCCCTGTTCCTGAAGAACCCTACAGAGGCTAGTCGTTAAAAAATGATCTCAGTCATTGACCATATTTGTTAAAAATAAATCAGAAGTTGTTTCAACAAAATCTTTGAGAGGTTTCTTTTACGCAACTTTCTCTTCTAAAAGAGCCGCCTAGTGACAGCCATATTGTTTTGTTTTGGTAGAGAGGACCACTTACAGATTCGTAATTACGTATAAAACAATACATACACGTAGTTCACATCTTCACATAATTGTTGAATTTACAAAACAATAACAATTACTTATCCACTCGCAATCTGAGTTTCACCGATTATCCCCGCCTTTTCAACCATTGGGACGTAATAAAATGATGATTAATCCCAATATTTGTTGGGAAAACAGTAGCCCAAGAATTGGCAGCAGCTGGCGTCTGTCACTGCTAAATGGGTGATGTTGACTAACTCCCTCTTGTCTAACACTGGTAAATTAGTAACAAAACAAAACCTTAAACAGATATAATTAAGCCAGACATATTTTTTATCGAGAAATGACACGTCTAAATAGTAGGTTGAGCAAGATAAAGTCCTTTTTAGCTCATTTCATCTCTGACACTAGTAGCATTTAAGGTTCAACAAAATATACAAACATGTAAAATTTAGGATTAATCTCATTACAAAGAGCAACTGTATTGCAGATCAAAGACTTGCATGAATTCATGGATACTCCATTTTCCCACTATCTATAATGGAAGTTTTGCATGGACGTGCCGAGAGATTGCGAAACAGATTTGGATAAGGAAAGTAGTGTGCACGAATCAACGATTCCTAAACATTTTCCCACTGCTTATGTTGGATAAAAATAAAACGTTTGAGCAGTTTATTGATGCCAAGCCTTGTGATGATTCATATAACCCTAAAAATTAATAACTTGTTTTTATGCTGTTACTGGTAGGGTCTCCACGTATTACATCACGTTGAGTAATTCTGTGTCTGCCTGTTCAGTGTAAGGAGTGACCAAAAGAATTTGGTAAAATCACTCATTTTTATGTTGCCTACATAACAAAAAAATCATGGGCCTACAAAAAATTTGGCGCGTATATAGTTTAGAAAATTCACTTTAAACTCAATGATAATTCTAGAGTTAAGGTATGACGATACACATAACTAATAATGATTCGATGTTAGTAAAAGTCATAAACCTAATTTTGATATGTAATGACTTAATGAACGTTAATAAAACTTGCAGTTCACTAAATTTATCTATTTCACACCGAAACAGTTCTAGTTATGGCAGTTTATACACTATTTATACAGTGTTTGTTTGTTTGTTTGGAATTTCGCACAAAGCTACTCGAGGGCTATCTGTGCTAATTTATACAGTGTATTGACCACTAGTGTATTTATTGAATCTTACACGACCTAATGAGCCCTGATGTTGTACGAAAGGTCTCTTCTGCACCAGATTCAACAAATTTAGTGTGGCTAACATATTATTACATTCTTTTTTAACAACAAATTGTATGTCTGCACGTGACCGTGTTGCTGAATCAAATACTGTGTGCAATGTTGTATTCCAAGTCTAGATTCAGAAAGGTAACTGACCTCTTTATTTTATGAAGATAAAGTATTGAATATTAAAAACTGTAAAATGCACCATTGAACTGGTACAACAGTTAAATACACTTATACACATTTATATATTATCTGACTCTGAAGCTCTCGTTACAGTTAAAGTAACAAAAATAGTAAAACAACGTTATTAAACAATTAAGATTGGTTTGTTTTAAATTTTGCGAAAAGCTGCACCAAAGCTATCTTCGCTAACCTTCTCTATTTTAGCAGTCAACACCACCTACCGCCAACTCTTTAGCTACACTTCTACAAATTAATAGTGAGATTGATCGAAACATTATAATATCTCTACGGCTAAAAGGGCGGGCATGTTGGATGACGAGAACTCGAACTTACAACCCTCATACTGTGATTCGAGATCTCTAAACCCTAGGCCATGCCCGAAGAATTAAGATCAACAAGAGCTAATGAATGAACTATATAATTAATAAAACAAAAATCATTTTAACTATAATGCAAGAGAAACATGTCTTTTATTACCAATAAAATATTTTCACTCGCCATCTTTTTTCTTGGTTTATCATTTTATTATAACCTAACGTTCTTAAACAAAATGGGACCATCTTCTAAGCTAAACTAAAACTATTAATTAATAAATTAAAAAACACAAAAAAGCTTGAAACCAGCCCTTATCATCTATATTGTTATAAAGCTTTCTCTTAAACTCACTTAAATTTACTGTTTCCACGACATCTGAAGATAACCCATTTCAAAGGCCGGCAACAGTTTCAGAAAAATAAAACTGTCTTAGTTGAAAACGGCTCCTACTCTGCCAGAATTTATCCCTAGTCCTACTATTATCACTGTTAAATATGATAAAAGATGATGTATCAACACTATCAATTAACTTTATAATCTTAAACACCTCAACCAGATACTCCTTAAATCTTAAAAAATAACAACAGTGAAAACAGTTTGAGAGATTTCAACCTCTCCTCATATGACAACCATTTATTTTAGGCACTATTCTAATAATCCTTCTCTGAACCCTTTCCAACGATTCAACGTCTTTCTTAAAGTAAGGATCCCAAGATACTAAATGTGCTTTAACCAGTGACTTATAGAATAAAATTATAACCTCTTTAGACTTGTATTTAATATTTTTGTAGATACAACCTAAACTTCTATTTGCTCTGCAACTAAGATTTCTAAAAATCTGAAAAAGAAAAGAACAAAATAAACAATGAAAATGTTTAAAAAAATGTTTAGGGAATAAGCTTAGTAGAAGTTATTACATCAATGTAAGATATATATGAACAATGTTGTGTCATACATCTCTTTATACCTTGATAAAATGAGAAAGACTATGCAGGTAGCTTTTCTTTAAATTACCGTATGGGAATTAATACTTTTGCTACCTGTGAACGCTCGAAGAAAATATATTTAGCGATTGACAATAATTATAATGTAATAAGTATGACATTTTTTAATGTTTTGCGTAAAACCAAAACGGACGATAGTAAACTATAGTTCCATATTAAAGCGCTTTTTTAACAACAGTAATATACGGTTAAGACCACGCATGGATGACCAAACAGGTATATAGAGAACATAAGATATAAAACTTGAATAATGTTGAAGTAGGCGTGTTTAATGAATGAGGCTGCTTTCCTACTTGTCTGAACGAATGACTAGATCTAAGTAGAACAGCCATAAGAAAAGATAGTTCAGTAGACAAGTTAAGTTTAATTCGGATGTTAACGTCACGTGTTAAATATTCGAAGAGACAAGTCGCAGAAATATATTTCCACTCCGCTAGTGATGACTGTACTTTCCATTTGAGCTATATGGCATAAGTAGGGGTGCCGATACCTCGTGCTGGAGTCGAATTAACCCACTGCACGCTCTGCCGACCTTCCTGATAGGAATGCACACGCTGACACTGCGTGCAGCCGATGTGCAAAGCAGCTTGTGTGAAAGAGTCGTTTAGTCTTAATGGATTTGGATGCACTTGGCTAACAAACCTAAGCCTAGTATATATATATATATACACACACACAAACACATATCCGACTCGCTTGTTTACTCCCCTTTCTTCCTTCTTTTCGGAAAATTTGCGTGGCTGTCAGAGTTTCTTCGTGGTTGCTTTCATTTTTTTTTCTCTTGAAATTTAGATTAGTCTACATCGCAGGCTTAGAGTTTGCGTGAGCACAAGAATATGATACGAGAAAGAAAGCACACGTGTTCATTCATTGCAATGAAATATTGTAGTTAGTTACTTGGAATGAACTGTTATTTATTTGAGTGCCCTAAAGGAACTTTCGACATGGAGAGAGACGTTTAAAATGTCATGGTTATTTGTTTGTTGTTTCTTAAAAATACTAGTTTGATAATTATTAAAATATCAAACAAAGAAAAAAAATGAAACTCACTAACCCTGACTCGTATTCTGGGTCAACCAACTTATTGATATCCTTCTCTGATTAATTTTATTTTATCGATTCGCTATTGTCTCAAGTATTATAACGCTAGAAATTAAATTTCGATATCTGCAGTGGGTAGAGTACAGATAACTCATTATGTAGCTTTGTGCTTTTCGACAAAACAGATAATATCACGATAAAGCACAAACAAGCAGAAGAATTTATTATGAAAACAAAGGATTTTGCTCCCTCTGGTGACACTTAAAAAGGTAAATCTAATAATTTAAATAATTACGGTAGTTCACAAGACAGAGTATTGTTATTAAAGTACTTTCCGTCTAGCTCATTGGTTTCTAACTTTTCGTTTATCCATTCGTTAAAGTGATGGTAAATAGTGTCCAAGTAAATTATACTATTACGTATCTATTTCGAAAGTCTCTTCGCGACCCATTTTATAACAATCTGACGACCAAATTTTGGGTCGAAATGGGTTGAAAAAATGTTCCAGAATAGCTTGCCGCTGTCATGGAAAACATTATGAAAAGTTAGTGGAAAGCTAAAACGGAAAGTCAATGGTAATAATTGTAGAAATAAAACTTAATTACTTACTGCCACCTGCAACAGGAGAGCAGTGAACAGTTCCGGGTGTTTTAAATTTTCGTTAATTTTAATTTCGAGATTTGTGTCTGTAATTCTGGAGTAGAACTTCGGAGGTAAATTTAGTATCGCATGTAAATAAAGTGATCTGTAGTTATGGGCACCTGAGCCATCTGTTATGTCCGCCACGGGGAATCGAACCCCAAATTTTAGCGTTTTCTGTAAATTTACTGCTGAGCCACCGTGAGAGTCCCTTTCTCGTGAGCATGTACCAAGATATACGAGTGTTGATACTCGGCGACATTCAGTACTTCGTAGAGAAAGCTTGCGTGTTTAGTTTAGAATATTAGCTCAAATTGGTACAAGGGCTATCTACGTGCAGCTGTTTTTAATTCTGAACTGATACGATAGAAGGAAGACAACCAGTCACTTCTCACTCATAGGCTAACGTTTATCTGACTGAATATTGGGAGTTGACTGTCACACTTATAGCGTATACACGATCCTAAAGAGCAGAGTGCGTGCTAGCACCAATGGGCTGCGAACCATGAACACTCAAGCTCTAGCGCGTTTCTTGACCTGATTAACTGCCGCTATCTCGCACGGGTCTCGTGATATGTCATGCTGCTGGTCTGTGGTCAGTTTTTATAGTCGTCATACTATCAACAAAATGTTAGGGGTCAGGGGGACTTTCCATATTGTTTTCCGATAGTCTTGTTTATTTACATTCATTCGTCTGCTTCACGAGGCGCGAGACTTCAGTAAACCAGGAAATAAAAATGCCACTCACACATCCGCGTACACACTTCACATTGTTTGAAACAAAATCTCGTCAGTTGAATATAATATTACAAAAATATGTATATAACAGCTAAACATATAGTTGTTACGTTCTGTATCTCAGGAACTCATGAACGGTTAACCGTGTAAAAATAATATATATAAAAATGTTTATCTTTAAGAGTACATTATAGGAAAATTATTATTATTTTGCAATTCCTAAAATTTCAATTAGTCAGTCTTCGTATCTACTGAAAGGTCAAACTAAGAAGAAAACTAACTAAGAACAGAATAATTTCATTTTGTGAGGGAATTTCATGAAAAAAAAATTAGACTTACTCCGTCGACTGGTTGAAAGTAATATTTCTAGGTAGGAGTATGAACGGAAAAACGCATAAAGGAAGAACCTGTTTGAGAATATATTTGCTGCTTGGTTTAGATATAAATTTATTTTAGTTTTTTCACATCAGTGTTTTACGCGTGCATGATTTTATTGTACCATGCTGAATACGCTCATATGAATTGAATTGAATTGAATATCTCCCCTTTAACACCTATAGAAATGACAAATGTCAAAAAGCACTCACTTTGTTAACGGTCTTTTCTTGCACTCAGTTAAAAGACAAAAAACGGTGGCATCTACTGGTTATTTTAACTAATGTACTGGATAAAGCCATTGCATCGAAAACCAAATATTTTTGCCAACAGTGTACTGTTTTCAGTTTCTTTTCCTTAACAAACAAACGCAGTGTAATTTTCCTTATTGAAATAGCACGTGGAATGATAAAAGACAGTTCTAGACAGCCCGCTAGACAATCATATTCTGATCTAAGAGATTAAGTTTACTGCACATTTTATATCTATTCATCATTCTTTTTAGGAAAATTACTGTTGAATTGATTCAACAGGCATCTGATAGTTTAGAATACAAATGAAAAACGCACAGAAGCGTAAAAGTTGAAATGAATATATAAAGTAATATGGCGGAAATACTGTGGGAAACAAACCGAGAAAGATACAAATAATTTGATTGTGTATCCATAAAGCGACATTTGTTAGTTATATAACTAGATTTAAATATTCATATCTAGATATTTTCACCTTCCCAAGATATTTAGTTGGTATTTACTGTATGAATTCTAGTGTGATCTGATTGTTTGGGCACTTGACTCGTAGTAATCTGTGGGTCGCGGGATCGAGACCAGTCGCGAACATGTTCGCCCTTTCAGTCATGGAAGCTTTATAATGTGACGAAAGTGAAATTTCTTACTCGTTGGAAAATAGTAGTTCCAAGAACTGACAGTGGGTAATTATGACTAGCCTTCCCTCTCTTCTATCAGTTCAAAACTACCGAGGCTAGTGAAGATAGTTCTCTTGTGGCTTTGCGGGAATATTCTGTTCTACCAAACTTTAATAAGTGTTGTTTATAATAACTCCTGACTATGAAAATACCAAAACCTTCGCAAATTATAGAGGAATAGGAAATCTAAGTATTATTCACGATTTTTCTTTCCCTTATACTTGAATTTTGCTGTTATGTAAACTTTGGCCAATAAACTTCCCACAGAAATTAATTAACTACATTTCCTGTATACCCATGCACGGTTTTCACAGTGGCTCGGCATGGCCAGGAGGTTAGGACTGAGGGTCACTTGTTCGAAACCCCGTCACACCAAACATGCTCGCCCTTATAGCCATTTGGGCGTTATACTGTCACGGTCAATCCCACTATTCGTTGGTAAAAAGGGTAGCCCAAGAGTTGGCGGTGGATGGTGATGACTAGCTGCTTTCTCTCTAGTCTTATACTGCTAAATTGAGGATGGCTAGCGCAGATAGCCCTCATGTAGCTTTGCGCGAAATTAAAAAAACAAACTAACTTTTCATGGTTTCTTAAAACACCTACCTCATGTGCTGGAAGAAGGAGAGTGTGTGTGTACATATATATAGATAGATCGTTGTTGTTAGTGTGTGTGTACATATATATAGATAGATCGTTGTTGTTGTTTTGAATTAAATACGCAATGGGCTATCTGTGCTCTGCCCATTACAGGTATCGAAACGCGGTTTTTAGCGTTGTAAGTCCGCAGATATACCGCTGAGCCACTTGGGGGAATATAGATAGATAGGTAATATGTTCTACATCAGTCTTACTTTTCAACTGTCCAAGACTGTGAAAAGATCCACAACGAGATGAGCTGTGCGTTGATAGAGTGTTTGATTACAAGAGTGGATGTTAAATCATCCGGAAAGGAATGCAATCATTGCTTTAAAATGTGATATTACGCTTATTAACGAACTTTGTTGCCTTACAAAGTGCTTAAATACTATCGTAGAATAAATAATTTAACAACTTTTATATTTTTTAAATTCATGTCAACGGAGTTTATTGAAATATGGTAGAATTTCAACCCTTCACAATTTTATATATATAGCTTATTTTAGTCGAAGAATCGTCTTTTTACATTTTAACGGATCTGGCGTTTCAACGAAATGCCTTTATATATACCGAAGAGTATCTATATTCGTTACTTACAGAAAGCTCGTGAAAAGGTAGAAAATTTTCTCAACTATTTATTGGTCAAAAAGCGCGACTCTTCAGCTCTAGAAAACGGAAGTTTAAAGGATCCATATTCAATTTATTTTTATGATTTAACATAATTTGGCTACAAGTAAATATACGTAAAATCAATACGATGGTTATTATCAATGTTCCTCCCCTCCAGTGGCACAGCGGTATGCCTGCGCACTGGAAATCGAGTTTCGATACCCGTGGTGGATAGAACCCATTGTGTAGCTTTGTGCTTAACTTGAAACACACAGTCTATGAAGTTTCTGAATCGTAGTTATTTACAAAGTGTTTCTACAAATATTTGACTTATTTTCATCGAAATGCGACTTGTAATCTGAGGGTTGCGGGTTCGCATCCCGGTCGCGCCAAACATGCTCGCTCTTTCAGCCGTGGGGGCGTTATAATGTCACGGTCAATCCCACTATTCGTTGATAAAAGAGTAGCCCAAGAGTTGGCGGTGGGTGATGATGACTAGCTGCCTTCCCTCTAGTCTTACACTGCTAAATTAAGGACGGCTAGCACAGATAGCCCTCGAGTAGCTTTGTGCGAAATTCAAAAAACAAACAAACGAATAATAATGTTAGGTCATATTACACAAGACCTTAATTCTGTGACCCAAAAACCCAGTGTTTCAAGTTGGCTATCGAAAACCTCTGAGTGGACCAGTCGTGGATATCAATCCACCCTGTTTTGAAAGATATGAAACCAGTGTTTCAAACAATGTAAAACATTCAAAATTCACAAAATCACGACTGTAGTTCTTACCTCGAATTACTTTCACAATGAGAAACGTTATTCTGGAATTCTCAGAACGAGGATAAAACTATCTCTGTCAGAACATTACAAAACCGTTCAAAACCTACCTTTTACGTCTAGATTAGGCGAATTGATGATATTTTACTTGAAAACATCATCTACATCGTCTAATCTTTGGCAAGTTACATTTGGTTTATTTCAAAAATGTGATCTGCAAATAACATATACAAATGTTGAATATAAATTGCCCCCTCATGAAAAAAAATAAAACTAAAGAAACGTTTATTCTGTTATCATTCACAGTTCAAGAAGCCATGTTGGATCTCATCGTCCAAGTTCTCTACTCATCTACGAAATCAGGTGAGGGGGTAACACACCTTCAATAAAAGTACTGCAACACGAATATTTATTGAGCTCTTACATTTAAACTATTATTAATACGAAAACAGTAAGTCACTTATAAAGGCTTCATAGGATGTTGCATTGGGCATTGCATTTCGAATGCCCAAAACAAAACAAAACAGGCTTAGCAGCAAACATTAACGAATTACATACATAGTCACTTACAAAAAAAAAAAAAAAGAAGAAAGGTTTAAGACAAAATATTAACATTTCTGGTAATTCAAGCAATATTTATCATAACATAATTTGTTTTGGTAAAAAGAGAGAACGCATGAAATAAGCACTTCTGTTTATAGAACATTGTCTATATGTGACTTGTCGAACCACTTGTTTAAATATATAATCTAAGACGCATAATCGATTAAAATACTGTTTTACTCAAATAGCGTGTAAAGTATAATAAAAATATGTATTTATATATAAATGGTGCTAGCACGTGTTCAACATAATTGATTAAAAAGACTAAAACGGTGTAGGGATAAAAAATTAGAGAGCAATAAACACAGTAATGTTTTATTTGGTTTACAGTGACGATACCTCTGAATTAATTACGTCAAATATATACTTACTACATATTCATGACTTTAAAAATATAAAATTGACGTTAAAATATGTTCTGATGATGACATCTATTCAACCGAAAATATGCCCAGAAACTTCAAAATTAAAAATTATTTTGTATTTTTATAGTATTACTAGATGGAGCCACTAAGATAGTGGTAATCACGAAAAATGACTATATTCATATATAAATGTATATATATATATATACATCGTCTAAGCATTTTCTAAATGGTAAAAAACGTTTCTACACTACAGATCACTTTCTCTTTCTCTAAAATTTTATTCAATCAGTTCTTTAATCTATAAACAGAGGTATATAATGAACTGAAAAATAAGGATGTTGTCAATTATCATAGGTTCTATCGTGATGTTTCTTCATCATAAGCATTACTATATTATGTACATATTTCTACCGAGTTATAAACATTCCTAAGTATTCAGTTTAGGTCTAAAGACGACCAAGACTAAGATAACTGAATGTTTGCAAGACGAAACTTAAACGTGGCATTTGGAAAGATTACAAAGTCAAAATAGTGAATATTTTGTAGATTTTTCTTTTGGTTATAGTTAGTTTCCGCCGTTACTTAATATATATCTCTTTACACAGGCAGTATACTTCTCACGTGTATGTGTAACTAATTCATTTATAACAAAGCACAACCGCCAGCATTAGAACAAACCTCGGGTGGTGGGAGAACGAACTTCGTGTTGGAGTCCACCGAACAGCCTGACCTTAATAGGCAACAAGTAGGGGGCCAACCAGCACAAACCTTCACTTCTACGGTGTTTAGAGCTTCGGGGTAGCTCAGCCATCGGCCAGTTTACGCGTGCAACCCGGCAGTCATATTTCATCAGATCCCCTCACGTAGAGAAGGCTTCACCATAGCTTCTACTTGGCCTACCGTTCTTTTTAGTTGTCAGTCTATATTCGATGACAAGTTTTCTACCCCGCCTTACTCGGAACTGTATAATGCTCGTGGAAATCTGGCCTTCTTCTATCGCAGGCTTCACGCTGTGGACTAAAATTATTTCACGACTGTAACACGCAAATCACAACCACTTGCTACACGGAAGGCTGTTATGAGTGCCAGTAATATTTCCTAATAGCTATTAGCTTAAGTTTTTGTAACATTCATCTCTATCGCACTTCACAAGAGCAGCTAGGCAAAAACGTGTATTTACTGCTACTTTCTACAACAACGTGTAGTAGAAGATTGTAACTTATTGTTAAGAGAAATGACGACGTAACTGGTTAAACAATTAGGGTTAGCTGTTCTCGGGATACGGAGATCGTAGTAAAAAATACTTTTAACAGTTCGTTTAGAAAAGAAATGAAAGAAATGCATTTATAAGAAGTTAGTATTTACCTGAAAACTATAATTTCATGACAACTAACAGTCGGTTTCTTAGTTTTATTGAGACGTTATTCACCTTTAGAAGTTTTAAAACAAGAATTTAACCTATGAGAATAAATCGTAAAAAGACCTAATAAAACTGATACGAGGTCGGAGTTATAGTTCTACATTCGGGCAAATATATGTTGAATGTCAATGATAGAATTGGCTTGGAAGTAACTAAAACAAAGAGTTCTCGAACTGGACGTTTTCTGCTTATATATGCATAAACTCACGTGTAGAACTTGTACATATATAGAGAGGGTGTCGTTCTAGCTCGTCTGTGCGTCGATTAATGTTGGTTGATGACTTTACACGTAAGTGGAAAAGCTCTGTTCTGCACACATACTTAGGACTTGATTTTTGTTGTTGCTGTGATATAAATTAATTGAAAATTAAAAACTTAGGAATGTACTTTAACTTCCTTCATTCGAAGAACCAAAGAACAATCCCATTGACACTTAGCAACAAATTGCCGATGGTTTTCAAACGCTCGTTACAATCTTGTTTTAGGTTTTAAGAGAGATATAACTTACCTCATTAATCCTTATTACTCGATAAACAAATTCCTTGATTGACTGAAGTAATTAAAACCTCGAGTAAGATACTTAGTTTGATCTATAATGTATTGTCTGCATTATATTTCTACTCTTAATGTAAAATATTTAATCAGAAAATGTAAGCTATTAAGAAAAAAGGTAAACCGTTTGAAGCTGTAAGAGAAATAGGTATAATAGCGGATTTGATCTTATCGTTTATAATTAAAAAAACGGTTAACATTTGAGCTACACTCGTGAATCATATATACATACATATATGTTTGTATGGTGTATTCAAACTTTAGGCATAGGTGAGTGTCATCTAATTTATTAGACTCTACTGAAGGCCACCAATCTCTTTAAACTCACCACACATTAAGCGCATCTGTAAACATGCTCTTCTCTCCTATCAAGTTTCTGCTACAGTCCGAAACTTAGAAGATAAAAAGTAGAACCGAGAAGTGTTATGAGCTGGTGCTAAAGCTGATTCATTGTGTTTTCTAGCTCAAAGCTACACAATGGGCTGTCAGTGCTTTGTACATCGTGGGAAATCGAACGCCGGATTTTAAGGTAGTAAATATACTGCGAAACAACTAATGAATGGAGAGTGCTAAGAGTGACAACCAGATAACTGACCAGTATGCTTGTGTAGAACGGACTTATAGTCATTTGCTGGAACTATGACATGATCTTCCTATGATTGGCTTATACATTTGATGTCCTTAACTTCTTCATGAAATATGCCTTGTATTTTGAGAGTTTGTTAAAACAGTTTTCATTTAACTTTATGTTTGGTGTGTTTTGAACTTCGCAAAAAGCTACACGAGGGTTATCTGTGCTAGTCGTCTACAATTTAACAGTTATAAACTATATGGAAAGCATCTAGTCATAATCGCTTACCGTCAACTCTTAGGCTACTCTTTTATCAACGAATAGTTGTATTAACCATAACTTTATAACACCCTCACAGCTGAAAGGGCGAGTATATTTGGTGTGACGGGAGTTCGAACCCGCGACCCTCAGGTTGCAGGTCGAGCGCCCTAACCATCCTTTCTTAGCTTATCCTCGGCCTAAAGGTAATTCAGTTGTACACAGAAATAGTATGTACCTTCTTCTTTTATTTCTTTACGTCGAGTAGCTTTAATAACTAATAACATCACCAAGAACTGCTAGCATTCAATGATACAAACACAAACATGGTTTTCTCTTTTTATTTCTCTTTTAAGGATCAGTATTTGACAGAAGAATGAGCGGGAAGTTGATATAGTGACAAAGTTATTACACGCAGGCTCTTCTGTATTGAATACGTTTTTGAAGTTAACGATACAGTCGTTTAAAATAATTGGAATGGAGTTGGTTAGACCATTTCAGTGACAAAATGTTCCGATTACTGTGGCGACGTCTAGAAAAATGTTGAAGAACTTTTTAACAATCATCATGATATTTTTTTAGTTAAATATCTGCGCAAAATTGAGAGTATTAAGTAAAATAGCAGAAAAAATACAGAATAATGTATTTTAATGGGGTTGATGAGAAAAAAACAACACCTACCGACATATATGTAATTGTACAGCTTTAATCCACTAGGTATTGTTGATTTTAGTCTAATTTTGCAGCTCTAATCCATTATATGTTGCTGATTTTAATCTAACTGTACAGCTTTAATCCAGTAAATATTGTTGATTTTAATCTAATTGTACAGCTTTAATCCATTATGTATTGTTGATTTTAATCTAATTTTACAGCTCTAATCCATTATGTGTTGCTAATTTTAATTTAACTGTACAGCTTTAATCCACTATGTGTTGCTGATTTTAATATAATTGTACAGCTTTAATCAAATATGTTTTGTTGATTTTAACCTAACTGTACAACTTTAATTCACTATGGTACTTTTAGTTTTAATCACTATACATCTTCACAACGTTTCGTTGACCTGAAAATGAGGTGGGGATTACAAGTTTTCTTTTAGGTTTCTGGTGCACTGAAACGGAATGTACTATGCGATTTTCAAAGAATGCTTCTCAGTGATATAATACACGCTTCTCAGCGGCCGATTTCTTTTGGAACTTTGAAAGCGAATTTATAAATGTAACAGTCTTGAATTGTTACAAACCTAAATAATAGTAGGCGCCGAGTGAAAAAAAAATGTATCCTAACCACGAAGCTCCTGTTTTACCAATTAAAAAACAGATTTGGAAAACATTTGTTACCTTAGAAATTATAGGAGTCTTTTCTTTAATATAAAAAAAACGCGCAATTTTATATTTATGCTTGGACTTTACGACTCGCTTTTGATACACGAATTCTTCGGTGGTACGAGAAGAACCCACTTTTATTTTTTAAACAGAAGTTTAGAGACCCGCAACACCACCTTTACTATCAATTTTAATAACAACTGGAAACTAACTTTCATTTATACTTCGGACACAAGGCAGTAATTCAGCACCTGAATTAAAGAGCGGTTCTACACCATCATCCACCCCTACTTCAACGCACACTTTTTGAGTTGTGTGGTCACAAATTACCGCAAGCACCGTCACTGCACGAGCGTGGGAATAGGCAAGCTGTAGAGTGTCGACAGAGTGGATATATAACTGTGTTCGTTAAAACGAACCTGACAAGTCTTATATATTTACTTCGTCAACAAACTATATGTTCAACACTGGGTTTGTAGATAGCAGTTTTATTGAAATGTAAACACGGGAAAACTCCAAGCTCTGAACAGACACACAATTATTTTGCGGGTGTTATTATGTAAAACAATACAAAACGGAAACATACAAGCAATTGTAATAAAATTAAACATTGTCAGTATCAATCCTAGTTCCAAGTTGTCCTCGAAACGAACTTTCTTTGTAATTATTTTTCTTCTTCCATCGCCCCTAGCGGCACAGCGGTAAGTCTGTGAACTTGCAACGCTAGAAACCGGGTTTCGATACCCATAGCTCATTGTGTAGCTTTGTGCTTAACTTCAAACATACAAACATCTTCCGTCCTAATTGTCTTGTTTTACAGAATTTCTCGTAATAAATTTTCTTCTTGCATCTTGTACTGTCTCGATTTGTAAATTTTCCTTGTAAACAAGATATGGTAATTTCCGTGACTCAAAGCCCTAAATACACACACAAGCCAGTATTGTAAATGTTTCTCTATTTTATTAAGCAAAAATAAAATACAGTCATTCAAATAGAACGTCAACAAAGCGAGTCCTCACTATAAATGTCTTTTTCCATTCAGAACTGTACTCATAAATATTGTCCTCATACTATTTATCTTAGGTCCAGCACGGTCTGGTTGTTTGGGCGCTCGGCTCATAATCTGAGGACTCGAATCCCCATCACACCTAACATGCTCGCCTTTTCAGTCATTCGAGCGTTATAACGTGACAGTCAATCCCATTAATCGTTGGTAAAAGAGAAGCCCAAGAGTTGGCGGTGGGTGGTGATGACTAGGTGCTAACCCTCTAGTCTTACACAGCTAATATAGGGACGGTTAGCGCAGACATCGTGTAGCTTTGCGCGAAATTTGAAAAACAAACTATTTATCTTCAGTCCCGAATTGTCTCTTTCTATAGAAGTTACAAAAACACATTCTTTTCTTTTGTTCTTCTTACTCTTCTCGCGCAATAATTTCGTGTTACCCACATTTCCACATATCTTATTTTTGCTGCTATTTATCTTCTAAATTTACCGCTGAACGTTTTTTCCTTATACGGTCGGGAAGAAAAAAGACTGTCCGACGCTGAATGCCTTTAGTTTTGTGTTTGTTCTTTCCAATACGTATTCGTGTATTTTTTCCATTATTTCTAATGTATATCGTGTGTTTTTTCTGTACTACAAACGGTATGTTGGAACAAACGTGTGGTGCTATTTGCATCTCTTTAAACTTGAGGTAGAGTTTATTGTGAGAATAGGTTATGTGTTACAGTGAGTTTCTAAGAATAAAAAGTGGATGTTGTGAACTATGTAGATGAAAATGCACATACTATATATAACACGTGGAACCAAAGTTGTATAAGATAACTGTAAGGAGAGTAATGTCCATAGAACACGTAATGTAATAGTTTCCTATTATTGAAGATGACCTAAGCCAGCGTTACCCAAAAGGTGGGGTCCCTTGGAGGTGGTACAAATGATCTCTTGAGAGGGCGAGCAATTAAGGTAGAGTCGCTAAAGTAAACTTAAGCGCTTTAATGTTTTAATGTATTTTGTAATAATGAGAATATTAAGTAATTACTACAACTCGCATAACAATTTAATGTGTACCTATGTATTATATCTCGTCACTTCACTCACTCTTTCTCTCATTAAAAGAAGAGGGAATCCTTAATAGCCGCGGCTAAAATAGATCTCAGATCGGCAAATAAAGGAGCTAGAAGCTTAAAGGTTGTACTTGATAAAAAGAAACAACAACAATATAAACACTCAGAGCCAAAGCTATTATCAGATACGCTTACTACGTAGGATCTGATCATTTTGAAACACTTAGAATAATCTCAATTAGTCTAATGGGATATTCAGAATAGAATGTTGATGAATGACGCTGCTATTGCTTTTCAAGGATGTAGCCTTTCGTGGTCGTAGATCAAAGGTCAAGATAAGAAATCTCCATGAATGTACTTCCTTTTATCTTTGGCCAATAGACAATCGTGTGTGAACTGTTTATTCAAAATTCTGTTAATTGTTAAGTCTCATTTATTTGTAAGTTTCAACCTAAAGACGTGAACTTTTATATCTTGCATACATCAGTTTAATATATTTCTATCTTATTTTATTTAGAAATAAATACTTGTATCTCAAAGTATTCGATATATCACGACCTGTGACCGACATATTATCTCCCGACCAAAAACTTTTTAATACCCAAATGTCTTCTAATTTCGTCCAGACATTTTAAATAATTTTACTAAAATTACTTGGGCACTCACGTTCATGCACCCACTCCAATTTTACAAACAGACACCCTTATTTTAAGTAAAATTTAACCTTAAAACACATACTGACTCATTGTATCTGACTGTTTGGTGCACCCCTTTTTAATCCATTATATGAAGAGATAACGACTAAAGTTGTATACATTAAAGTAGTCTGGTACGAAATGGGACAAAGCAAACAGCAGAGCACTTTTTGAATTAGATTTTGTTTTTGTTTATTACCTGTATCACACGCATGTTCAGGCCAGTTTCCTGAGCCAGTTGTTCCCGGATGTGGCGTGTGGGTTTAGGAGTCGCCGCAAAAGCAGCCTTTAACGTCTCTAACTGCTTAGCTTTGATGGTGGTTCGAGGACCACGTCTCTTAGCTCCTGGTGTATTCTCATCATTCTGTTGGTTCTGGGAACTATAATTAATAGCGCTGTTCGGACTGCACTCGTTCCCACTTATTTTACTGTCTTTGTTGTTCGTAGAGCATGTGGTTGAACCAGAGACAGTACTGTGGGTTCCAGGCAATTCGTTGGTTAAATAATTGTCGGTCAGAGCTCCAGTGTTGTAGGAGATAGCACACTCGTTCAGTAGCCCATTTGGTTTCCGTTCAAGGCAAGAATCTCGTTCTCGTTCGATCTCGTGATCGACGAGATGATCAGAATCGGCATGGCTGTTGTTTGTTTCCTCAATCTCCGAGTGGTCTGGCGGAGATCCGATGGTCAGAACTAGAAAGAAAAACAGTAAAAGAGTATAAAAAATATAATAGTACCTAAAATTAGTAAAAACATTAGAATATTACCTTTTGAATAAAAGGTTTAATTCTCGTTGTATTTTTTTAGCCATATACAACAAGAGTCATCAATAACTTGCGATCGATCTACTATCATATATCTATTTTAATATCGATGTTTATTTAAGTTAAATATATGTAAAAAGAAATGTATGTAACTTATACTCTTAAATCTGTACTGCGAAATTCCCGCCTATTCACTAAAGTTGTAGAAAATTCTCGAGTGTAAGAATCAACAATATATGTTACGTAAACAATGTATCGTCTATATTGTTACCTAAATTAAAGTTTTGAGAAACTGTCCTTACACCTATAAATATAACGCAAAGACAGTATACATTATTGGTTTAGTACGGTTGGTATGTATACTATAAACCTCGAAAGCTATAACTTTGATTAACACTTATTAATCGGGAACTTCAGATATTTGACCAGGAATGTTTATAAATTTCGAACATTAAAAGGCATTTAACTTCAGCGGATTCACACCAGACATTAGTGTTTTTATGAAAACATTATATAACTTCAGCGGTAGAAAACTCGACGTTTACTGAATAATGAAGAACGCGGAACTAGCTGTTAAGTGAATTGTACCTACATCAACTCGAAATTAACTCACTGATCGTGAACCTTCGATAAGATATCGAGGAAGTTCCAGACCAGCTGAAAGACTCCATATTGTTTGTAAGTTTAAAACTTTTGTATATAGATTATTATTTTAATAACCATTATTGTAAATTATATCATTTTTTCTATATTAAAATATATTTGTGTTTAAAAGAAACTATGTGTATCAGTCTTGTTGGAAAGTATCGTAAATTGGATACATATCGACTTTTATTTAACTACTAAATCTAAATTATAATTTAACTCAGTTTCAGACTATTTGAAATTGTAATACGTAAAAACTTTAATTAATTTAATTCATGTGAAGACACACGGTAGTGTGTCGTGCGACAAAAACAACTTGCAGATCACACTGTGTGTTTTTAATAAGGTTGGTACGATACAATAGTAGTTGATATGATACGTGCATCTAGATACAAAATTTTACCAACAGTTTGTTGCAAAGTTTGACAGTCTCGGCAATACAAGTTAATTAGAAACAGATGTATAATGTTAAGTTATTTTGTGTAAGCAAATGTAGTTTTCTGCAACAATTGGAATTAAGTCTAGAAAAAAGGATTATTTGTATTTTTATGGTGGTTATGAGGCAGGTCAAACTGACCGACTACTATAAAATTATGGTAGTGAATATAGCAGATAAAATATGAAAATTTATCGAAAAAATTGGAAATTTATTTCGGTGGTTTTAGAGATTATACAAAAGAAATTTTTTAACATTTAGATAGAGAAAAGTTGTTTAAATCTTAAAAAGGAAACCGATTTACATTCGTAGTAATGTCTATTTTGACTCCATATATTAAAATATTAATTTTCAGCAAAAATACTTTATCAAAAATCATGACTTGTTTCTTTACAAAAAACTTTTAATGTTTACTGAAAGCTTGCCAGATTTCGTGAAGACACATAAATTGCATCATATCGGACGATATATCGATACAATTGTATGACGCCTTTATGATACGATACTCCTAGCATAATAAGGCTCAACATGACCATGTGGTTAGAGGGCTTAATTCACAATATGAGGGTCGCGGGTTCGTATCTTCGTCCCATCATACATGCTCATTCTTTCAGCCATGGGAAGATTATATTGTGAATGTCAATCCCACCATTCGTTAGTAAAAGAGTAGTCCAAGAGTTGACAGTGGATGGCGATGACTAGCTGCTTTCACTGCATTTCACTGCATCATTATGGATATCGCAGATAGCTCTCGGGTAGCTTTGAACGAACCCCAAAACGACCAAATGATACTATCGCATCGCCACTATCCCTAGTTAGTAACAGTTTAGAGAATTTCCACTTTCTGTAGCTCAGACTATGGTAACCCAATTTATCATATATTTCAGGTGGATGTGCACTACTGGATACCTACTTTACATACTAATTTTCAAGACAACCCTTTAAGAATTACGTGAGATATAAAATCTTTAATTTTAATTGAATTTTTTCTTTTTTTCGCACCAAAAGTATAGAAACTGTATTTGATAGAAATACATAATTAACCTTTCATGAATTTTTCTCAAGTTTGTTACACCGGTACATCTTTACAACCTACAATTAGGATCAAATGTTCTCAAAGTATAAGCCACACATAGAAAGTTATTTAATAAATGTGTTCAGTTTTGGACAAAAGTTTAGTCATTTTACTGTAACTTCACTTAAGAGTTAAAGTGTACTGTTTTTATTTATTTTATCATTCGGATTAAAAATGGATCATTCAGATCAGCAAACTCTACAGGTTGAAAACAATAAGTATTGTTAAAGCCAAACAAACTAGATTAGCAGTTTCTAGCTCAAGTTTTCTAAAGAATCATACGGGTGGACGATTATTATTCATTTCCAACATTTGAGTACAAATCCACTAAATTTTATGAAATTCTCCTAATTATTAAGCGTTTAGCGTAACGTGAAATTAGCTTAAGCGATTAACATAAATAATGATGCTTAATACGACCCCCTCCCGCTAGTACAGCGGTAAGTCTACGGATTTACAACGCTAAAATCAAGAGTTCGATTCCCCTCAGTAGGCTCAGCAGATAGCCTGATGCAACTTTGCTATAAGAAAAAACACGCACACACACACTTTCACGCTTAATTCGGCTGTACCAAATGCATACGGGTGATAACAAAAAACTGTTAATCTAGTTTTCACGGTGTTACTTACCATAAAATAAGTTATTAACACGATTTTGTTTGTTTGTTAGAAATTAAGCACAAAGTTCTGCTAACTACGGGCATCAAAACACAGTTTCTAGTGTTATAAGTCCGCAAACATTCCGCTGTGCCACTGGGTGCGACACTGTTTTAGAGAGGAAAACTACCACCATATATTTTAAATAATCTGATTGGCTTTGTAAAGTAAAGGTCTGCCGAATAATAAGGTAGCGTGTGTCACTTTCTTGTTTGGTGTGATGAGTTGGTGTGTATTAATAAAAATTCATGATATATAACAAAAGACACCTGAGGAGAAAAAAAAAAAAGCCACAGCTTAAAAACACTGAGTGTGTGGTTTAAAGAAATGAAATCATAACTGGCGGCCAAACTGGAAACTACATTAATATCACTGATAAGAACTTTACAGTAAATATTCACCCGTTACTTAGCTAAGGCCTCGCTCTCTGTTCAGCCTGGGAACATGATAGTGGTGAAAACAAAATATCTGTTGATCATGCAACTGATGATTTAAACAGCGTCTACAGCACTACTTATTGTGTTTACCCTATCCCAGCCGAGCTGTTGAGACGTGGCATCATTCGAAAGGCCTAGCCGGCGTTGGATAAGGTGGATAAGTGTGATTGAGAAATTATTATTTTTTTACTCATACATTCTTGAAACTATGATCAAAGCAAGCTGCTTTTATTGATAAAGTAAATAACGTAGGGAAAATAATAAGACCATTCGATCTAGAATAGTGCAAAAAACTTAGTTTTTTAAAGGAACAGTACAAGGTGGTTATAAATTGATATACTAATTTAACTAGAATGTTGGAGAAACTCTATTCTCCAGGTTTAAAAGACAGTGTTTATAAAGTCTTGCACTCGATTCAGAGGGTTGAAACTCAGACATGACAATGCTAATTAAGTTGAAATGCAAGGTCATGACTTTCATTAAATGTAGGATATAATGATATACAAACTGCCACCAGGTGGCGATAGACGTGCCATTTACACAGTATAGACGCAGAGTTCGTAAACGACGTTCTATTTCATGGAAGTAACTGAAGAAGAAGCTCAAGTTCGCCTCAGTGAGTGAGACTCTGCTAACAACCACGAAGTAACAGTGTAGAAGTGTGGCGCCACATGGTGTTACATTTGCTCTATTATATCATGTTAGTTACCCCCTGTAAATTTCACCTGAAGAAGAAGCTCAAGTTCGCCTCAGTGAGTGAGACTCTGCTAACAACCACGAAGTAACAGTGTAGAAGTGTGGCGCCACATGGTGTTACATTTGCTCTATTATATCATGTTAGTTACCCCCTGTAAATTTCACCTTTTTTTGTTTTTTACTGTGTTATATCTGAGCTACTCTAATTTAATCCGGGTGCAAGACGGTAAATGGTGCTTTTCTTGCCACACAATGCAAAGAAAGGCGTCAGAACTCAGCAAAGCTAACACTAACATTTCTTTATGAAAGGTGTTACAACTCGAAACAACAAAGCTAACACTAACATTTCTTTATGAAAGGTGTTACAACTCGAAACAACAAAGCTAACACTAACATTTCTTTATGAAAGGCGTCACAACTCAGCAAAGCTAACACTAACATTTCTTTATGAAAGGTGTTACAACTCGAAACAACAAAGCTAACACTAACATTTCGTAAACAAGATGTTAGCGGCCAGAACAACAAAGCTGAGAATACAACCATTACGTTTTCACGAGCTTGAGGGAAATGTGTGTGGAATTAATGTCAGAAACGATGCAATTGTGCACAACGTCAATAGATCACACATGTACGTCTCTTGTTGATTGATGTGAAATACAGGTAGTGTGGAAACAAAAGTAGCTGAAGATATCACTCGTGCTTTATTGCACACGTTACATCAGGTCCATAAAGACAACAGTTACAGCTCTTAGTAACTAACACGTGTAACCACCTCCATCTATTACCATTATCAGAGGTTATAGTGAATTTCATAAAGTACACGACATATTTTATGAATTTTATCAACATACTATTTAAAACAATTTGTATGTATAACGGAAAAATTAAAAGGCAGACAGTTAAAATAGTTTTCAGTAAGAGCTCGTTAAACAAAACGTTCCTCCGGAGAAGGTCATCAGCCGATATACGATCAGTTATAGTTGAATGTTTAACACAATAAACACTCTACGAAAGCGATTTCTTAGCTAAACAATAAATAACAGAAAGGTACACGAAGCTCATTACCTAACTTGCAGTAACGTGCAGTTGTCCTTTGTTTGTGGAATAAGATGTATCACTCCTCTTTGAGTCTCTGTCAGTTCCATTTTGATTTATCTTTTCTCCTGTTTACATGCGTTCTCGTGCATGTTGTCTGCTAAGAGATACAGTGCTTTACGTATCGAAGAAGATGGAGAGATAGTAAGTACTACACCGCTGGGAGGTTTAGGAAATCAGCCCAACGCTCTTTCATTTCCTCGATCCCACAGGGTTTGTGGCTTTCCAAAGACAGCTTGCTCTAACTTATCAGTTTTCATAAATTGTACGAGCGAGGCCTACTAAGTTATCTGTCGTTAGGGTTTCCTAAGATGCGGAAGCGTTTCATTCACGGACCCATAGATCGCCGAGTCCGCTATAAATGCAACAAACATATAACCGATTGAAATAACAGCAAGAAACAACTTGTGTTATCTCAGCGAGTTACACCGCCACAGCGCTTCGCGTACCCCGGATGTTTAAGATAGATTTATGGGTTATTAGGTGTCGTAATTCAGAACGCTGTGAGAGCGACATGTCACAAAAAGAACAGTAGATGGTTTATTTGCATTTGATGTGATTGGTTTGTATTTTTGAGTTACGATCAAAGCTACACCAGAGCTATCTGCGCTAGCCGTCCCTAATTTAGAAGTGAAAGACTAGGGGGAAGGCAGCTAGTCATCGCCAACCACCGACAACCCTTGGGCTACTGTTTTACCAATGAATAGTGGGATTGAATGTGACATATAACGCTCCTGCGGCTGAAAGGGCAAGCATGTTTGGTGAGACGGGAATTCGAATCCGTAACCCCCAGATTACGAGATGAGTGCTTTAACCACGTGGCCATGCCGAGATCTTATGTGAATGAAACACTTGTTCGATTTAGTCATTACGAAACAAGTGCACAAAGTGAACAGTGCTGTTAGAACCAGTTTACCCTTATATAAATTTACATACAGTAATACCATCTACATTAAACAGTCGTATCTTTAACTTTTCTATTACCAAAAATCTCACATTTTCTAGTTTGGAGAAAAGAAAAATTCTGATATTTGTTTAACTTTGATAATCACGCTCGTTTAATCATTACGATCAACATTTTCTTTCAGAAACTGAAAAAGGTTTGCTTGTTTGTATGGAATTAAGTACAAAGCTACACAATTGGTTATCTGTGCTCTGTCCACCACCGGTATCGAAACCAGAATTTTAGCTGTGCCACTTGGGGACAACTGAAAAAGGAACAACGACAGATAAATAATAAAACAGAAGAACCAGTGATTGAAAGCAGAGTAAAGTTGAAATCGCACTTCCTAGAGATATGTGTGTGTATGTAAATATACAGTATTCACAGATTAAAAAAAGAAGAGAAGAAATCCGTTAATCCGAGCGTTTCTTGGAAGTGGACTTTTGAGGCATAAATGTCCTAGATGAAAACAAGTTCACTATCCAACAGAGTCAGGACTACTCTTGTTATATTTTGTTATCTTTATGTATATACAGTATATGTATATATAGTTCTAAATAAATATGATGTAACACTAAACAATAGACCTTTTATCTAGGATAAATACCACTAATATCGGACGAGATGCCACACTCGTTCTCGTTTTTGTTTGTCTACCTCATCGATTATACCGTTTGGCCTGTCGATAAACGTAATTCATGCGGACCTCTTTCCACACAGATCGGTTTTTCATGATATTACGGCCGCCGTAACGAGCTGGGGAGCACAGTTCAACGAGCGTACGTGCAATACAAGGTAGCCGTGTTGTCGGGGCGGCTGTTACCTATAAGCACAGACACGAACTTTCTTCCTTTTGCTGCTTCCAGGAAAGCAGCGACTGCAATCGTAATCAACCAGTATTTGTTCAGAGAACTTCAGGAAGGACTATAATGGGGTCATTATCACAGACAGCGAGCGGGTCGAATAATTACCGTTAAGAACGACTGTTCCCAGCTGACAAAATAATACATTGTGCTCTTTATGAATAAGAACATAAGAAAGGTGCAAAGTAATACATTGTGCTCTTTATGAATAAGAACATAAGATAGTTAATTAGTTATAGCGATGACCATATATTTTTTTGTCTCGATTAAAGCACATAACTTGATCTCATTTGGAGTTAATATTAACTGTAGTGAACAGATATAGTTATGTTCGTACGTTAACAAACAGTTATCAGGTTAATAGACAAACAGACGTAGGAAGTGAACAGGGCATTGTTTTGATCCGGAAAGATAAATAACAGTTATGGACTGAATAGCTGTAAAAACATATTTTTCAAATAGTGACATGTAAGGCCTTATTTTTCAAAGTACGTTTTGAGGTATTCTATGATATTCGTAACAACGACAAACTGAAAATACCTGTCGTTAAATATCAAATATATTTATATCGAAAATAAATTACGATGCACTTGCGTTACAATTATATACGAATATAAATATGACGGATTGTATGTTCATCCTTCTGCTACAAACTAATCGACAGATTTATGGGACTTTTGATTTTGTATATAAGATTAGCTGTCCATTTTAATGTTCCATTAAAAATATTTTGCAATACTATTTTGTGGAAATTGCCTTCTCTATCTATTTCTCAAAAAAATAGAAAGAGAGAGAGGAATAATCGTATTTTCGAACAAAAAGTTTTGCTGCTGATGTTCCAAGGATTAAATCTGTTTTAAGAGTTTAAAGTTTTGTTTCACACGTTTTAACAAAATAAACACTAGATAACAAAGTGAACCGACCATAAAGACGTTTGAATCGCAGACGTAAAGCAGATATTTCCTCTTTTATTCGCGGCCAGCATGAACAGGCGCTCGATTCGCAATATGAGGGTTGCTTGTTCGAATTCCCGTCACATCAAACATGCTTGCCCTTTCAACTGTTTGAGCGTTGTAACGTAACAGTTAATCCCACTATTCGTTGGTAAAAAGTAGCTGAATAGTTGGCGGAGGATGGTGATGACTAGTTAGTTGCATTCCTTCTAGTCTCACACTGCTAAATTAGGGACGACTAGCGCAGATAGACCTATTGTAGCTTTTAGCGAAATTTATAACAAAACAAATCAAATGAAAATGATAAACGATTCGTGATGTAACAGATATTCTCATTTAAAATAAAGTAAAAAAAGGAATCTGACGACAGGGCAATACTAAAACAACAAGATACGGGGCAATTTCTCTAACAAGCAGTAATAGCGTTATTACAAAAATCAAACTTACTTCTGCAATATTCATTAGACAGTGTGAGCAGTTTGAGGGACTACAAATTCTCTTCTCATTTGAAATAACTAGTTTCAAAAAATGCTTTAGAATTCTGCTAGGAAGCTACTGACTAAATGGTTGTGGATCATGCGATTCGATGATAATACAAGCTTAACATGTCATGAATACAGAACATATTACAGGACAAGCGAAAGTGAATAATTCATTATGAATAACTTCCTTCCTAGTTGAATTGAATATCTAGAAAGAAAACACAGACGGATACACAGATATATAGATAATTAACCAATTATTTTTCTACATGTTTTGATTAACAAAGGCTCTTTCTATCTGTTATATGCAGTTATTAATTATATATTCACAACACCACTGCTTTCTCCCATAATTGAATTTTTGGCAAGTTTTCAGGTTGTCCTGAGTTATGGCAAGTTTTCAGGTTGTCCTGAGTTATGGCAAGTTTTCAGGTTGTACTGAGTTATGGCAAGTTTTCAGGTTGTACTGAGTTATGGCAAGTTTTCAGGTTGTACTGAGTTATGGCATGTTTTCAGGTTGTCCTGAGTTATACTACTCAGTATTTTCGTATTCTCAACAAGTTCAAATTTTATCGCAGTCTTTTTTTTTTTTTTTTGCATATTCAACCCCCTCAGTATCCTTTCGTGGCTGTCGATCGGTCTTGATAATAAAGTCTGAAAATACCCGGATAAATATCGTGTGACCGAAATGTTGGCTACATAATTCCTCGCTCTTTCGATTAAATTAACTATCTCTCTGAATTATCAGGTTTGACGTACCTTACATGTCATTGTTAAGACCTTCAGTACTTAAAATAATTTATAAAACGACTTTAGACAAATTTTAAAAAGTTTGTATTGTAAAAAAATAAATAAATATCTACCGGCTTTTTTCTTAATGTACACCCTTGTGCAAATTAATTGAAACAAGACGGAAAATTACGATTTTTTCAATTTTTTGCGTTTTATTTCTGAGAATCCAAAAACTACTCACAAATTAATACATGATATGACCGCTTTTATTTTTCAGAAGATCATTAACCTGCTTTGGCATCGAGTCCACGACTTGACTGCAATCTTTACTAATTTTTGGATCGCGGTACCACACCTCAATTATGGCCTCAATTAGCTTATCTTTCGTAGTACAGTCTTTTCCCCCGAAGTCTTTCTTTACAAATCGCCCAAGGATTTTCAATAGGATTTAAGTCCAGCACCTTTATTCGTATTGTAGTCATAAAATTCTTCACAAGTTTCGAAGTGTGGCACGGAGCCAGATCTTGCTGAAAAATGCCAGATCCATCTGAAATCTCTTTTTCAATTCTGGAACGACTCTTCTCTGCAAAACTTCGATGCATTGTGGTCCTCGCATCATACTATCTACGATATGTAAGCCTCCGACGTCATAGTAGCTGAAAAAGCCCCAAAACATCTTCTTCAAGGGATGCTTTACGAACATGCATACTTCTTTGACCCTGTACGAAGAAATGAGTCTCGTTACTGAATAACACCTTCCTCCATTGTTATTGTGTCCACTTCTTGTATTTCAGACCCCATTGATACCGTTTTTTCTTCATTGTGTTGGTAAGAAGTTGTTTTATGACTGGTCTCCTTGCCCTTCTAACGCAATTTCGAATGACGTAATATTCCTCAAAATTTCGTCATATATTCCAAAAATAGATCGACCGTACTGCAAAACACAGCTAATGACGCCGTCTGTGTAAAAAAAATGACTATTAAAGGAAATCAGCGGGTCCAGCGAGCCTACACCGGCCGCCATGCTGAAAATATTGTAAAATGACCATTTGTTACAATTAATTTGCACAAGGGTGTATATATGTTTGTTCATATACATTATATGATGACTTAATAAAGCGCTTTTCACATAGTACGAACGAGAGCTTAAAAAAAAATAACTGTTTTCCGAAATGTATAATTTTCACATAATGTCTTTAGCCACGACAGGCGTGAGCATACAAAAGATTGGTGAGCATGTCACGTAATGTCACGTATCAGCCGGCATTTTACTTCACGCGGCAGGCGGTCATCCGGCTGAAGCGCGTGACCAAAACATTTTATTTTAAAGTAATAGTCCTAGAAACAAAAATCCTAAACAATTACAATTGTAGTAAAAAAAACATTTTATTTTATTTTTCAAATACCAAGAGGAAACCTTCAATAGCTACGGCTGTAATTAAACCTCAAATCGGTCAGCAGATGAGTCTACGAGCTGAAAGTTTGTGATGAAAAAAAACAAACTCAAAGCCATTCTATGCGCCGTTATGATGTGGCTAAAAGTCATAGCTACCTAAATTATTACCCTTGCACAATAAATTTGTTAAGAAAGATGAGCATAACCTTAAATTTGTAAATGTTTAGATCTCTCAAAATTAACATAAACTAACGAATATACAACAAAACCTATACAGTCCTACTGGTTATTTTGGATTCGCCACACAAACATCACAGTAACAACCTGCACAAACAAGTTAATACGCAGTCTAATAAAAGGTGTCTAATTGTCACCATAAATAAAACTTTTACATTAGCAATTTGTATGGGAATTAAACAAATGTTGTATTAGTTAGGTTATAAGTGGTTTTATTCGTGTAATAGCTACAATAATGACAGTTTAGAATTCTCAAATTTTGAAACCAGAATAGCTGGAAAATTTACTTTAGCAGCTTCCAGCTTACAAAACCCTGGGTAGGCATGGCAGGTCACGTATGGCCTCACTGGTTCCTAAACAACTCGTTCTTTGGACAGATTTAAGCTTTACACGGGGATAATCAACTATTCTTGGAAAACGCACTAGTCGATTACCATGCGTAGGTTTAGGTTGAACTTTGAAGCAGCGATTTTTAGTAAACGCGTGACAATTTTTTCTTTACAATAACGGTAATAGAGACAGCAACCTACTCTTTGTACTGTTCTAAGAAAACGTTTTCGTGTTTATAAACATGTGCTGTAACACTGCTTACTCCTATCTGCTCTTTTCATTGCAGAGTAATACACTGAAGTATTGAAACGTACATTTAAAAATTATCTTTAGTTACGATCAGTTGGTATAATTTCTTTTGACAGCTTATATCGAGCTATCTTAAGTACCCATTTAACCGTCTTTGTTGAAACATACGAACGTTCGAAACTCTCAAGTGATTATATTATTACAATATATATATGCTAGTGGTTAGCTTCTGATTGACGTTTAGTGGGTGAGGCTTAGTACTAAGAAAGACAGAACTTTTTTATTTGTGTTTCAGTTTTTTAATTTCGTATATAATACATAAAACATATGATCGTTTCTACAAGTTTTGAATCAGGACTTTTCATTGCAGTTAAATCAACCATGTATTTACAATTTTATTTACCCAGGAGACTAAAATAATTATTTATTCACATTTCTCTGACTGTGTGTGTATTTTTTTTTCTTATAGCAAAGTCACAATGGGCTATCTGTTGCGTCCACCGAGGGGAAACGAACCCCTGATTTTAGCGTTGTAAATCCGAAGACATATCGCTATCCCAGCCGGTGACTTCTCTGAGTGTGTGCCACTTCTCTTTATTACATGAGCTGACATAGGCAAAACGTAAAGGCGTCGTTTCGTTAAACACACACATCTAAAGCGAAACAATTTTGCAAGCTTACCCTATGATTACAATTAACATATAAGCATAAGATTAGCTATACAAAAAATAGATACAAACAAAAATTACTTCTGTAAACCTAAATACTCAATTAAAATTTAGAAACAAGTAAAATACCTGCAAGTAAACAAATTTAGGTCAACCCTTGTGCGAAGCAAGATCAGAGTTCACCATAGTTTTCACTCTTCTAGAGTATTTTATTTTTTGGTATTATCACGCCGGACGTGTATTGCACGACTATTTGTACTTCATACACACATATATATATGTCTACCATCTAACACTCTGGTATATAGTATCAATCAAAAACGTTATTACGTTTTCATGCATATTCTGAAAATCCTCTGGTTATGGTTTATCCGCCCGTCTTGAAAGGGGCCGGGTTTGATCAACTGTAATAACGTGTCTGATAAAAGCGTCACACGAAGAATCTTTAATAACACTGCGACGTTCACATATACTCTAGTCAGTCTAGTGTAATTATAATACATTGTTACTTTTCACTGAACGCTTATCTACTAGCTAACCATATCGTCTTCCAGTCTAAGTCATCTACTGTAAGGTTTGGAGATGTGTTTCTTAAACAGCTGTGAATCGCAAGAACGTACGCTGGTAACAAAACCTCAGTGAACCAGTCGCTGTGTGTGTTGTGCATCAGTTATTGGGAAAGAAGTGACGTCAACTTGATATACGTACCATTAAACAGAGATAAATAAATGTGTAATTATTCAGGATAGACTGTGACATTTAGCAACGTTAACATGAGAGTGTACTGTAATGCCCATGATAATATTCTTGAAGACATCAAATGACATTTTTAAAACACGAGTATTGCCGCATAAGTGATAACGTTTATTCCACAACCGATAGTTATTATGATTTTATATATAAATTTATTGGGCTACCTACAATTTTTGTAAAAATATATTTGAAACTTTTATCTTATTAATATTCCCCACTGATTCACAACACTGTGATAATAATAACAAAAATAAAACGTTTTAAAAAAACTCTAATTAAAATAAGAAATAACTTACGCGAATGTAGCTATGAATTATAAGTATAACACAGGCCTGCTATGGTTTTTATTGTCGTGAAATGTTTACACGTTCTAGAGTAATTTCTGTACGCTGGTGGCCCGGCATGGCCAAGCGTGTTAAGGCGTGGGACTAGTAATCTGAGGGTCGTGGGTTCGCATCCCCGTCGCGTCAAACATGCTCGCCCTTTCAGCCGTGGGGGCGTTATAAGTTAACGGTCAATCCCACTATTCGTTGGTAAAAGAGTAGCCCAAGAGTTGGCGGTGGGTGGTGATGACTAGCTGCCTTCCCTCTAGTCTTACACTGCTAAATTAGGGACGGCTAGCACAGGTAGCCCTCGAGTAGCTTTGTGCGAAATTCAAAACAAACAAACAAACTGTACGCTGCATCCGAAAATTATGCCCATTTTATTCAATCACGTACAGATTTTCCACAAAACGTTGTATGTACTATTACATAAGTGAATCATTTTCATTGAAATCGGCTCACATTTTCTTATGCTTAAAATGCTGACAACCAATGGCTATAGATTTCTCTAGACGAATTGTAACGCCAGATTCTTATCGATCGTCCTTGAAAACAAACAAAATAATAAAAATGTTTCTTGTGATAAAAGAAATAATAATTTGATCTAAGTGAGAGTTTGATGGATTAGAGGAAAGACAGTTGGTAACACCGCCTATTGTCAACTATTGAGCTACTACAAATTGTAGGATTAATCGAAACATTATAAACACCCCCACAAATGATAGGGCGAGCATGTTTAGTGACTGGATTCTAACCCACGACCCTCAGATTGCGAATCGAGTGTCATAATCCTCGGGCAGGTATTAAAGACAGAATATAAAATTACGGTTTAGGGTTTAAACAGAAGACCACCATGAAAGGTTCAACTTCAGGAAACAGTCAGATTAAAGATGAAGTCTGAACCTGAAGTTCTGAGCAACGTGAAAAACACACGAGAAAGTAGGCTACTACTGGTTTACGGAATTAAAACGCTAAAACTTGGGGCTCGACTCCTCGCAATGAATGAAACACAGATAATCCATTGTATAGGTTTAAACTGAAGAAAACAAAGTGATGTGTTAACAAACACACTACTGCAGAGATGCCAACTATTTCAAGTGAATGAGCGTAATGATTGTAGACAGAGCCCTTTATCATTTGCGGCTACTAGGCCTGACCAATGTCTCTAAGCTGTTTATTATTATATTATTATTATAACTATTATTATTTATTACTGCTATAGATTGCTCATTTATGACTATGTTTTATGTATTTAATAAATAAATTTAAAAAATTCTTTTGAAATTCTTTTTCATATTCTGAATTCTTACTCATACATGTTGTTATCTGCATCGTTTTTGTCTTCGCCTCAGCCTTTTGTTGGTGAGATGCCGATTTTGTATGTTTGGAACAATCGTTTATCCCGCCATGTGCCACAGAAAAATCGATGTGACAAACTGTACAAAACGCATAAATGCGGATATTTTGCACTATACTCTTTCCTAAATTTTTGATTCACAGTCTTAGTCCTTTTATATTTGCCAGAAACAAGACAATCTGGTGAACGAAGCCTCTTTTTTTTTTTCCAACTTGTGAACAATCGCATTGGTGCTTCTATGCCGCTTAGAAAATGAGAAATACCCATCTACGCGAGCGCTGATTGGCTGACAAGTACTGATGATGTACCTACGGATTCCCCCACGTACCCAGTATGGAGAAGCACCGCACTCAAACGTCGGAGATACAAATATTTTTTATTATTTCAAGCACAAACATGATTATCGCAAGTAGCCATTTGGACTATGTCTTATTTATTACCAAAATTTTTTTGTATCTCACTAGAAATTTTCTTTTCACCACTTTCAAGCCCTGGGGGAACAATTTATCACTTTATTGTTTAGGCCTATATAATATATAATAATTTGAGAGTTGCAACAAGTCGTAATATTTGTCTGTATGAGCGTATAGGGCCCGGCATAGCGCGTAAGGCGTGCGACTCGTAATATAAACATAGCCGTGGGGTGTATTTGACGGTCAATCCCACTATTCGTTGGTAAAAGAGTAGCCCAAGAGTTGGCGGTGGGTGGTGAACTAAGTCTTCTGCTAAATTAGGGACGGCTAGCACAGATAGCCCTTTGTAGCTTTGTGAAATTCCAAAACAAACAAACAAACAAACAAACAAACAATGAGCGTATAGTCGTAATGTATACACCAAAATCGTAATGATTACGCTCAAATCGTAATGGTTGGCATCTCTGCCACTGATGGGTATGGATGAAGTGAAGTGCTGACAAACAAGCTACTGATGGATATAGAAGAAGTGAAGTTTCACAAAAAAACTACTAATGGATATGGACGAAGTAATGTTTTGACAAATAAATTCTTGGTTGGTGTGAGTCAAGTGACAAATTGACCTTATGAATTCAAACTCTGGATTGGTCTCACAACAATTCTATCCAATTTGGATTTCGTGACCAATTTTTAAGTTGAAAATCTCTGTATGGTAAATTATATAGACACATAAGAATATTTGTGATATGAGATTTTAGCCTTACATATAAGGTAGCAGTTATTACTAAACATGTGAATTAATGATGTATATTTGTGGATATTGATGTATGTACATGAATGACGCACTCGGAAAAGTATGCTCGCTCAATGGAAAAACGAAATTACGTTTGTCTTAAATCTTTCATTTTACAATAAGTTTTTGGTAGAAAAAAGTTATATGTGTAATTTGTGTTTGTTTGTAAATTTCGCTACACTGGTAAAAATACAGAAACCGAAGCAGATAGTTTCCATTCGCTGCTTGAAATAGACGAAGAGAAATTTAATATCACTTACGGAAGAAACCTCCTAGTAACACGTAATTCATGTTTACACATGACAAATAATAAAATAATAAATCTTTAAACTTTTGCTGGTGTATTCATTTCGCTCTTTTGTCTCAAAATGTTTTGTAAACTGCTTAAGCATAGCATAAACAGCAGAACAACTAACTTGTCGCGTAAAAAGATCACGTTTCTCTGCATTTGTATCACTTTTTCCCGTCCTGATAAAACGGAGACCGTCAGCTCTAGCTGAGGCTTAGTATGCTTCGCCGAATTTATCCATTCTGTACGCTTACCCGTTCACTGCTTACCAACATACTTTCTTCTTACTTACGCGTGCCGCTCAAACCAGCCTCCGCCTGTATTTTTAAGAGCTCTGTTTTCACATTTTCTTCGGTGATCGAATGAATCGATGTTAGAGGCGGGGTTCTGATCGCGACAGGGACAAACACAAGTGCGATTTGAGCGGTTTGTCAATCTCTCAACAATAACCATCTACAACTTGAAGAGCGATAAGCGCGAGTGTCTGTCAAGCGTGATTTTTACGGACAATGTAGAGTAATTTATGATCGGATCAGCTCATAGATCATTTCGATTAAAACACTGCAGAGTTTATTTGTCTACAGCTGTTTAAGTTAACATGTCAGAAAAAAAAAAGCGTCTTTGCTTGAAACATTTTTTCACACTGTTTCCCACACATGTGTAATATATTACATAAACTGCCATAAACGAAGTTTATCTGTTGAACTAGTAAAACGAAAATGTGAAAACTATACTATTTTTTGTTAAAGAAACAAACTATTTGATAGAACAATTCTAACACGTGAAAAGAAGGAAATTCATCATCACTAATTCTAATCGGAAGCAAGCTGTCTACTTAGATTAAAATACTGAAAAAACTGAGCTAATTGAATACAAGATTCTCATATTTATAAAAATCAGAATATATTATCATTAGATACCTTTGTTGTCAAACCTGTTTTCCGCCGTAATCACAATAATAGTGCAAGAGATACCGTCAGTTTAATGGTTTATTTGTTTTGGTTTAGCGCAAAGCTATATAATGGGCAATACGAACCATGACCATCGCGGGGAATTGAGCCCTGGACTGCAGAATTTTAAGTCCGAAAATTTATGACTGAGGAACCAGGGTCGCTGTCTCAGGAGATTTAATTTAATTATAAATCCCTACACTAAGTTTAATGTGCAAAATTCCCCAGTGGCACAGCGGTATGTCTGTGGATTTACAACGCTTGAAACCGGGTTTCGATACCCGTGATTGGCAAGGTACAGAGACAGCCCGTCATGCAACTGTGTGCTTAACTACAACAAAACAACCAAATATTTTTGATAAAGATAGAATAAAGGAAAAATATTATAATGCAGTTAGTTGTATTAAACATTAAAACTAATATTGTTTATTAAATTAACACGAAAGAAAATATACAGCACATTTCATTTACGGAACAAATAAACACTACAGTATTGTGGAACTAAGCAAGCATTTTTTTAAATTTCATCTTTACTGCAGACGTACAGATAGTCTTAATCCAATTCTTCCGTAAATGTATGTAAAGTTTTATTTTTATACATATATTATTTGTATTAGCTTCAAAATTTAACATATTACTCGTTTATACTAACACTTGGAGGCGTCGCTAGGCTCTGGCACACAAGGCTTGTGCCCCGAATCCACAGTTGGCGTCTTGAAAAATCAGAAAAACCCGTGATCGATATCTTACCGAAACGCCAAAAATTCCCACAGTTATGGACTCGAGTCCCGAATCTTGTAAACACCTAGCGAAGCCTTTACTAACATTTCTGACTACTGCCAAATTGACAATATACTTTACAGTGCAATGATACAATATAATAAAGCAGAAGTTTATTTTCATCAATTAATTCTTTCTTCGGCAAATAATGAAATTATCATTTTAACCCCAAATGATATATATTAACTAAAAGGTTAACCTTATACTAAGCCTAATGTTTCTCATACTTATCTGTAAGCTATTTATCAAAGAGTAATGACGTAATTTTCATCAATGACCTTTTGACCCTAAAAATATGCGATTAAAGAAAACAGATTAAAAATATAGCCCGAAGTTAATATCTTGTCCCTAACCTAAACAGTTCTTAAATCATTGTGCCGACAAAACAACATACCAATGATGTCAGGGTGTTTGGAGTTATAATAATACTGTTAACAGGAAACAATGAAACGTGTATATTAACTGACATTTGTTCAAAACTTGGCGTCAGACGACGGCTATACCTTTCATAACACCTTGTGAGACAATTCTCACCTGTCCAGCAAGACGATTTTTATTGTTTTGTATGTCAGATTAGAAAATTCTAGTACCACGTGTACATTAAAAAACGGCCTCGTAAAACTGTCTTGATCTTCTATTTGATGGCTTTTCGAGGATCGTGTGCGTTTTACCACCTGCACACGGCCGTTGGTTACTTCGCTTGTACTAGAGGGTAAGTATTTAACGCATGCATAAATTAGACCATGTGAAATAGTTATTTTTCTCCAAATGTAGAATAACCCCTTTTCTTCAATGCACTTTATTAAAGGTTCGATTCCGGTGCTTCGAAAAAAATATTTATTATTTAGAAAATTGACGTTTACCATTGGATTTTGTATATATGTTTACGAGTACTTGTTTTTAAACTATGTAAATCATAAGTTTCAAGGTTTGAGCCGCGATATGGAGTTTAATGCCGAACTTTCGTTTATGACTATAATAGTCAGTCAGTCCTGCTATTTGAATAAAACAATCGCATCTGACAGCAGCTGTGAATTAGGAATGGATTTTACCAGAAGCTGAGGGTTTCTGACTTGGGTGAACATGCGCCGAATAAGGTGTCGATAAGGTTTGCAACACTGAATACTCCAAAACAGACTTACCACGTTCCTCGTTGACGTAGGAGAAACAAATGCAGTGCTACCCAAACCAGTGGAACTGTTCTTCTGTTTCACAAGAGAAATTATATGTATTTCTATCACGAGGGGAAAATATTTATATCTCTACATAGCGTTTTTGTTTCTTCTGATTTCGTCACTTTGCATGTTGAAGATGTATGAAGTATGAGTTAGTGAAGTCGCCCGAAACATCATTTCTTACTGAATCTCTTTCGCATACGACCCCTGGTGGCTCAGTGTCAAGCTTGAGAGCTTATACACTAAAAGTTGAGGTTCAATCTCCGCAGTGAACAGAGCTTTAATACCTAATTAACTATAATACATTCCACATTGAAAGGATAGTTTAAAGAGGTCCCCCAGTGGCATAGCGGTATATCTGCCGACTTACAACGATAAAATCTAGATTTCGTTACCCATGGTGGGAAGAGTACCGATAGCCCATTGTGTAGCTTTGTGCTTAATTACAAACAAAGAAACAGCTTAGGGAGGTTTGTTTACAAAATTGTCTGCCAATGCTCATTGTGAATTGATCTAGCTCCACTTTATTAAGAAAACTTTTCTTAACACCAGAATTGACTTAAATTAATTAAGTTACATATTAACCCTAAACAGTATTTACTGAATAAGATTTAAGTTAGCCTAAAGCTTGAATATGTATCAGATTTTTTTGCCAGATTTGCTGTGATATTTTACTCAGCTCTTTATTTAACCACCTTCTAATATACACTGATCGTAAACTAAGCACATTTTGTTGAAGTTTTCAAGTAATCATTTTTAATAACTATTATTTTAATTACTTAAAACATATTATTTTACTGTTTTTAACTGTGGATCTGACAAATTAATGTCTGTAAACATTAGTATACACGGCGTAACAAAATAATTTGGTAACTAAATGAAATTAAATGTAAATTTGTGTTATTAATGTCCTTAACCCCTTTTTCCGCTTTTCCTTTCCTCTCAGATATGTGTATATCAGTGTATTTGTGAATTTGAATTAATTATATAATATTACATCTTTTGCAGTTTAAAGAAAAGAGAAGCAATTATAATCAAGTAATCTCTGTAGTATATACTGGCGTATAAAAGGTATATTAATACTTATATTACGTTGCTTGCTTGTTAAGCGCAAGGCTTCAGAAAGGGTTAGTCTGTGCTCTGTCCACCATGGGTATCGGAAACCCGGTTTCTATGGCTATAAGTCCAGAAAATTACGGCTGTGCCACTGGAGGGCTAATACTAGAAATAAATGCCCATATAACACTAAAACAAATGAACGTTCCTGAAGAGACTGTAACGTGAAATGTTGAATGTCTCATTAAATAAAGACAACACCTTTGTGTTATAAGACCGCTTATCTCTAGCATTAAGAGTAATATTCTTTTATAATTTGCGGACGTTAAATTAGGTTCAGTAACAATGTACAGTTTCTTCTTTGCTGAAGTACTGAATTCACGATAATTTCGTGTAGCTTTGGAGTAAGATAAGGTGGTCTTAATGCCCAATTGTAAAATCACAAGTAAGTGTTCTCAAATTGAATTGAATGTTGTTTTGGTTGTATGTGTGAGTGTATTTTATTTTTTGGAGGGGGAGAGGGGTAATTTAATCGCTATCCCTCAAATATCAACCTTTTTAAGCACGTGGACAATGTGTTGTCTGAGTGAAATGTTAAGTTTTAGTCTGTTTAAAGGTAAATGAGTCATGGAAAATATATGCTACTTATCTAGTTTGGAACACAGCTCAGCCATCGAGTTTTGAGATTAGCAGATGAATTGTGCAAATTTGGTTTCATTTGACATACACAGTTATGTAAAAATTGGTTTGATTATAACAGTCTTGTCTGCACATCAGTGGGAGCCGCAGGCAACTGAGGCCCGAGAAGTTTTTCTAGGCGGCCTGTGAAACATGGGTCAACGATAAACAAATATACTGAATCAATTTTAGTTCTGAATAAACAACATAAAAGACATTTTGAATTAATTAAATAATATAATATGTCAAAAGAGAATGCTATTGTTTTTTTACGGCACTGTTTTTCAATCACTGTGCTAAAGTCATAGGTTGGGGGGCCTAAAACGTTTTCTCTGACATCAAGGGAGAGATTCACTCTAAAAGATTTTGGGAATCACTCATCCAGAGATGGAAGCAAATTGAAAAAAAAATGACGTGAATCATTTTTAATTAGTATTCAACATTCCTCATTTGTTTGAAGAAGCTCCTAAACAACTTAATGGGTTTTTCTAAAGTAATTTTGTGTAACTAATCCATTAGTTCTACTACTTCCTTTAATCCCTTTCCTCAAGATATTTATATCTATATTTATTGTAAAAAGCTTGATATCTTATTGTACCGTCTTCTCGATCCTCGATCTATAACTTCACTTCCCCAGTGGCATCCCTGAGATCCAGGTACGACTTTTTGTGATGAACAGAGTGCAGTTAGCATTGTGTAAGTTCGCACTAGTATAAACAGATATTTATTCGTTTGTCCTGGCATGGCCTAGGATGTTAGGGCGCTCGACTCTATGTGTCTTGAGATTTGAACTATTGGTAAACATGCTTGCTCTTCTAGCCTTGTAGGAGTTGTAGTGCTACAGTTATCCTAATATTTGTTGACAAAGAGTTAAATTAGGTGACAAGGAACCTCCTTTTGTTTAAAAAATAAACGTTTGGAGACGATTTGAGTGGGTAACAAAAAACATGCCTGGCATAGCCAGGTGGGTTAAGGCGTTCGACTGGTAATCCAAGGGGCGTTATAATGTGACGGTCAATCCCACTATTCATTGGTAAAAGAGTAGCCTAAAAGTTGGCGGTGGGTGGTGATGACTAGCTGCTTTCCCTCTAGTCTTGCAATGCAAAATTAGGGACGGCTAGCGCAGATAGCCCTCGTGTAGCTTTGCGCAAAATTAAAAAAACAAACAAGACAAAAAATATTATTATAAATGTACGACTTTTTGAAAACATTATATTGATTATAAAGTTTTAAATCACCCAATCAAACCATTTCCAAACTTTTGTTAAAATCCAAGAGTTGGCTGCGGATGGTATTAACTAATTGCTCTTCCCCAGTAGCACAGTGGTATATCTGCGGACTCACAAGGCTAGAAATGGGGTTTCGATTCCCGTGGTTGGCAGAGCACAGATAGTCCATTGTGTAAATTTTGTGCTTAACTTCAAACAAACTTAAATAAACTTGTTACCTCCCGTTCTATCCCTTCAAACGGGCTAGCACAGATATCTCTCGAGCAGTCCTGGGCATCCCTTCAAACGGGCTAGCACAGATATCTCTCGAGCAGTCCTGGGCGAAATGTCAAGAAACAAACAGCTTCTACCCCCATATATCACCAGATTATTGGATAAAACATTGCTACAGATAACTAACCTGTACTCACACTTCCTTAATGAGGACTAGAAGACCACCAGTGGTGCAGCGATATGTCTGCTGACTTATAACGCTACAAATCAGGTTTCGATACCCACGCTGGGGAGAACAGAGACAACCCTTTGTACATAAGTACAAACATACCTTTAGAATAAGCTCATTACGATAAACATGGGAAGTAAAAGCACTCGTGCAGTAACGAAGGCTTTATCCATGGTTACGTAAAGTTATAGCGATTACCATTACCACCTAGATTCTCGGGAAAAATGGCGAAATATTTTCACTACAATTTAACTATAACTTCAGATAGCTAGGTACATTTAACTATAATTTCTGGTCACTATTTTTTAATAAGAAAATTAGGAGGCACTTCCGATGGATTATGATAATTTCCATTATAAATATTTACTTCACTAATATCACACTTCAATCGCAGTTGCTCATAACAAAACGACAACTTTTTCTTTACAATAAACGTTTGTTTTCGATATGTTATAATTTTTTGTGTGTCAAGTAGCCCGACATTTCAATATATTTTTATCTGTTGTGACACAAGGCTGTACATCGGATTAGCGGCATTATTTCCACACAGGGGACTCTCACCCCTCATTTTAGCGTTGGAAGTCTGTAAAGTTACCACTGTACCACCGATTTTGTTGTTGTTATCTTCAATACATGACTAAAATCTACAGTAAAACAGAATTAATCCGGTTTTCTACGAAATAAGTACAAAGACAAACCTCAAGCACTAAATTTATATGATACTGAGATATATCTACGTATATATATATCTTTCATGATATAGATTATTTCAGACGAACCACATGTGTGAAGCGATGACGCGTGCATCATTTTTTTTTCTAGCTCTAGTTAATTAAGGACTGTCATGTCAAATTTATATCAATCAGGCGTGGCTTAGTGGTTAGCGTACCGGACCGTAAATATAAAGGTTTAAGGTTCGAGTTCCGATTTCGCAAAATCAAATAACGCCCTTTGGAAACGTGGATGCATGCGTTATAAGAATGACGGTCAAATCATGCTGGTTCACAAAACGAGAGTAAGCAACGAATTGGAGATACATGCTGTTGACTGTTTACCTTCCTTTTAGTCGATCAGTTCAAAGTTAGAAGCAAAGAATCATTGAATAATTTCACTTGTCTATCACAGACAAACAAACAAATGATTAATTGAATCGTCTTTATAATGTTATTTTTTTTCATTTTGGCAACATGCCTGTAACAGTCACAAATGTATAAAGTTTGTTTGTTTGTAGTTGAGCACAAAATTACACACTAGCCCACCACGGGTATGGAAACCGGTTTCCACGATTGTAAGTCCACAGACTTTGCCACTGAGATGAAAATATATAAAGAATGCAAACACTAAGCTCAAACAAAACCCTGAATAATGTGAAACTCTACCGCTATTCAGTTTGTCGATATATCTTTTTTTTTTTTTTCGAATGTCTCTGAAATAATTTTCTGCGGCAGGTAATAAGATATAAGAAGACAAATCTATCATTTTTTAGCTAAGACTAATATAAACGCACGACGTCTAATATAACAGATAAACTACAAACCATGTGTCATTGTGACGTCAGTGCAAAACCTCTATACCAATGTTGTTAACGTTCTAGTCTGCTAGGGAACACCTGATTTGTTTTTTCTTTTTAATTAGCTTATTATTTATTCATTCAGCTAGCAATACGCCCAACGAACATAAAACTGTAACTGTTTCGTCTGTGTGGCTATGTAAACGCACACACGGGTGCACTTTGTTCAACTTTCCGACCCTCTTTACATGTTTCTTTCTCTATACAAGTGCAGCTCGAAAATTCCTTGTCTTGCAATATTTTCTAGTTACATAAGAACAGAAAATGGTAATAATATAATTATCATATCAGCATAGATATAAAGTACGCATTTATGATATCCAACACTGTTGATAGTACGTATATACGTCCATATCGAAATTATTAAAAGTACACTATTAAATATATAGGTCAGAAATAAAATACCTACATATAGTTTTGTGTATAGTGTTTTTTGCTTATTAATCCTACGAAATGCTCTTCCTATATCTTTATGTGAATATAATTACTATTGTACGAAAGTTCTAAATTCATTCAAACATTTATCTGATTTCACAACGCTTTCGATGCAGCACGTAATATCGTTCTTGTTCATGCAAACTAGGCCTAACGTGACTTAAGCCTACTTACTTAATATTTTTTAAAGCAGGATCACGCTCTTTCCTCGAAGCTGCAGGAACCGAGAACCTATATGATAGTTTTAAGTTTAACAGCTTTATTCGTTAAGAAGTCTTCTAAATTTCCTGGGATACTCTTGGGTAAAATCAACTACATAATCATCGGCAGCACAAAAAGCCGAACGTGAATTCAGAATGTTAATTTTTATAACGTGGTTTTTAATTTTCATTTGACAATATAAAAGTATTATTAACATTTATTCTCATCGATAATTCTTTTTCAAATTTTGAGTTTTAATATTTTCCGAGAACTAATGTCGAAGTGAACGTTACAACACTATCTCTGATGAGGTACACTTACATGCAAGACCACCAACATTTTGCTCCCCTCTAATAAAAGTGCGAAAATTTATAAACTAATATTATCAATAGCATGCAGATTTATAGAAGGTTTTCTTACGCGTTGATTCTGAGACTTCAATAGTTCTGTTTATTCTTCATTCTTTAATAAGTCTGAGATTTCAAAAATTTCAAAAACATAACTGAAGAAAGAATTCTGTGACTAGAGGCGATCATTAAAATATCAGCAACCAAAGCAGCATCAGTGATGGTAATGAAACCTGTATACTTTCGTGTTTTTCTCTCTCTGATATTCTTGGATAAAACGCGACGGGTTTTATCGACCCTGAAGCAGGTACCGACATTTTACTTAACTCATTATCACTATAGGTAATGGTACTTAGTCACGGGATTGGGCACAGCAGTCAACTCGTTCCTAAACAAACGCTGCTGTGTTTCCAGCGTGACAATAAAAAGCTAGCTGCACTATTCGCTCTATCGCATGAATATGTACTATGTTAAACAGAGATCTCAATGAGCGAAGGAGATAGGCAGTATTAGAGACCTGCTGGTGTTAATTGTACCCAATTATATTAAATTTATTTCGATTGTTTTGCTGCTTTAGCTCTTCAGGTTAAGAATGTTTATGAGTGTGGCCTTTTTTTATCTGGTAGGCCCGGCATGGCCAGGTGGTTAGGGCGCTCGACTCTTAATCTGAGGATTATGGGTTCGAATTCCCGTCACACTCAACATGCTCGCCCTTTCAGCCGTGTGAGTTTTATAATGGTCCAATCAATCGCACTATTTGTTGGTAAAAGAGCAGCCATCCCTTTAGTCTTACAATGCTAAATTAGGGACGACTAGCGAAGATAGCTCTCGTGTAGCTTAGCTCGAAATTCAAAACAAACAAATCTTTTACTTGATAGAACTGCACGGTGAATAAAAAACAGCTTCCTTTGAAGTCAAACTCTTAACCCTCTTAACGAATAGGAATGAAATAGAAATATATTTTTTTCATTTATGTTAAACACAAAGCTATACAATGAACTACGTTTGTTCTGGTCACAATGGGAATCGAAACCCAGATTTTAGCGTCGTAAACCTGCACGCTAACTGCTGAACCACTGTAGTAGCAATTACAAATGCAATTGTTCCTTAAAGATCGAGAGCTACAGTTTAATTTGTTATAAGTTTAAGGACTTACGACGCTAAAATCTGGAGTTGGATTTCCCGCCTTGGCCGAAGTGCAGCCATTGTGTAGCTTTGAGCTAAAAAACAACAACAAAGCAACAACAACGTTATCATTGCTACAATTATTTAGACGATAATTTCTTTTTCAAATTATAAAAAAGGTAGATGAAAGACCAAAGAATCCGCTGAATATAATTGAACGTGGTGATAAAGAAGACATCTACCAACAGTTTCATAAAACATAAAAAACCTATTATATTTTTTTTAACAAACAGTAAAAACAAACAAACAAACTATATTTTGAGCCCAAATCTCAGGTAGCATTAATACGTGACCAGCCATGGTCAGGTGGTTAAGGCACTAGACTTGTAATCTGAGGGTCGCGGGTTCGAATCCCCGTCACACCAAACATGCTCGCCCTGTCAGCCGTGAGGGCGTTATAATGTACAGTCAATCCCACTATTTGTTGATAAAAGAGTAGCCCAAGAGTTGACGGTGGGTGGTGATGACTAGAGAGAGAAGGCAACTAGTCATCACCACCCAACGTCGATAGTGTTAATTCAGATTGTTACCTAGTCCTGGCGACGTATTAATGTTTGTTTGTTTGTTTTTCAGTTTCGCGCAAATGCACCAAAACTGATTCAGTAAACATTTTTTCGTACCCATTCCCCATAGTTTTATTAACACACCCTCGATTAAAGATCGATGTACTATGGGCTTGACATTAATTTGCTACACATGGAAGTGACAAAAAATGTCATAACATCACTTGACGAGTGTAATAGAATTGGAGCCCAGACCTCCTGGTGAGAAAGCTATAAATTTACGGACTTACAACGTTTAAATCCGGAGTTTGATTCCCCACTGTGGGTATAATAGGTTTATCCTTTACGTGTGGCATTTGTTTATACAACCATTTTATTCTTTTGTTAGGTTATTGTTTTGTACACGAAGGATACAATATAGTCAAAGATTGACATTTAACTTGAAGTGTTCTCGTTGTTTATGATAGAAGTAAGAAAGGCACAGCTTCAAGCTCATCATATTATAAAATTTAACATCTGATTGGCTGGGCTTGGCCTATTGACTAACGTACTCGAATTGTGAAACTGAAGGTTTACATCCTGTTGCCGCAAAATATCACTCATTGCTTTGGAGCCATAAGTGCATTATGAAAGTGATAGTCAAATTCTATTACTAGTTCAAATAACAGTTGTCGATGGGTGCTCTTGATTAACTGCCTTCCTTCTTGCCTATCAGTTTAAAACTAGTGACGGCTATGAACAGATAGATTTTGTGTAAATTTGTAACAAAGCAAACAAAAAACTGGTTCAGATATAGCAACACTAAGTTATCCGGGGGTTCATCGGTAAGTCTTCGGACTTATTAAGGCTAAACTCTGATTCGATCCCTCCTAGGTGGGCACAGTAGATAGCCAGATGTGGCTTTGATATATGTAAACATAGTAACACTAATAAATATAAATTTATTAATTTAATTACGGAAGATTCTGTTTAAACTAAAACTTTTTAAATATATGTTTTTGTGAGATACAATAAAATATGTATTAAAACCCCATTGAATCTTGAAGAAACGTTGTATCACCGACCATATAAAAATGAATGTAAAAAAAGCAAGGGGAGACTAGTAGTGGTTAACGAATAGCATGACAAAAACAAAAGGTAGAAAGTAAGGAGAGGTACTGACAGCTGGGAGATAATAAACAGTTGTTGAGGTAAGGGGAACGTATAGTGAGTATGTAAGGAAGAAAGAATGATAGTAGGAATGGTTAGGAATGAGAGAAAGTAAAAAGCAAGTTTAAGAAAGGAAAATGCCGACGCTTTGTGAAGTAAACGACTCATTTACTAAGAGTTAGGGAAACTGTTGTGAAGATAGGAATGGAAGGGGATAGTGTGGAAGATACGGTATAATATAAGGCATTAGCTGGATTAAAATAATATGAAATCTGGGAAGGAAACATATTGTGAAGAAAAAAGAAGGATGGTGTGAATGGTGAGAACATAAGGCAACAATGGATAAGTTGTTGTTTGTACTTCAGCACAAAGCTACCCAATGAACTATCTACACTCTGTCCACCATAGGTATGGAAAACCGGTTTCTAGTGTCGTAAGACCACAGACCCACAGCTGTGCCACTATGAAGTGGGGATAGAGAGATACAGTGAATGAGAGCGTAAGATATGTTGGTGATGAGGGGGGAAATAAATATTAAAATATATGGTAAGGTTGTTTGTTTATTTTGTTATGCACAAAGTTATATAAAGAGCTACCTGTGCTCTGCCCACCGCGGATATCGAAACCTGATTTTTATTATTATAAGTCCACAAACATATCACTCTGTTACTGGGAGAAGGGGCAGATATGGTAAGAAAATTAGTGAGAAACGAAAAACGGTGGTAAGAACATAAGGGGGGAGGAAGCAGAATAGTTTGAATTTCCAAAACTTTTAAACGCGCACAGATAAAGATAGAGCTGTAAAAAACAGATGGCTTAGTCAAGGTTAGTCCTACCTTGATTATGTCGACTACTTAAGTAATCTTCCTTGCAAATGAAACACTTTTCATCTAGGACGTACAATTCTTCTCCTGTTGATAGCTGCTTCCTGCAGATCATGCAGGTGAAACATTTAAGATGAAAGACCTTATTACGAGCTCTTCGGACGAGGTCTGTGGGAGATATTCCCTGACTACAACCAGTACACTTGGTTCCAAACCGCCTGAAAAAGAAAAATAATTGATCAAGTAGGCTATTGAATTTTGTAAGTTAAAGTGAGATTTTTTTATGTGTATTATTTGAGAAGTTAAAGGATTTCATTCACTAATGCAACAAAAATACACAATACAGAACAAAAATACCAGTCTTTAGTTTATTGTCGACGAAAAACTAGTAAATACGAGAAGGCGGAAAATACCCAAACTTTTAACAATACAAAAAAACTTTCTTTGATAAAAGGACAAGTTGATGAAAGACACTTTAACATGAATAAAAAAGAACATCCCATCTCCATTAAGAAACTTTGGAATTTAAAATAAGTCTGAAACACACCAGTTTGTCAGATATGGTTCAACGTCACTCAAAAAAAATTCAAATGACATATTCTTAACTTTTCTATCACCCGTTACTTAATTATAAACAATCAATTAAAACTAAAACAGCGAAACCCAATTTCTTTCGTTTTGTTGTACTTCATCTTATTTTTTAGGACTAGAGGACTTGTTGTGAACAGACGTGGTACATCAACAATGAACGTTGAAATAAAAAAATGTGATGTTTGAGGTGTTTTAGGGTTATATGAAACATTTTCAGACACCGCTTGAAAGAGACACGTTTCTTCGTTACCAGGGTTTAATGTGAATATTCTAAGGATCTTGGTCTTTCTGGAAAAAAGAAGCATTATACTTATCTAGGTAGCAGTGTGTAAATATTTTTGTGTTTCCAAACAAGCAAGTTTTTTAAACGAATTTTGTTTTACATATTAAAACTGACATATGTATATTGAACAACAGTCCAGAGACAGGTGTCATCATAAAGTGTCACTGTCGACCGTGTACAGACTAGTTTGTGTTTCAAACCAAGAATGTTTGCTAAATGGGTTTTTGTTACAACATTAAAGTGTCTTACGTCCCCATATATATATATATTAAACTACAGTCTATAATATATACAGATGTTACCATAAAGTAGTAAATAGCTCAAAATATTTCAACGAATTATCAATTTAATTGACTTTAAAACTTTCAGTTTTACCCAAACATAAGGATCAAATGCGTATTAAACCAAAAGTTAAAATTCTATCACGATTAAATGCATTAATTAAGTAACTGTTTGTAGAGTTAAAAGTTGCAAATGCGCAACACATATAATACATAAATACGGCAACAGTTGGAAATTAAACTAGATAGCACACACACAATGACAAGTTGACGACCTGCTTCATTCCCGTACCTCTACTAAAACCCTGCCAAACGATCAAGCCACAGGTGTTAATTAGAGGTTTGTGTGTGGGCTTTCTGACAACGTAAACAATGCCCCACACCCAACAAAGGTCGGTACGTCTACATTTTCCCTTCCTAATTATGTTCTTAATTTTCTTTCCAACCATGCAAAATCAACCATGAAAAATTACTCGAGTCTTCGATTACCTTACTAGAATAACAAGGTAAATCTAAAGATGTATTATGTGGTAATAATATATTTAAGCCTAGTTTTTCTTTAATATCTAATTTTATCATATTTTGATAAAAATGCATATAAATTGTAGTATAAGTCATAAAACAAGTAAAAGGACTTGAAAAGTTTAGTCAGTTGGTTCAACGACTTCTTTATACCAGGATTGGAAAGGCTTAATCAAGTAGTTTAAAGTCTTATTTTATACACAAAGACTGGAAAAGCTTAGTCGAGTGATTTAAGGATTCCTTTAATATGAAAAGCTTAATCCAATGGTTGAATGACTCATTTTATATAAAATACTAGTATACTATATCTTATTCATATTGTTTACACAGTGATATCTGATAGTTAAACAGTATTATTGTCACAGAATCAGAAGCCACAATCTTACTGTCATTACATGATAGTTAAACAGTATTATTGCCACAGAATCAGAAGCCACAATCTTACTGTCATTACATAATTAGCAATTCTCAAGACTAGTCTCTGACTGGGAGATTTTACAGCATTTATTATCTTACATGTTCATTAAAAATTGGTTTAAGAGTTGTGTTTTTTTCCGTTCCCCGCCCCGAGTTCTATTCTTACACACATACGAAACCACCCTACGTAGGTCTTCATCAAGTAAAAGGTTCGAAAAGGCCGGATCATCGCAAGTTAATAGTGGACAGGAGGTAACAAAGGATATAATCTCCGGGGACAAAATCCGATTTGAGTGAAAACCCAGTCATATACATACGTAAGCCTCACGATTTACAGCTGTAGAGCTAACCTAGTGTGTCTGTGTCAGGGTCGAGCTTAACTGCACAAATTGTGTTATAAATGTTTTTTAATGTCAAAATCCTTTTATTATATGTCATTTTATGCCTTAAAGTTGTTTCTTATAGTCGTTAAGATATCTAGAAAGTTAGCTTTGAAGCTGAAAAGTATTCAACGACACATAGAATTCTGCGCCGGGTTTAATAACTCGAATGTGCTTATCGTACCTTCAGTTATATGTTGTTGTTTTTTCTGTAACTTTATGTATGTGTAATTTATAAAGAGTAGTCAAAACTTACACTTTGGTTTCCAATGGGCGAAGAAAGTAAAACGGACTCCATCGTATTTGAATATTGGAGGCATGTAGAGATTAATTAGAAACTGGGTGTTACCTGTTGTTTTTAAACAGTTTATAGGCATTAAACTCAGCTTGTTTTTTACGAATTCTGAACTTTCAAATTCGCGTCAGACAACATTTGAACCATTAGAACTTTATCTTGGTTCATCAGTACTTAGTACTTTGGTTGCACCTTCATGATGATTTGTAGAATATAACTAAACCTGAACAGATAATAATCACAACAAAATGAAAATAAAGTGAATAAATATGTGTATTTCTTATTAACTTTAAAAGTTTTTTCTACGTCTATAAAAGCATTCGTTTACTGAATTTTCGCGCAAATTTACATGAGGGTTATCAGCGCCAGAGAAGGCAAATGGCCAACAGCCTCAGCCGCCAACACTCATTTACTCTTCTATAAAGGAATAGTGGGATTTGACTGTTGCCCTTAGGTTCGACATGACCACATGGTCAGGGCGCTCGACTCGTAGTCGATGGGTCGCGAGTTTGAATTCTTGTTCCACAAGCATGCTTGCCCTTTAGCAGTGAGGGCATTATAATGTTACGGCCAATCCCACCATTCGTTTGTAAAGGAGTAGTCCAAGTGTTAGCTGTGGGTGGCGATGATTAACTGCCTTCCCTCTCTAGCCTTACACTGTTAAATTAGGGAAGGCTAATGCAGATAGCCCTCGCGTAGCTTGGCGCGAAAGTTTAGAAAACAAACAAATAATCAAACAAACTATTGCTCGTATAATCCATTAATGGCCCCAAAGTACGAAGAGCAGATCTTTTCTCAGCAGTAACGGGACTCAAATCACTGGATGATAGCTCTAAAGCCCGAAAAGCTAACTACTGGGCCACGCTCGGCCTATCTATAGGAAAGTAATAGTAATAATAGACACATGTTTTGTTTTATTAAGTGAGATTGTTTTTTTATTTACAAAGCTAATGCATTTCAAATCAGCTGCTGCGATATAGATTCTCCTTTTATACAAAATTAATTGTAAATCAACGCAAAAATCAATATACATTTATAGTAACACTTAATTTTAGCATCTAAATAACAAACATGTATTTTCAACAGACAACTAATACTTAGGCTGTATTTGTAAATTTAAAAGATCGGGATTGTTTAAGTCTGTTTGTTGTTAAACCCAAAACTAAACAATGAACTATTTGTACAATACTTATACCGGGGTTATCGAAAGTCGATTTTTAACGTTATAAGCACTTAGACTTATCGTTGAGCCACCAGGGTGGGGGAATTTACAAAAAAGAAATTTAAACACTCATTAATCTTCTCTAAGATAAGATTCTTTATGGATAATCATTCGATAAACTAAGTATTAAATAAATTATTTCAGCTTTTCTTTCTCGTTTTTATTTCTTCATCATCGTTAAAGTTCAGCACTGATATTATACACATAACGAGTTAATTATTTTATTTTGTATTCGCACATCATAGATATTTTTCCTATCAGTTCTTTGTAACTGTGATACCTCCTTAGTCTCGCTTCGTAAAACGTACTATATGAAAAGCAGACGATCTCTGTTTTCGTCACACGCAAACCGATCAAACATTTGGCCAATTTATTTTATCATGAGCAACACGTGAGCGTTAATTGACGTCAAGAAAGTTATGTTATAACACAAGGTTACTCAAACAAGAATAAAATCGTGCGTGATAATATCGAAACATAATCTCATTATTAATAATGTATATAGAAACAGTTAGGCCAAATTATTAATAATTATTGTTGATTGCGTTTCGATTCGTTAAGATAGATCTGTTTTCATCTAATAAGGAAGAGTTTTAGTTTATATATAACTGTAGTCGCTAAGATTTAAAGTTTAATTGTAATTGAATGAAACTTAAATATTGTTAGTTACTGCCTAGAAGTTTCATCATGTCACATAACGTTTGAATGAAGCTGCACCAAATAAACCTTTTTCGTGGTGCCTTTATTTATTTTTACATATATAATCGTGTACTCTCTACCTAACTCATAAGTTGGATCTAAGCCATTCTTACGCATTGTGAGCGCCGATAATGTGATTTATGGGTCTATAGCTCACTAGAACGTTAGGGTAAGTTAATAGAAATAAAGATCAGAATCAAGAATAAACACTCACACGAACAATAACCAACTTAGGTGTCCTAAGTGTCTCTACATGTATAACCAGGAGTTAAATATGTTTGTAAGACTTGTTTGCTGGGTTCTTACTTTGAATGCACGTGTCTTACTTCGTTTTGCTTTTCTTTTGTTGTGTGTATTTCAAGTTTGGAAACAACAAAATGATATCTCGAGGCTACCACTCCACGTTCATGCCACTTTCATAAGAGCAGTAAAATAAAAAAGTAGAACAAGTTATTAATTTCTTGATGTATATAAATATATAGAATTTCTTCTAACGGTCATTTTGAAAAGAAAGAACTGCAGATACAGGACATGTTCCACAGGGTTCTCCACACAGGCTTGAAGTAAATGTATAACTCTCAAAAAAATCTGCAAAGCCAAGCTACAACAAAGGGTGTAGATCAGAACTTTCGTAAGAAGCCTATAAAGTCCAGCGACAAAAAATGGTATACAAATATAACTTAACAGGACTTCCTTAAAAGAGCTACAAAGTCTAGCTACATACAACAAAGAGTGTAGAAAGATAACTTCCTTAAGAAAGTTCCAAAGTCCAGCTACAACAAAGTGTGTAGAAACAGAATTTAAAAAATTAAAAAGTGCAACAGCGATAAAGTGGCGTATAATTGTAACTTATTAGAACTTCTAGAGAATGCAAGTACATGTGAATAAATTACTTACTTTCATCGATGAAAGCCATGATTTGAAGAAAGGCCACTTAAACAGCAATGCATAAAACGTCCTACAAGTTAAGGAAATTCAGGAAAAAAAACAACAAGGCAAGATTAACCGTTAGAGCTACAGAAACGACCTGTCTTTGTAGTTTCTGTGCTCAGCTGTTAACATCTTCTGCTTGTTCTGCCACATATAGATTCCAATGTCATCAGTAAACACTAATGCAGCTGAGCCTCTGAAGGCCTAACTCCAGACTCTGTATTACATTTTGTTTTCTTACTAAAAAATTATACCAAGGTGTTCCAACAGGTGTCACTGTTTTTCATGCTGCTAAAAAATCCTCTATGTTACTAAAACATACATTCGCATGAGAGTTACTTAACTAGCTATCTTTTAGGTTAATTAGCATAACGTCCACATTCATGATACAATGGTATTACGTCCATTATGTTTATGACTGACTTTTCACCATGCCCACGTTCACAAGACTAGAATAATGACTATGTTTACTATAGACTGATACACTTTCACATGCAACATACATGCTATAATTTTGATGCTCGCGATTTAATGATATATATATGTAAAAACGGATGGTTTGGGTTGAGAGAATGTTTTATGTAGAGGAGCGAATAACGTTTCGACCTTCTTTGGTTATCGCCAAATAACCAACATTTGGCAAAAACTAGTAACAAAATATGACATTCCAGTTAATACCAAATTTATTCAAAAACCAGGCACAAAACTAAGGTCTATACTATGTAAAAACTACACTGACAAACACCACAGCAACATTATTTATAAAATACAATGTGATAACTGCCACGACCTCTATATTGGAGAAACAAGTAGAAAAATGGAAACCAGATTCAAAGAACATAAAAAGTCAACTTCACACGTTTTCGAACACTGCAAGTCAAATAAACACAACATAACCATAGAAAACACTCAAATACTAAATAAAGAAACAAACATAAACAAACGCAAAATTAAAGAAGCCTTACTTATACAACAACTTTAGCCCAAAATATACCAATACAAAGGAACACCTTTATACCTATATTAATAAATATAATCAAACATCTAAGCACGCCCTCTACATTTCTACACTCAGTTACACAACCCCCTTCAAACATGTGGTCAGCTATCGGTCAGTTACCTCTTTCTTTCTTTGTGAACCTGACGATGACCGAAAAAGGTCGACGCGTTGTTCACTCTTTTACATAAAAAAATTTCTGAACCCAAACCAGCCGTTTTTACATATATATTTGATTATGTTTGTTTTTACATATATATTTGATTATGTTTGTTGACACTCTACTAATATTCCTTCAATTTTCTCCCCACTTTCTAAGATATTTGTATTGTGTCAATATAATAAAAATAAACTCTTTTCAGACTCTATAGAAGCTAATCTTATAAAGGTAATACTGAATATCAACCCTAATAAAACTAATATTAAGCTCGACATTGCCAATGTAATAATATCCTTCAAGTTTGTAAAAACTCTCGATGACGAACATCACATCTTACAGCGCTAAATGTGTCGGTTTTCTAGACCCGCGGTGGACAGAGCAGAAGCGCGGGGCCCCTAGTGGGCCAACGGCAAGTTTCCGAAATTATAATGTCAAGTCCTGGTTTATGTTCCCTCCAATGGACAGAGTGCAAAGAAAACACAAAAAAAACACGTTATGTTACTTTGTGCTACCACAACACTAATTAAATATCGTGTAATATTGGCACTAAACATCAACCCTACAAAGTTAGGATTCCCAAAGCTAACACACACACACAACACACAAATTAACGCTGAACACAGAAGTTTATAAAATTGTTCTACAAAATAGCACTGCACAACAGGTCTTTAGCGTATGAAAATATATTTCTAAAGACACTGAAACTTCATTGTTGCCCTTCACAATCAATAAGAAGATGGTAATCTTACATCCATCAATCAACAGACAGGTTTTCTACAGTCAACAGTGAGGAGGCAATAATTCTACAGTTAACAATGAGTAGGTATTAATTCTACAGTCAACAATGAGGATACAGTAATTCTACAGTTAACAATGAAGAGGCAATGATTCTACACTCAACAATGAGGATACGGTAATTCTACAGTCAACAATGAAGAGGCAATGATTCTACAGTCAACAATGAGAAGACAGTAATTCTGCAGTCAACAATGAGGAGACAGTAATTTTTAAAAATTAAACTATTGTTTATTGTGATAATCATATATATATATATATATTCATTTATAAATCAACGAATATTGGAGAATAACATAACTTAAGTCTTCCCTAAATAATCCTAAAACTGAATGTAAACCTTATTCTTCGTAGTTTTTCTTGGTGAGGGTGCTATATGTTACGTTTTGTGGTTAGTTAATTTCATTGTGCCTAACATTGTGTTTGATATATTCATTGAAACTGTCATACCTTGAACAGCCAGAAACAAAATATTTGTATTATACCTTTACATGTTTTGTTCGATCATTATATACATTAACATATTTTAGTCGTTAGTGATTCCAAAATGTATGCATGAGTTGAGAATGTAGGTGTATACGAACGATGGGATGCTTGTGTTACTATACTGATCAGTTTTATGAATATGCAGCTGTAATGATGCAAGTTTTATATTCGAATTTGAAATGGAAAAGAATCCGTACTGTTTATGTGTGTACATCTATAGGCTACGTTTAAACAAGTACCTAAGAAATGTACTTAGATGGAGCTCGGTATAGTATAATATATACTATTTATGTAAATAACGCATTATGAGAAACCAGAAACGACAGTTACATATTTGAACCTAATACACGGAATGAATGTTTAGAGCTTTATACTTAATGCTATATCGACAAAACAGTAGCAAGTAACAAAAGGTTAGGTAACCAGCTGGACACGACTATTTATTTTATTTTTTACTTCCATCACAATAGAGCCAGTGGCACAGTGTTATTTACGTCTGTGGACTTACAACGTTTGAATCAGGGTTTCGATACCCGTGGTGGGCAAAGCACAGGTGCAAATTGTTGCTTTGTGCTTAACTTTAACCAAACATCACAAACAGATGTAGTGTATCCAGTATCCAGAAACGTCATCGGACTACACGAAACGTTATTGTAGGGTAGTCTGCTGGTAGATAGCAAAAAAAGTGCTGCCTGGGATGACTGTGATTTGATCAGGTTAACACGTTTAGGTGAAAATAAGTCGTACAACATCTTACGACAGGAATGGTACGAACACATTTGTCCCAGGGTATCCAGAGAAACAGTGAATAGGAGACTGACCAAATAGGCTATTTGGCTAGATAGGCTATTATCTGCAAACAGACATTAACCAGAATTAATCGCCGTCACTGTCGAATTCGGGCAAGATAGCATATTATGTTATAGTTAAGACACTGGCAACATGTCATATTTGTATATGATTCCTGTTTTCGGCTTATTGAAGTTGATGGTAGGATTCGCATTCGTTGTTTGCCCGGAAAGTAGATGAAGAAAGATTGTCTTTTCCACAAGAGGTGGTACAGTGCTATTCATAGATTCTAAGAAACGTTATTGATACTTCCTACAGGTATCATATAGAAATTATATTTTTATCATATGTTAGGGCAAGGTTTGTCAATAACTTTGTGTTCCAGGATGGTAACGCTATTGCCCAAATTGTGCGTATTATGCAGGATTGTCTTGACCAGGAGCATGTTATAAGATTGCCATGGTCAGCAACATCTCCAGTGCTTAGATAACCGTGCCTACGGTTACACCTAAGTGGTAACCAGCATCTCGAAATATAAAACATCATAAGTTGTTTAGTGTGATAAAGGTCACACTAAACATTCAAAATTAAAGTATGTATCTTCAATAATTTATAAAAATTCAATCAGTTATTACTTTTACTATTATATTTATCTAATCTTGAGTAAAAAAGTTGCCGATGGAGCCTTGGACCCCCATAGAATTTTAAAACCATTTTTTAAAACTATATCTATATATAAAATTGTATTTGAGTCCATCACTATATTAGTTGCGTATGAATCTCACACACAATAACAGTTCAACAACGAATATCAGTAACATTAATATTAATTTCATTAATTACTAATAGGGTTCTTATGGATTTGACAGTCAGAAATTTGAAGGTTTGCACACATTTTATTCGCTCAACTCATCAAAATTCAAAGCTCAAAATGCAAGACAGTTATTATACTAAGCAATTATTTATGTTCTTTTGATAAATATTTGTAAAAAGAGTAACGTTAGTTACCGGAAATATTTGCTTTAAATATATCTAATAGGTTTTGGTAGACCTGAGTTGACGTATTATATGAGTTACGATCTGGTGCGAGGCTTAGGACTGAGATAATTCGACATAATTTTAGCCGTTTAATACTGAAGCTAATTAGAGGTAAAAGTAGTGAAGTACAGGCTAATTCTGGTGAGGAGTTCGCGCTTTCAGACTTATGTGATTGGATCGAAAGCACGGCGTGAATTCGGCTTCAACTACTGCATTCTAGCAGCAGAGTGACGCCGTGTAATGGCGTACAGTTGGATAAAAGTTGGATTCGGTGGGCGCTGTGACCGAGCGATGAGAGCAGCTATTCTAAGAAGCACTAGGTGAAGTCAATAATTTGTATATTCATACTTACATATACCTTAATAAATAAAGACAATTAGAGTGGATCATACTTCTAGTACAATTCAGCGAGTGGTCAAGCAAATGTCTTAAATTCTTCGTGTTCGTCAAATATAAAGAACTCTATCAGAGTTCATGTAGCTAATACGATCACCTGAGTATAACCAATGATTAGTAACTTTCTTTGAACGAGAGTTAACAGTGAAACACCAAATTTCAAGGTGGCACAGGTACTTTATTCTCAAACCCTAGAGTTGTGATTTGGTCTTAAACCATGTTTTTGCACATGTTACACGTCTCAGGATGATTCTGAGTTTTGAAACGAACGTGCAGATAATATAGTTTCAGCTCTACCACAATAAACTAGTGTATATATAAGCGTATCAATAATACTGGTAGCGCAAATTATATATAAAGCGATATGTGTGTGTGTGTGTATGTTTTCTTACAGCAGAGCCACATTGGGCTATCTACTGACTGAGTCCACCAAGGGGAATCGAACCCTTCACCTACATAAAGCTTCTAGTGATCTAAATTTGGATTCCGAAACGTTTTACTTTGGACCCTTATACATCTAATAATTTAATAGAAATATTAAATAACAACTGATCTGTTATATTTTACTTTCACTGTAATTTTTTAGTTGAAAAAAAAAAGACTCGAGTAAAAATGTTTTGTAGTCGAATTTATTCCAGTAAATACAGTTCTCGTTAGAATTACACCACTTCCCGGCATCAGGTCAGTTTTAAACAATATATTTCAACATCTGCTCAGGTATTCTTAGGAACGTGTCGTCGATCAGTTATTCAATATTATTAAAGTTTGATCATCTGCTACTTTTTCTTCACGAGAGACAAATGTTTGCATCTTCATGTTCAGGTTGAAAAATCAAGGTCACCCCATCACTCTTGTTAGCCTCATGGAGTCAGGAACGATTTTCGTATTGTTGTTTCATAACACATGGAATGTTCCTTTTATCTTGACGAAAAGCCAAAATATATTTGGACGAAACTATATCGTTTATTTCTCTATACGCAATGATGTCACACATTGAGGTATATTTGGTCTTAACTCTAGAAGTTTCATAATTTCTTAATGCAGAACTCTTTGTAACACATCTCACATTTTATATTCAAATTTGTGATCCAATTTCAGAATGCATCTCTCAGAGTGGGCACTCTTTAACAGAGGGGAGTTTCCTTTCGGTTCCAATGTGTGATACGAAAAGGTATAGGCATACATTCACAAACCTATATATTCACTGAAGCATGACTGGTGTTCATTTCGTTAGATCTTCAAGGAACGTATTAACCTTTAGAATGGAATTACTGAATTAGTCATAAATTACATGAACTGGCTCAAAGTTAGCTATCAGTTTTCCTCCCTTTTATACTTCCACTGTCTAATATGAATAAATGTATAATAATAAGGAATAACAGGATCTACATATATAGTTAAGTTTCAGTAAATTAGCATAAATATTCAGTTTGGTACATTTTATCTCGTGATTTTTCATTGAAGGGGTGATGTTACTCGGGTAAGTTACACGAGACTGTTAGTGAAGTCAGTTTCTACTTGTAAAGATTAATTCTACCTGTGAGGAACAAGAAACGGTCATGAGGACTTCGAGGGACAGAAAATGGTTATGCGAGCTTAATTATACTTGTAGGGGACAGGAGGTGGTTATAAAGGCTTAATTCTACTTTTAATGGACAGAAGACGGTTATGAAGGCTTTATTCTACTTTTAATGGACAGAAGACGGTTATGAAGGCTCAATTCTACTTTTAATGGACAGAAGACGGTTATGAAGGCTTAATTCTACTTTTAATGGACAGAAGACGGTTATGAAGGCTTAATTCTACTTTTAATGGACAGAAGACGGTTATGAAGGCTTAATTCTTCACGTAAGGATCAGAAAACTAGTGAACATTTAGCTATGCGACAGAACAGCGATTAACGTTGACTGCTGTACAAGTTTCAATTTTCTTTGTAAACGAGAGAAACTTATTTAGACTGTTATTAGGGTTTAAGTGACATAGGACTGTTATGATGATTTAAGTGACAGATATTGTTGTCAGTCGTGAGAGTTTAAGTAACACAAGACTGCTGTTAACTGTTGTGATGGTTTAAGCTATAGACGACTGTTATTATAGTTTAAATGAGAGGTGTTCTTGACTGTTGTGACAATTCAAGTGACATATACTGTTGTCGCTTGAGAGGATTTAAGAGGGTTAGAAAACAATCACTGTCGGCAGTACTTTCATTTAATATAGTCTAAAAACAACAACTACATAACCTTCTCCATATGTTGTTGAGTTAATGCTATTTTTGTTGTTGTTCCTTAACTGTAAATAAAACAGTAACAAAAATCTGGCGGTTAGCCCTAAATAATTTTACACTAGCAGACTTTCTTTTAAATTACTGAGAAACATCGGCTCTCATTTATTTTCTTTTTTTCGTTAAGAGAAAAAATCAGAAATTACTCGAACTTTTAACAGACTAAAATAAATATGGACATTATGGATATTTTATTGTTTGGAGAACCAAAGTTTACATAATTATCATGTAATACTATTTAACTAATGAACACAGAGTGTGACACCGTTATGTTAACTGGCAGTTTATATAGTATGTGTGACATTATTATGTTTTACTTAACTTTACATATTGCATGTGACAAAATAATATTACTTAACGACTTCACATATTGTGTGTATGTGACACTATTAAGTTACTTAACAGATTTACATAGTGTGTATGTGACACTATTCTTTAAATTAATATTCTACATAATATTTGACAGTGTTATATGCATTAACTAATTATTGAATAATTTGTTAACAATTTACTCTAATCCGTGTCCAGTTTTATATTTAGTGTTTTGCCCATGTTTATAACACGTCCTCTGGAATTTTCTAATTAGAAAGAATTACGTTTAGCTATATTATAAGATAATTATTATTATAATATGAAAATCTCAACATGTTACTACATATATATATGTATATGTACAGATGTCTGTGTTAAGCCTTTCCATTCCAGCATTGCAGTGTTAAACAAAAGGAAATGGTAAACTTCTCCCAACTGTGGTTGAGGTCCAGTAGCATGGTATAGACAAGTAGATAAACGACATATTTCTAAGATGGAGAGTAATTATTATTCATGCTTCATATACGATAAATGATTAAATATGATACTTCCCAATTAAGAAGTTGGTAATACCCATATTTCTCATATGATAAGCAGGTAAACACCGTATTTACCATTCTATAAATGAGTTAACGTCGCGTTTCCCAAACGCAAACTGAGTAAATGTAACATTTCTTATATGAAAAACTTCATGGACAACTGCCATACGCCCCAAATAGGTATTGAGCAAATATCTTTTTGAAGCTTCACAAGTAAACATTAAAAACCATTCTGAAACAAAAGTAAACACAGTAAGTCGCCAGCTTTGAAATATTAGCAAATAAAAAACAACTAGTAAACTAGTTAAATTATCTTCTATTCGCTAAATTGGAAAATAGGTAATGATAACGTAATGGCATTTACTTCTTTGTTTTTATATTAGCTGATATACGTGTATTGTTAGTATATACGTAATTATACGTGATTCTAGTTTCACTGTAAGAATACACGAAATTCAACATATGATCAACTTTAACGCAATCCGCGTCCTTCGTACGGCCTTTCGCATGTGCATGATTCTATTATCTCGCGAACACGGACATGATCCAGGCAGCCGTTTATCGTGAACGTGATCCCAATCAGTCGGTTAACATGAACACGACTCCGGTCTCTCGAGAACATGGACATGATTCAGCCAGTCGTTTAAAATGAATATGATTACAGTCAGTCGTTTAACATGAACGTGATTCCAGTATACCTCTTATACGGACATGATTGGAATATATCATGAACATGAATGCGATAACAGTGTATATTAAACATGATTATGATAATGGATTACAGCAAACATAGACATGATTCTAATCAGTCGTTTAACATGGAAGTGATTCCATTCTATCTCTTATAGGGTCATGATACATTTTGTGAACCTGACGATGACCGAAAAAGGTCGAAACGTTGTTCGCTCCTCTACATAAGAAATTTTCTCAACCCAAACGAGCCGTTTTTACGTATATATTTTTCTCTGCAAGTGGGTTTTCTCGTCACCACTGATTACTAAACATAATCAGGGCCCGGCATGGCTAAGTGTGTTAAGGCGTTCGACTCGTAATCCGAGGGTCGCGGGTTCGAATCCCGGCTGCACCAAACATGCTCACCCTTTCAGCCGTTATAATGTTTCGGTCAATCCCACTATTCGTTGGTAAAAGAGTAGCCCTAGAGTGGGCGGTGGGTGGTGATGACTAGCTGCCTTCCCTCTAGTCTTACACTGCTAAATTAGGAACGGCTAGCGCAGATAGCCCTCGTGTAGCTTTGCGCGAAATTAAAAAAACAAACAAACAAAACATAATCAAAATTGATCATTGTAATTCAAAACAAGCCCTAGTGGAGATGCAGAACAACGAAAGTGAATTTTTAAATACTTATATTACGTTGAATCTATAATTAAAATTTAATATGAATTAATTTCACATGATTGTTAGCGTTCACGTTCACGAAAGTCTGACTCATGTTTGAAACCATTAATGATTTTTTGAATTAGTAAACACTTTTTATATATTTGTTTGTTGTTAAGCGCAAAGCTACACGGTAAGCTTACTGTGCTGTGCCCATCGCTTTATCGAACTTAAGTTTTTAGTGTTGTAGTAATAAAATAAAATACACCAACGCAAGAATATGGGCTACCTGCGTACTCTACACCGCGGAGACAATTGAACCCCGAATCTTAGCGTTATTAGCCCGTAAACTTTCAGCTAATCCACAGGAGCACCACCTTTTTGTCAGTTCTTTATATTGAATGGTATAACAGGAAGCTGCCTTCTCTCTAGTTTTACGCTGCTAAATTAGGGACAACTAGCACCGATAGTCATCGTGTTGCTTTGCGCGAAATTCAGAAAACAAACAAACATTCTCATGATCATGATTATGTACTATTGCCCGACACCTCAATTTCTGTAAAGAAGCCAGAACAATCTCAGACCACACAGTTTTATAATTTTTTATATTATTTTCTCACTGTTTGTGAACGTCGATGTGAATCAGTTTAAGGGTACAAAAGTCCATTAAAACTGTATCAAGGACTATGATAGAATAGAGTTCGTATGAGTTTACCTTTTTCGGACATTTTTCACATAAGACCATCTATGATTTAGATGTGTGTTGTGAGCTTATGAGCCTTCGGCAGCTTCAAACCCTTTTTTATAATCTTATTAATGTGTTAAGAGATAAGCTTGGCTTCATGTTTGCAACGGTTTTTTGGGGGGTCTGAAGATTCTCTTTCGTAATGACACGGAGCTGCATGGAAAGTTGTTGTGGCTTAGGAACGTTTTGCTGTCTCTAAACGTTTTGAAAACTCCCTTCGAAATTTTTTGGCTTACGTCGTTTAATAATCTCGCTCTATGCATAACCACTCTTCTGATAGAGTGGTTACATATTTCGCTAAACATATGTCTATCGTAGCGGTAATGAAATGTTCAAATGTCGAGAATTTGTCGTAAACCAGACGATAAACTTGTTTTTCATGGTGTCAAGGCTCTGATCTATACGAACGCACTAAACTTAAGCGTATATAAATCTTTCTTATAAAATGTTATTACCATTCTATACTGAAGAAAATGTATGTAATATTATGTTCGTATAGACATGATTCAGCCTAAAATGTCTTTTAATTTTTTTTACTTCTCTTTTTTTTCTTCTGCCACACGTTGTAATTGGGCCACGTTTCATTTAATATGTATTATTTATTTGTGAATGAAAAACGAAAGGAAACAACCTTAACTTATCCATACATTTAGCTGGTCTATGTTCTTGTACGCATATATATAGAAATTATATACGCATGGTTTTGAATCTTTTGTTAATAGGCTTTCTTTCACCTTTATCGAGCTGAAAACAAGTTGTAGTACTTACATAGCAAGTTGGTGTAATAATACAAATTGGATGTCACGAATTAAATCACTGTTCGAGCAAGCATATTGGTCACTTCTTACACACCCGTCTTATATTGCAGCATCAAAATATATTCGTATGCATACTATAGGGTGGATCTTCCGGAGGCACATGGAAAATAGTTGTTGTTGTTTTTTTCCTTGTTTTTATTTGCATAAATAAAGACTTATCCTACACTTCGATCTAAATGAACGTTACTGGCGATTTGTTGTCACGTGAGAATGTTTACTATACCTTATGCTTGAAATAAGTTTTGATTTTATTTTCTCTAAAATAAAAAAATGAAATATTAATTCTTATTTTTAATAAGAACATTTTTTTCTTTGAAACTTTTATTGATACCTTAGAATCTCCATGATGGAGATGCAGAACGTAATGTTATCCTTTCAAAATGACAAAGTGATAAAATGAAAAGCACGTGAGATAATAATAGCGAATTTATCAGAAGTTCGAAAGAAACAGACATCTAAGAAACTAAAATTTGTCACAGGCCGCACGCTTTCTACTATGTATTAGGCTTGTTTCTTTGTTTTTGAATTTCGCGCAGAGCTACACGAGGGCTATCTGCGCTATCCGTCCCTAATTTAGCAGTGTAAGACTAGAGGGAAGACAGCTAGTCATCACCACCCACTGCCAACTCTGGGGCTAGCTACTTTTTTATCAATTGATAGTGGGATTTACCGTAACATTATAACGCCACCATGGTTTAAAGGGCGAGCATGTTTGGTGTAACGGGGCTTTGAGACAAGCTCCCTAATCACCTGACCATACCGGACAATATACAATAGGTTTCAATTAAAAAAAAATAATGGTGAAGAATATAACCTTATTTTGTGCTAATATATGATGTTTTAATTTCAAAATTAAAACACAAGATAGATATCTAGCTTTTCATACAATAGTAAATAAGAAACAAAAGATAGTATTACATCCAATATTGGATTAATAACAAAAGGTACCTGCGAATAATAGTAAATCAAAGCAGAGAAAAAAAGTAAAAATGCTTTAGTGAATTAAAATAAATTAATTTGAAGTAGCATCACAAACAAGAAGGTTCTAGTGCTTTCAGCGGTGGTTATCTTAAATTATTATTAATTATAAAACTAGCGTCACACGTGTGTAAATAGAACTCAATTAACAAAGTTTGAAAGGTTTAAACTGAGTCACTTTTATAGGAGCTTATACGTTACTGTAATGTTTTCAGTATTATTCGATACTTTCTCAAGTAAGTATTTCAAATATCGACATCTGATACCAGTTAAAACAACGTTAGTTTACCTGTTAAACTTTGTTGTTGTTGTTTTCGAAATAATTCGAAGAAAATATTAACAGAGGCTTGGTTTATTTTTATTCGATAGATGTTCCAATTTGGTCACATAATTACATAAAACAAAATATTAGGCTTTGAGAATCCCGTTAAAACGAATACAAATAAAACACTTTAGCTCAATAGACAAAACCTTCTATTGTTCAGAGTTCATTATGTCTACAGTGCACTTAGAGTTAGTGCTTGTTAGTATTTGGAACCTTCACTAACTTCTTGGCAGGTTTAGTTGTTGTACATTGTTATTTATAAATTCATTAAAAATTCTTATGTTACTATTCAAAATTCTACAAAAACTACTTTTTAAAGTACTATTTAAAGGTATTTTTTGAAATGTAAATTAAACCTATTTTGTGTATTTAAACGCACTACATTTGACACAGCTTGTTAGGTAGTTTGAAACTATTTAAATGAAGGGACTGAGTTTGTTACGAGAAGAAGTCGTTTAAAATCGGTGAAACTGCAGATAAAGCGAGATAAACCTACTTGAAAAAGTCGTTCCGGCAATAGAGTTTTCCGTCCCGGGAGAAACACTTTTCTGTCAGGTTACACTTGCATTCGCAGCAGTGGACGCAAGCAGCGTGCCAGGACCGGTCGAGAACGTTTAGTAAGAAACGGTCCAAGATCGGGCGATCGCACCCTGCACACTGTACCATCTTCATAGTGTTGGTAGAAAAATGCAGTTCCTGAAATCTGTCTCGAGGACTGACCAATGCCGGGCAATCTATTCTACACCAGACCGATTGAACTTCGAGGATTATGTTTTTTGTTTTCTTACGCCTGTCTCGATGACTGTTACCATATCATCCTACGCCGGTTTCTGGACGATTGCGATGTTCGAGTGTTGTTGTTGGTTATCGAGCCAGTTCACTCTCTCAGACGTACAAGCGGAATATCTAAAGAGGCTTCGAAACTGAGGTCACCGCCACTGTACGTGCTTCTGCCGGTGGGGCTAATGTCCCGGTACTAACTTAACAAGTCTTCTGAAAATTCAGTCTCATTGTGAAAAATATTGAAAATATAAAAGCCTAAAACACCCTATAGATCTGACTGTGGAAGAACCAAATAGCTGCGGTCTTAACGATTTTAGTACCTCTAAGTTTCAAGTTCTGCTCTGTTCTGCTTCTGGTGTGAGCTGTTACTACCTATTAGACAGTTAGGAGTTCACGTGATTCGGAAATGGTCACCAGATGGGGTAAGCACATGGTGGGTGTATTGTTAGAGTAGAGGATAAGCGTACGATCTAGTTCAGGCGTTCAAAAACGAAGCCTGATAGCTCTTGGAACATGAAGCTCGGCGAAACTTATCTGCTGTCGTCTCTCTACAGTCTTCCATTCTCATACAACTCGCCTTGCGCTCCGTCAAATTTATTTTGCTAGTCGTGTGGTAAAGGCGGGGCCAAGACCTGCCTGTCAAGTTAGTGGTTGTCATGGAAACTACCATGTGCCTCAGTATCATACTTTTAAGAAGGTAGTGCAGAATCTAGCACTCAAATTTGCTAGAATTGCCTCGGAGATCGGAGTAATGCTATAAGTTGTTTCGTAGGTCCTTTTACAGTATGTGCGCGAAGGCGAACAAGCAGCCAAGTCAATTAGTAACTATAAAAAAGGTTTTTTTTTATGAAGATATTTACCAAGAACATGCCCACATGAATCATCTCTAGTCAAAGATAAACATAGAAGAGTGATACTCCCCACGAAAACTTTGATAATAAAATCAAATAAATCACTTAAACTATGAAAGACTTCAATGATCGTGTTAGTTGGTTGTTCAAAGAGAAAAGTTTGATAAGTGTATGTTGTCAACACTGACAATAATGCCTGCTATCAAAAACGACAAGAAATGCCTACTATCGACACTGAGAATGCTAAATAAATGGCTTAGTTCTCTGTAAGATAAGGTAGCGTTTGTCTCAGTAAATTATGTTCAAAAATTAAAATGATCTTCAGGTTGGGTATGACGTTAAAAAGGCGAGTTGTTGTTAGCTTGTACCTTTTTAGGTTGAAGGGTTCGTGGGTCGAGATGTAAAGCTGCTAAAAGCGCTCCACTCTTTAAATTGGGTTCATTTCAAGAAGTCGAACAAAGACCGTGTGGCAGCATATATTACTGGCTTGCTGTCTTCTCTTTGGTCAGTAGCACAAAATATTATAGAAGGCTGCATCTTAAATACTGGATCCTAAGACCTGGCTATTAACTATACGTGCACACAAAGTACAAGTCAGATTAAAAATTCCATATTTTACCACGACATTCGCTATTTTTGTGTTTTTGCATTTATGAAAATCTAGTATTAAATTTACTGGGCTACTTTTTATTTCTACTAATTACACTCCTCAACAACAAAAACAACAAACTTTGTAAGTTTTCGTTCTTTCTTCTCCTGACACCAGGGAATGTTTGTTTTTTTGAATTTCGCGCAAAGCTACTCGAGGGCTATCTGCGCTACCGTCCCTAATTTAGCAGTGTAAGACAAGAGAAAAAGCAGCTAGTCATCACCACCCACCGCTAACTCTTGAGCTACTCTTTTACCAACGAATAGTGGGATTGACCGTCACATTATAACGCCCCCACGGCTGAAAGGGTGAGCATATTTGTTGCGACCGGGATTCGAACCCTCGCCCTTCAGATTACGAGTCGAGTGTCTTAACTACCTGGCCATGCCGGGCCTTACCAAGGAATGACTTAGATTTTTTAGGTGATGATAATGTGATTGTCGAATACCGAAGTTATGCATGTGACGAAGATAAATATATTGGACGGTTTATTATTTAACGAATTCAACTCGAAAATAATAAAATCCTTCCTTAGATGTTACTGTGTAAATACAGCAGTCGCAACTAGTAAATGTTACGTTAATATGAAAGTAACAGTGGAAAACACCTACGTTAACCATGTACCATCTTTGAACTGGCTAAACGGGGAAAGTCGGTCGCAGATCGCGACTTCCAAACGATGCGAACACGGCAAGAGTTGCTTCTCAGCCGGTAATGTACTAAAAAAAAAATCAGTGGGAGTTGCCGGATTGTGCAGTAGGAGGCTATAGTATAGCTAGTAAGGTCTTCACCAACAAGTGAGTACACGTAATTCCAATTTTTGACGAGTAATCAAACAATGTAATATAAATTAGATGCTCTACCTTGGCTCAGCGGCAAGCAGGTCTGTTATCCTGTTACGCTAAAATTCTGGTTGCTATACCTGTGGTGGGAAGAGTACAGATAATCAGACTGCTTTGTAATTATGTACACTACTGGCCAAAATCTTAAGGCCAATGAACATAAAGAAAAGATATGCATTTTGTGTTGTTAGACTCAACCACTTATTTGAGTAGAGCTTCGAAAGATGAAAATAAGGAAAGGGAAAATAAAAATAAAAACTTTTTTAGCATTTAATAGGGAAAATGTGAACACTATGAAATTAGACTAAATACTAGTCAAAAGTTTAAGACCAAGAAGAAGTCCTAAACATGGTATGAAATGCCCAACAAGAGGTCTTAATAGCTAGTTGCACAGCCGTCATTGTGAATAACTGCAAACATTCGCTTTGGCATGGTCGATATAAGCGTTTGCAGAAGGCTGGCTGAAATGTTATTCCAAGTGGTTAAGATGGCTTCACGAAGATCATGCACTGTTTGGAATTGACGTCTTTGGTTACTCTTTTGTTAACGAATAGTGGAATTGATTGTCACAATATAACACCCTCACGGCTGAAAGGGCGAGCATGTTTGGTGTGACGGGGATTCGAACCCGCGCCCCTCGGATTACGAGTCGATTGCTTTAACCATCTGGCCACCCCGGGCCCTAAAGTGAAGAAATAATAATTATGACGATCAAACGTTTGTTTATAATTAAGCCCAAAGCTACACAATGGGCTATCTATGTTTTGCCCACCATAGGTATCGAAACCTGGTTTTAGCTTTGTAAATTTGCAGACATACCGCTGGGGGGCGACAGTCAAATTACTCTTTTTTTACCGTAACGTATTAATCTAAAATGTTTTTAGCTACCGAATTTATTTCAGAATCTATCTGGTTACACAGAGTCATTATTTTAGACCAACAATAAATTTGTATTGTGTAAAGTCATAAACCTATCAACATTTACTTGAGGGGACGAATTGCGTGATGACCCAGTTGTTCAGGCGCCCAAAAGACTGGTGCTATGACCCATGTAACGTTCAATTTGCAGTTTAGCTAATTTGATTTTGTTATAAGTGGAACTGTCCAGATATTTTTAAAATTTTATAATATTAATATTGCATATTTTTAAAGTTATATCACAAGCTACAGTTAGGAGTTTTAACTTGATTTCAGGAATATATTTCAAACCACTCCATAGACATCTTCTGGGTCTCGTATAGAGGACATAGGTCTGTGTGAACAGTGATTATATTGGACTAACAACCACTTTGAAAAACTATTTTTTGTGGAAGAAACAAATAAAAACTAAAACGACTACTGAAACTTCTTATGACATCAACTTTATCACTTTTAAACAAGTTAGTTGGACACAACCAAAACTTGTCACTGTCACTGGGAGTTATTTTGAAATCGTCGTTCGCGGTTTCGATAGAAACTCGTGTTTGATTTCTAGTGTAATTCTTTTTTACGCGTTTGGTCCTATCAGTCTACCAAAATCAGTCGGCAGACTTTGGTGCATATATTACAAGTGCTTTTATAATTTTATTCAAAAGGGATTAATCCAAATCTCATGTCTTACCTTCGTATCCTCTGCCAAGCTGACTCGTCTCAGGGATAAGTCGATTTGTTTTCTACGCTAGCTTTATCTTTATTAAAAACCTTCATTGAAGAACGGGTATAGAGATGTAAATTTATTGCCTAATTTAGCTTCCTTTTAGTCCGAAACGTCCAATAATAGAGATAATTTAATAAATGATATATTAAGCTTAGTCCCGCTAATGTGTCTGTTATCACCGTTGATGGAAAATTCACTATTCTCTTAAAAAATAAAACTTGACAATGAATAGGTTCGAACAACATCTTTTACAATATCCAGCCGTGCAATCAATTGGTCCGAACGACAACATCAGCTAGATTACATGATATACTCTACTGCAGGAAAGTGTTGTAACAAAATTCCAAACAAATAAAAATAACTTTAATAAACCTCGAAGAGTGGATAACTTTCTTTGAATTTTCTAGAGACACTTAACGTTACAATTCACATTCTGTCGGTGGATGGGTTAAACATTCAATCAATAACTGAAGATGAATGTACAATTGTTAAGAAAGTTTTAAATCATTCAACAAATATTCTTTGAAATTGCTGATTCTACACCTGTCTTGGGGACCATTCAAAATTATAGTCATTAAACGTTATCGAACATTGTTCTATAATTTAATATATCCACCTCTTCTATCGAATATAAACATGTTGAAGTATACGACCTGATGTGTAGTGAGGAAGAAAGAAAGAAATGTTCTCTTATCGGCATTTATTAAGAAAATGGTACTGATGTTTTATTAATGCAAAACTACAAAAACTGATTCTGTTTGTCTTGATTTCAGTCTGCGTTAACAAATGCTTTCTAAAACTAGCATTACAACTCCCTTGAATAAAGCTTATGATAAAATATAGTTTCCTGGTTTCATGCTGTATTTAAAGTAATTTTCCTTAACCTTTATTGATCAATAATCGAAACTAATTGTCATCGTGATAACACTATATATTTTCAATAATCAAAACTAGCTGTCATCATGATAACACTATATATATACTCAATATTCAAACTGACTGTTATCGTGATAACATTATACACATTCAATAGTCAAAACTGTCATCATAATACCACATACGCCCTGTAAATAAAACTATTTCCTCGTGAATGTGAGAAACAATAAAAAAAACCCATTTACTGTTTATTAACGGTACTGACAAGAGATGTAGAAATGTACTCTTCCGAACGATTATCATTTAATCAATAAAGCAAGATCCAGACATTAGACTTGAGTCTATTGTGGTTTTTACTGTTGTTTTTAAACTTGTGTTAGGTAGTCTAACAAACTAAATACCACTAACAGAGAGAAAGCTATTAACGGACCTTCTTAACTTAAATTAAGGTCTGAAGTTATGTTTTATAATAGCCCAAATACCACAACTATTTCTTCATATTGTGCAAACAAGCCACATAAAAAGTAACTGTAGTAGGTTAGGTAATTTTTTAAATACGTTTACAAAGATAGAACCAACGCTTGTGATTATAATTTATTTAATGTATTTTAGAAGGAAATTTTCCTATTTATTGGTGCGAACAAATAGGAATGGGCATAACATATGGTAAGATTAACATACAGTAAATGGACAACTCTATGGCAAACAAGAAATGAGGAAAAGATGAAGACGAAGACAAAGGATGTGATGGAAAGGTGGCATCACAAAATCAATAGAAAGGCAAAGGATGTGATGGAGAGATGGCATCACAAGATCAACAGGATGGCAAAGGATATGATAGAGAGATGGCATCACAAGATCAACAGGAAGGCAAATGATGTGATGGAGAGACGGCATCACAAGATCAACAGGAAGGCAAAGGATGTGATGGAGAGATGGCATCACAAGATCAACAGGAAGGCAAAGGATGTGATGGAGAGATGGCATCACAAGATCAACAGGAAGGCAAAGGATATGATGGAGAGATGGCATCACAAGATCAACAGGAAGGCAAAGGATGTGATGGAGAGATGGCATCACAAGATCAACAGAAAGGCAAAGGTTGTGGGGAAAAGATGGTATCACAAGATCAAGAGTAAGGCAAAGGATGTGATGGAGAGATGGCATCACAAGATCAACAGGGAAGTAAAAGGTGTGATGGAGAGATGGCATTACGAGATCAACAGGAAGACAAATGAGAGATGACGTCACAAGATACGTAGCATCGTTATGGACGAGAAAATCGAAGACAGGACAAAATGTAAAAAAAGCTAACAGAAGGCTACATCCTGCAGTGAATAGGCTAAGCCCAGATGAAAGAAATGTGAACAAAGGATATTCATTTTAAGGAGTATAGATCAATGAAACATTTTTAAAAGTCAAGGAGTTTTCTAAGTTTTCTAACAAGCGTTACAGATGGAGTGCAATTTTCTTCGGTGAACAAACTCTTAGTACTCGCTTAGCAAACTATCAAATCATGGTGATTTTATGTAAATAGTTTTAGCATAAGTAGAATATAAACAAATTTTACACTGAAATGGCTCAATAATTTGCTCTCATCCTTACCCAAGTGAAATACTACACTTATAAAATTTATATCATTATTAATTCGAAGGATTATCTAATTAATTTATTAAGATAACTAAGCTTTGGAGCCATTAATACTATTTTCTAAAATATGAATAAACATTTGAAGGTCACTGGCATAATACTCATGACTGAATATTATTTTTAATTTGAGTGATGTATGTTATTAATCAATTTCATTTTGATTATATAATTGTCACTAGAAGGCGCTATACAAATCTAAAAAGTTTTTGTTACAAAATAAACTAAAATTACACTAATATAATAAAAAATTAAAAATAAATATAAGTGTTTGTATTTTTATTTGCACGAATTTCTAAATTATCTCAAGCACCATTAAAAAACGCAAAATTGCTCAACAAATCAGTTATTTTTAACATCGAACTTCAAAGTTACTAAACCAATGCTACAGAAAACTTAAAGAACTAAAGTTTAAACTATGTGTAACGCTCCCACTAGTACAGCGGTAGGTCTAAGGATTTACAGCACTAAAATCACGGGGTTCGATTCTTCTCGGTGGTCTCAACAGATAGCCCGACGGGGCTTTGCTGAAAGAAAGCATACACACACTATCTCTAACGGACAAACTATGCAATTTCTATAAGGTAATGATTACAATTAAAGTCGAGAAACGGGAAAGGTTTCAAATCGTACTAGATTTCTACTTCTATGTAGTACTTGTGACACTGGAAGTCAATTAAATATTTTTTATTTCCATTTGTGGGCCTCCCAGCGGGCCAGCGGCAAGTTAACTAACTTGTAATGCTAACGTCTGAGGCTCAATTCTCCAAGGTGGATAAAGCACAGAGGACTTACTATGTAACTTTTCGCTAAAACAATCAAACTCTATTCGTGCCGCTGCTTACTTGATTTCATAAATTTCATAAAATTTTAATGGGACAAAAAAAAACTTTTAGCCCATAAAAGATGTTTTTTATGTTTCTAACCTTCACTACTTATGTATTCATCCAGTCTCTTCTTGAACATGAAGATATAATGTACTAAAACATTAATACAAATATTATTTATATACAGATGAAAATAAAAAATACTTGAACAGTAATACAAGTACTATTTTTATACAGATGAAAATAAAAGATACTAGAACAGTAATACAAGTACTATTTTTATACAGATGAAACTAGAAGATATAAGAACACTTATGCTAGTATTATTTATATGCAGATGAAACTAGAAGATACTAGAACAATAATACAAGAATTATTTTTATACAGATGAAAATAGAAGATACTAAAACAGTAACGCTAGTATTAATATGCAGCTGAAAATAGAGATTCTGAAACTGAAGTACCCTGGTATGGACAGGTGGTTAGAGCGCTCGACTCGCAAGCTGAGGGTCGCTGGATCGAAGCTCTTTCACACCAAACGTACTAGTACCCTTTCAACCGTGAGGGCATTATATAGTGATGATCAATTCCACTATTCGTTAGCAAAAGTGTAGTCTAAAAGTTGGGGGTGGATGTTGTTGACTAGGTGCCTTCCCTACAGTCTGTTGTGTCTAGATTAGGGACGGCTAGCGTAGGTTTGCACCAATTTCAAACCAAACCAAACTAAAACTGAAATCAAAGTAATAATAAACAAATAAAAAAAGAGATTAAAACTGAAATCAAAGTAATAATAAACAAATAAAAGGAGAGATTAAAACTGAAATCAAAGTAATAATAAAAACAAATAAAAGGAGGGATTAAAACTGAAATACACGTTTAACACACGAGAAAAACTGACAGAAACATTATCGTAACTTCAAACAAATAAAAAAGATTTTAAAGGAAAGACAGGAATGTATTGACACTATGGTAACAAATCTTTCTACATAGAAAGAAATATAAAAGTGTCTCAAAATTGCGGAGGACTTTGAAAAAAGAAAACTAATTAGAGCTAACAGACAGATGTTGTTGTACTTGGATAAAGAAATAAAAGCTAAAAATGAGACAAAATTATTTATAAACGTGTGAAATTGAAATCTTCAACCGAGAGAAAAGGACTGATACGAGTTTAAAAGGAAATTGGCAGAGAAGATGTGTTTCAACAAAATAAAAAATTGAATAATGTCGAATTTTGGCCCTACTTTTTGTTTGTTAGTAAGCCCAAAATTCCAAAATAAGCTATCTTAGCCGTACTCACCACAGGTATCGAATTCCGATTCTTAACGTTATGAGCCTTCAGAATTGTAACTGTGCTATTGGAGGGGGAAGAAAAATGGAATAAAAGACAGAGATAAACATGCACTGGTACAGAGAAAGTCAGTCTTTACGTGGGTCAGTGGTAATTTCAAGGACTTACAACACGAAAACTCGACGTTCGATTTCTCGCGGTGGACAAAGTACAGAGAGTCCGTTGTGTAGGTTTACATTAAGAGAAGGATTAAAAAGTAAAGTAAGTGAACTAAAAGAGAGTTTTATTTGTTGTTAAGCCACAAAGAGCTATCCGTACTCTGCCCACCACGGGTATCGAAACCCACTTTCTAGAGTTGTAAGTTCGCAAAAATACCGTCGTGCTACTTAGGGCGATGAAAGAGAGATATCCTAAAATAACTGCGAATTATTTTTATATTTTACAAGCATGAAAGTAGCTTAAAACTGGGAGACAATTTTCGTCACAAATAAAGGAAGAAAAACAGACAAACTGAAATTAGAAAAAAAGAAGAAGAAAGGACACAGTAACAAAATTTTGACCCCTAATAAATTACATACACATGGAAAGTCTATGAAAAATGTGATTAAGTAAAATTAACATTATCGAAAATTGTTTGTTTTAAATTTCGTCCAAAACTACATGAGGGCTATCTGAGCTAGCCGTCCATAATTTATCAGTGTAAGACTAGAGGAAAGGCAGCTAGTTATCATCATTCACCGCCAATTCTTATGCTACTCTTTTAGCAATGAACAGTAGAATTGACCTTAATCTTCCACTCACACTTGGACTTCTTCCCCGCAAATTTCGGTGCTATTAGTGACGAACACGGTGAAAGGTTTCACCAGGACATTGCTACAATGGAAAAACGATATTAGGGCAACTGGAATCCGTCAATGCTTGCTGACTACTGTTGGACTGCATCGCGATGCACCGGACAATGAATATAAACGAAAATCAGGAGCAAAACACTTTTAATTATGTTGAACCTAACAGCAAAACCAAAACTATATTTGTGTATACCCACTAGGTACCTGTCACAATCAGCAAAATCTTTTCAGAAAGCAAAACTTTTCAAAACAATCGTTGTGCAGTGCAATTGGAGTAAAACAAAACAACAAAAACACAAGACAATAAAAACTGTTTGAGTTGGGTTATAAAATGTATTTATAAAGCTGGATTAAGCCTTAAAAGGTTTGTTACGGAATATGTTGAAAATTGCATGGCTGTATTTCTTTAGTTATTAAATTATTAGATTTTAAAATAGAGATGACACTTTTGGGCCTTCCAGTATTGTTGTGTTTACAATAACAAAGTCGTCTTATATTCCGTCCCAGTAGTTAGAAAAGCTTTCAATTTTCTATTGTTTTTATTACTCACTAAAATGTGTAGAAAAATATGAAGAAAAGAAAGAATCCATGAATATACAATGAATGAATGACGTATAATTCCGATCTTTTTTATTTTTTTATTTGCTACTACCTCAGCAGTGAACTAGTTTCTCCGAATTCACAATTCATCAGTAGTGGTTGGGAAGGTAAACCAAAGATGTACAGTTGAAAAGTTTATTTACAGGAAACTTGTGTTCAACTATTTAATACAAAAAATAGAAGAATACATTATCAAATACAATGTATTTAAAATAAATGATACAACTGTAATATGACATAGTTATAGTAAGTTCTAGCGATAGCGAATTAAATATTACCTCATCTGCTAACATGTGCTGATAAAGACGTGTCAATTTCATCAAACTTATACGAAATATTCTGATGTTACGCGAAAAAAAGAGATGAACAGTGGCTCCCTAACCACCTTTACTTTGCAGTATAATGTTCAATAGTTCTTTCTAACTCTTAATTTCAGTAAGACAAAGCATGATATATTTTCCAAACTGCGAAAAGTTTGTATAAAGTGAAGCACTTTGGATACTCATGTAATTGACAATGACTGGATAACTAACAAGGGTTTCTAAGGAGTCATATATTATTATGAGTGAATAACAAGAGCCAGTAAAGAAAAAAAAAAGAAAGAGATTTCTTTCGGTAATGAAGGTGAAATATAGGGTACGTGTTTACTTTATATACATAACACCACTAATTTTACTGTCATTTGTGAGTAATGCTGTTTTTATCTTACGAATAATACGCTGAAACGTGTAGCTATATCTCTTACAATTAGATTTGTTTCGTGGGATAAAAACTTAGCAGAAGCTCAGCTGTAAATATTCCAGGAAAAAAATGATTTTTCTTTGTTGTTTTTATAGATAATTAACGATATTTGAAGTGAAGGGTTATTAATGCAAAAACGTAGAAAACAACTTCATCACACAGAAAGCTGTCAAAAATCATACATTAGTATATATAAATGAGCAACATGAGGAAACTAGAAAACTCTTCCTCGAAATTTAGAGGCTATATAAACTGTAACTGCTGTTTTTGTCTCTCGAGACCGTGGTTTAGTTAAAGATAAACAGCGGAAAATAAAGTATTATTTTAGTAAAGGAATTAATAGGAAATAGTTTGATGAACTGTAGGAAGTAATGTTTTAAACGATTATTGACAAACAGTATGAAGTAATATTTTACGTAATTAAATGTAAACAATAAAAAGTAATTGTTTTTAAATAATTAAATGTAAACAGTACGGAGAAATGTCTTTTGTAATTAATGGCAAAGAACAGGAAGCAAGGTGTTATGTGATTTAATGTAAACAGTGGGAATTGTTGAGATTAATGGTAAATAGTAGGAAGTAACCACTTAGTAGTAAAAGGTAAACAGGCAGAGGTGTGTTGGTTAAAGATAAATATTGTGAAGTAATTACGTCATTAGGCATGAAGAATACGACGTATTCTGGAAGTATATTTTTACATTATGAAACAATATCTCAGTAATGACTTAGATAGTTACATGTAAGCACTAGGAAACAAAGTTTGCTTCTTTTATATGCAAAAACGGCTCGTTTGGGTTGAGAAAATATTTTACATAGAAGAGCGAACAACGTTTCGACCTTCTTCGGTCATCGTCAGGTTCACAAAGAAAGAGGTAACTGACAGGAAGCTGACCACATGTTTGAAAGGGGTTGTGTAACTGTGTGTCGAAATGTAGAGGGCGGTATTAGATGTTTGAATATATAATTTTATTTATTTTATTATATTAATATAGGTATAAAGGCGTTCCTTTATATTGGTTTATTTTGGGTTTAAGTTGTTGTATAAGTAAGGCTTCTTTAATTTTGCGTTTGTTTATGTTTGTTTCTTTATTTAGTATTTGAGTGTTTTCTATGGTTATGTTGTGTTTATTTGACTTGCAGTGTTCGAAAACGTGTGAAGGTGACTTTTATGTTCTTTGAATCTGGTTTCCATTTTCTACTTGTTTCTCAATATAGAAGTCGTGGCAGTTATCACATTGTATTTTATAAATAATGTTGGTGTTGTGTTTGTCAGTGTAGTTTTACATAGTATAGACCTCAGTTTTGTGCCTGGTTTTGAATAAATTTGGTATTAACTGGAATGTCATATTTTGTTACTAATTTTGCCAAATGTTGGTTATTTGTTTGCTGATGTCAGGAATATATGGTATACAGCAGTATATGGTTTCGTGGTTTTGATTCGTGAGCTGTATTTACTTTAGTTGGTGGTTGATTTTGCTTTTTGTCTAGGTGTGTGCGTATAATGTTTTCTACGGTTTGTGGAGGAAACTTATTGATGTTGATGAAGTATTGTTTTATTTTGCCTAATTCATCGTTAATTTTATTTGGTGAGTATAGGTTTATGGCTGTGTTTATTTGGTTTCTTAGTATGTTTAGTTTTTGTTTTGTTTCATGTGCTTAGTCCTAAGGAATGTATAGTCCAGTATGGGTGATTTTTCGGTGGATTTCTGTTTTGAATTGTGTGTCAGTTCTTGTAATTTTGAGGTTAAGAAATGATATTTGATTGCTTTCTTCCTGTTCACATGTGAAGTTAATGTTGGGATGTATAGAGTTAATGTGATTGAAAAAATTAAATATGTGTTCTGTAGATTTGAATCCCGCAACCGTGTCATCTACATATCTGTACCAGTATAGTGGTGGATGTAATGCTGTGTTAATTGCTTGTGTTTCAACTTGTGTCATAAAAATATTGGCTAGAACTGGTGTATCAGGTTGAAACACAAGAGGCAGTGTGATGTTTAGGGGTATTTTATGCCAAGGGTAAAGAAACATTTGCAAAATAGATGGACTAATAAAGTATCGTAGGTACTATCAGATAATGATCCGTAATGGTATACCTAGTGGTTTACGTGTTATTGGTAAATAATTCTACTATCAAAAAGATAATGACCCCAAACACTCATCCAACTTTTGCAGACATATTTTACCTAAGAAAGAAGCTGCTGCAGTCTTCCAAATGATGCAATGACCTCAACAGAACCCCGATGTCAACCCAATTGAGCAGATCTGGGAATTTGTAGATCAAAAACTTGACAAATCAAAAGTTACTCTCAAATAAACTTTATAGAACTGTATTAGAGACATTTGGAGTAAAATCCCAAAGGATAACACTTTGATTAAGTATGTTGCAGCAATGCCTGAAAGACTGTCTGCAGTTATAAAAACAAAAGGAAGACACACAAAACATTAACTGTTTGTTCAACTGAAGCACTTCCACTGAATTTCTATTGTCCTAAATACGATGATTAATAATACTTTGACGTTTCACCTGCGATTTATCTTCCATTATTCTTGGAAAGTAGCTTGAAATCTAATTTTTGATTTTGTATTAACATTTTTGCACATTACTGTAGTTATATGTGTTTTACAGCAAACATTTAATGGGACATATAAAGTTTGATTTCTGTGGTACTAAATAGAAAACTTCGTGTGTTCGTGCTCGATCCTCGATCTACTACATGTAACTGATCTCTATACATCTTAATGTCTCCTCCGTGTTTATGTTATTTATAATATTTTATTTTTGCATATGAAAGCACAATCTGTTGCGAAGAATTGTTAGTCTTGGATGTTCCATTCATTTATCAAAGAATGTTCTGTTGTGTGTAAACAGCGTGTGTATATCTATATCTATATATTTTACTGAAATTAAATAATTACATCCAAATGAAGCCAAATACGTAAACAAAATCTATATCTATATATATATATAATTCTTATTTCTAGTGATTGCCATTGTAATTTCATTTTGGAATTTCTTTAAATGTTATTAGTCGATAATAGCTATACAGATGTTTCTGTTTAAATATATATTAAATGTCTATCCACAAACACAGAGTATGAGAATTGTCTTTTTTATATATTTAAAGAGTGAAGTATTTCCAAATTTATTAATTTTATACAATAATGGCAATATATCTTTCATATATTTTTAATTACTATAATGTAGAAACAGGTAAAAACACTGCTAAATGAAACAGCATACATTTTTATTGTTTATACTTATTAAGGTCAGTGGTTAGTAAAGAGCAAGTTTCTGTAGTTTAACCTAGCGATAGTGTTAATAGATGCATCATTGTAAGAGTCAACCTTTGGTACAAGGCACGTAGAATACACCGCCATTCCATGTGTAATGAGTTACAGGACAGGCGTTCCGAAAGAGTCTGACGTTAGTTGTTTCAAAATGTTTTAGACACACAGTGCGGTATGGTGTGGTGTGTTATCATCATAAGAAAGTTATGTCCTTTTTTATGTCCTGATTTTAGCGTTGTAAACCCGTAGACTCACCGCTGTACTAGCGGGGAGCAATCCAGACAGTTAGTGCAGGGTTGTTCAAACTATCGTTGTACAATGGTTTCCATCACTATTAACAATGGCCTAAATCAGATTTACACCATCGTACTTGTCTGACCATTATTCTACACGGCTGTAACACCACAATTAACAAAGTTTTCTTCAGGTTGTTACTACCCAACAGAAACAAACAATAAATAGCCACTGTTATCATTTCACGTGATGACATTTCTACTGCTGTCATGAGCTGTAGTCGATACTTCAGCTTGAGATAGAAAAACGGCTTCATATATACTACTAAAGGTTATATATTTGTTCAACTGAAAGAACACGAACATACAATTATTGCATTTGGTACCACGGAATTCAAACAAGACAAGCTTTTGTCACTATCAGTTTCTATATGGTTTAATGTAATGTTTCATTGCAACACGTATTCATCAATACATAAAAACAATATTTCCCTATTAATCCGTATACTAGTAATAATGTGAAAGCGGATAAATAATAGTAACAATGTAAATCCGAAATGAACAATGAAAATCAATAATGTTTGATTGCATAATTATATTTGAAAAATATAAATCAATGCTTTTGCAGAACTAAATAAATAGTCGAAAACATTCTTATATCTCTTTTTATTATTATTGGTTTTGAGTTACATTAAGAGCCTTTCTCAAATCAGATTCACTCTTTGTAACTACACACCTCCTGTTATTCTGGATTCTGAACGATAAATTCCATTAGCACCTCTTTAAAAAACGGAATTAAAACTTAGCTTTATAAACGTAAATGTACTGTCTTTCACTCACTTTGATAGAAAGTCAATCTTTTCACCTTAGGCTATCATTGTATCGTGTCAAGTTTCGTTGAGCTGTCATCAATATTTTCTATAAAGTTTTTTCACTTCCGTACAGAGAAACAGAAATGTTCATACTGTGAGTCATAATAGGTCTTTCTTCCATTGCCAACGGCCATACACATATATATTTATACACGTGCAGCAAATGTATGCATATATATATAATAGAGGAGTCTGGTATGTTATATATATAGTATATTATTACATAGAACTCTCAAATCTGAGGTCTTATTATACAAAACCGTCTTCTGTTCCTTACTGCAAAAATGAAAACTCTCTGTTTACAATTGCATTAAAAAACATTTAACTTTCTTTGTTTTTCCACTGGAATCATTTTATAAACACACAACATTTGAATGTATGTAAATATATCGAATAATGAAGAACAAATAAATTAATAGTATATGTTTCATAAATAAACGTTTTACTTCTGTTAATTGTATTTTTACTCCTCTGGTATTTAATTATCGAAAGAGTGCATTAATGCATTATGATATTTTTTCCACCTTTAGGTTCTGACACTGTTTCTTCAATGCAAAACTATACTTGGTTTATCTGCATGGTGTTCAGTACGGGGAACCTCACTCCAGAGAGAGGGGGGGACATCTAGGTTCTGAAGAACTGCTCATTTGTCATGGAATAAATGTTTAAAAACAGATGTCTGGTTTGATAACTCCTGGTGTTCCTCCCTGAAATATTTGATGGTTCGATTTGGATTAGAACCACAATCACTTCATACATTGACAGTCCTATTTAGGATTAAAATATCGTACCTTTAACTCAAGTGTCTAAACAAGATCGCACTCTGCATGCACAGTATTCTAGCATGTCATTAAGTTAGTCGTGAGCGTTTCTGAAAATCTGTTTATATATTCTTAGCCTTCTAAAAGTGTCTATTTTGACCCCAAACGCATTTAAAAACAAATAAAATCATTAGTAGCGCCCGAAACGTTTCGGACAGCAGTATTCAATATGGATTGAGGGCAATTTTTTTTAAATGATTTTAACTGTTTGTTTGTTTTCGCGTAGAGCCACTAGGGGTAATCTTCTATGCTTACCACAGGAATCGAACACTGGATTTTGGCGTTTCAAGTCCATAAACATGCTGCTGATCTACTAGAGGCAGGTAGTTTTGTAAATGTGTAAGTTGGTCGTGTAAAACGTTTTGAATGCTTGAAATTACTATATTTGTTATATATTAAATTAAGTCGCGCAATGACTACGCTTATTACATACACTACATGGCCAAAAGTATGTTGAAACCCATTCTAATTAGTGGATTCGGCTATTTCAGCCACATCCATTGCTAACAGGTGCATAAAATCAAGCACACAGCTATGCAATCTTCACAGATGAACAATGGCAGTAGAATGGATTGTTTTGAAGAGCTCGATGACTTTCAACGTGGCACTGTCATAGGATGCCAACTTTCCAACAAGTCAGGTGGTTAAATTTCTGCCCTGCTAGAGCTGTCCCGGCCAACTGTAAGTGCTGTTATTGTGGAGTGGAAACGTCTAGGAGCAACAACACCTCAGCCACGAAGCGGGAGGCCACACAAGCTCATAGAAAGGGACCTGCCGAGTGCTGAAGCACATAGAGCATAAACATCGCCTGTCCTCAGTTGCAACACGCTCTACCGAGTTCCAAACTGCCTCTGGAAGCAACTTCAGCACAAGAACTGTTCGTCAGGAGTTTTATGAAATGGGTTTCCATGGCCGAGTAGCCGTACACAAGCCTAAGATCACCATGTGCAATGCCAAGCTCTGGCTGGAGTGGTGTAAAGCACACTGCCATTGGACTCTAGAGCAATGAAAACTCGTTCTCTGTAGTGATGAATCACGTTTCACTATCTGGCAGTCTGAGGGACGAATCTGGGTTTGGTAGATGCCAGAAGAATGCTACCTACCTGAATGCATAGTGCCAACTGTAAAGTTTTATGGAGGAAGAATAATGATCTGAGGCTGTTTTTCATGGTTTGGGCTATGTTCTTTAGTTCCAGTGAAGGGAAATCTTAATGCTACAGCACACAACGATATTTTAGAAAATTGTGTGCTTCCAGCTTTGTAGCAACAGCTGGGAAAACCTTTTTTTTGTTTCAGCATGACTATGACCCCGTGCACAAAGTGAGGTCCATAAACACATGGTTTGCGGAGGTTGGTGTGAAAGAACTTGACTGGCCTGCACAGAGCCCTGACTTTAACCCCATCGAACACTTTTGGGATCAATTGGAACGCCGACTGCGAGCCACGCCTTCTCGCTTGACATCAGTGCCCGACCTCACTAATGCTCTTGTGGTTGAATAGAAGCGAATCCCTACAGCCATGTTCCAAAATCTAGTGAAAAGCCTTCCCAGAGTAGTGGAGGCTGTTATGGCAGCAAATGTGGGGTAGCAACTCCATATTAATGCCCATGGTTTTGTAATGAGATGTTCAACAAGAACATATGGGTGTGATTTTTGAGTGTTCACCTAATTTTAGCCATGTAGCATATCATGTCTTGCATTTACTATACTTTTTATATACCAAGTCCTGTAGGCCCAGCACGACCAGGTGGTTTAAGGCACTCCACTCATAATCTGAGGGTCGCAGGTCCGAATTCCCGTCACAACAAATATGCTCACCATTTCAGCCGTGAGGGCTTTGTTATGTTACGATCAATCCCACTATTCGTTGGTAAAAGAGTAGTCCAAGAATTGGCGGTGGGTGGTGATGACTAACTGCCTTCCCTCTAGTCTAACACTGCTAAATTATGAACGGCTAGCGCAGATAGCCCTCGTGTAATTTACGTGAAATTCAAAAACAAAACCAAGTTTTGTAATTAGTACAATTATTGTATAGCAAGTATTGCAATTAGTACTATGCATATATATTAAGTAGCTTTCTGTATATCACACCTTGCAATTAGTGCACTTGTTGCATATTGAACAAAGAACTAATGTGTACTTATTGTTGCATATTAAATGAAGACTTGATTTATAGTAATCGTTGTATTTTTATTCAGTTACGGCCAAATACATTTTCAAAATGATAGAGATTAGAAAACAGCAAAGCATTGCATTTTTATAATAAATATTGCAACAAGTTGAAATATATTTTAAATGAAAGGATTACCTTTCTGAACCCATTAGGAGGGCTCTGTTTATTCTCTGTCGTAGACAAGTAACTGTAAAATAGTATTATTTGGTGACTTGTTCAGAGCACCAATACGGGTTATTTTAGATTATCCGTATTATATTTGAATAAGTTTGTAAAGAGTAGAAAATGAATATTTTTTAAATTATTACGTAACTATCAGGAAAAGGGTTTCTAGTCCCAATACCATCATTCCACAATAATTGTTTAAAGAGTGGAGGTTAGGAGTTACATAGATTGTTTATTTCTGTTATAAGGTTATTTTAACAACTGCCCTTGATATCAGACATTAGGGGTGGCTGCCACCCCAAGAGGGACTGCAGACAGCGAAAGGTAGTAAGAAGCTGAGACGTTGTGAGACATAGCACTCGACTCCTAACTTCTAATTTAATCTTCTATGGCGACTATCTAGTTTAAAACTTGCGTTTAGATCGTATCTGATAGGCAGAACATCCAAACGTTTATCGGTGTTATTACAACAGAAGTTTTCAGTTATGAATTAATAAGGATTGGCAGCAGATCCCATAAAAGACATTTTGGTTCGTGTAAAGATCTTCTATTATAAGTCAAAAGTTAATGATGGGAATTGGTAATGAACAGCTTTCTTTTTTCTTTTAGTCTCGTAATAAACCTTCCGGTTCTGGTTTTTATACCATCTTTCACCGTTGTCAAATGGTGCCGATTTTATCGAGTATATCTTTGATGTAGTTTATAGTATTCGTGCTATATACTCATAACTGCTGAGACTTATCTCTTCTTTAAGTGTAAAGTTGGTTTTTACAACCCAGTACACATGGTTCGATACACAAACCTGCTTGATTAACTCAACAAGTGATTCACAACAACAAAAATACTTGATTTATTTTATTTTACTTCTTTTTAGAATGGCCACATTCGCGTCCTGCAGGCGATATAACATAACCAATAGAAGCCACTAATGGAAATAAACTATTTCTCAGGTAAAACCCCATTGGATCATTTTCTTCACAGTTTCAATAGTATGTAGCAAACAGATCCTGCCCAGATCACAAGTTAAACTGTAGTGAGAGTGATCGAAGACGACGCGAACCTGTCAATTCCGAATCAAATGACGACGTCATTTACGGCAAATTTTGTTGACGAGATATTTCTCTTACCTTCGATCTCTATCGATCTGACAGTTTCCCTGATATCAGGTGCCGCGCACGCGGCGATTTAGTTCCTCATGTTACTTTTGCGAAACCGACCTTTGCGTGTGGGATTTGACGCAGGTGTTCTACTAGAGGGGTAAGGGGTAGGAATGGGGGATATAACGAACCGATAACGAGTAGACTGTTACCACAATTCTTGTTGTTGTTTCTCCCAATGAAACAAGGGGTCACACTGTGTATTCTCACGCCAAACTAACGAAAATCCCGCGAATTGACGGGTATCTTTTCCGTATTGCTGCTGCAGGCGTTCCAGATGCTAGTTCTATTTCTTGGAGATATAGACATTGGTAAAATGTACCACTAAGGTACGTTGTCATTTGTTTTCTGATTAATAGAAGTGAAATAACGAACAGTTGTTGACAAAAGCAAACTTATATAATACTAGAGAGTTGAACACGTGTAGCTTAAACGTGTGCGTTTCGACTTTTGTAGAAAATACGCTGAAGTAGCCGTCCGTTTGATGGGCGAAATGAAAACTCGTTTCTAACAAAAGATAGGAAATTGTGCTTATATTTTGTTTCTTCACATAATAAACAATAAAAGTTCAGTAAAAATACATAAATTCACCAGTACTGAAAAGAAAAACATGCTCTTTTCAACAATTCTATCAAAATGAAATTAGATGGTGGGGGTCTAAGTCGCCTCAAAGCTACACAATGGGCTATTTGTGTTCTGCCCCCCCCTCGGGTATCGAAACCCGGGTTTTAGCGTTGTAAATCCACAGACATACCGCTGAGCCACTGGGGGTCATCGCCTCATGATTTTTATCATGTCTTCCTATAGCACCACGTTAAATTTTGCTGATTTGGTAGTTTCTCTGAAGCTAGATATGAAATTAGATGGGGGGTTCCATCACCTTTCCCGTAACTTTATTTATGTCATCCTGAATCATTGTGTTTAGTTTAGTGCTGATTGATCAATAAATGTGGAAACATATAAGGAACAGGTACCCGCTCATGTTGACGTTTATTTACGTAGAAGAGACATGAATAAAGTATTTGTTGGAATGAGAAGTATGAAAGCTGTGAACACAAGTTTTTAGTTTCGATACGAACTATTAAATAACTTTCACTGTGATTGTCGTTAGGTTCTCAAGAAAAACTAAACAAACAACATTTAAAATAAAACGTTCCTAAATCAAGCTCTTCCACGCCCATTAAGACTTATAAATTCAACATGCTATCGCTGCTTTACTTCTCTATTTATTCCGTTTGCAGCAACGTTTTATTGAAGTATTGGTTTCTCATGGCGCTAGTCTAGTAATTACACATTTCTAAAACAAAACTGCAAAATACGGTCAGATTACTCGGCATGTGGATTGTATTAACAAATGTATCCAGAGGGAGCACTCCTTCCCAAAAAGTAATTCACTCCACCCAGCTTCCTTCACTGAGTTTATCCCTGAATCTGGTGCACTATTGCGTAAAGTTGATAAATATCAGTTATTCCCAGACAACTTGGCAAAGTGAAAATTTCATCAGTAACGGATCTTTAAAGGACAAAGGATATTGTATTCAGTATTACAGAGGTATTAGTGTACGAAACATATTAGTCCGTCAAATAATACGTAAATTTACAATGTATATTTTGTTTCATAGAAATGGAAAATGACTGGATGTGCTGATATCAAATACCGGACTTGGTGCTCACCTTTTTTTTTTGTTCTATGCAAATTTTAAGTCCACATGTGAGGTTGCGGTAATTTTACAAATTTTACAACACTAAAATCTAGGGTTAGATTTCCCGCTGTGAACAAAGAATTATCAGCCCTTTGTGTTATTTTACGCTGAGAAGAAGCATACAGTGCAGTTTGAAAGGTGAAAATAAAAGAGGAAGGGGTTGTACCATGATACTGGTTTGTTTTAACAGGAGTAGTACCACGATGTTGGATTGTTTTAATTAGTGTAGACCCATGATGTTGATTTGTTTTAACAGGAGTAGTACCATGTTGTTGATTTGTTTTAACAGGAGTAGTACCATGATGTTTGATCGTTTTAACTGGAGTGGTATCATGATGTTGGATTGTTTTAACTGGAGTAGTACCGTGATGTTGGTTTGTTTTAACAAGAATAGTACTACGATGTTGGATTGTTTTAATTAGTGTAGACCCATGATGTTGATTTGTTTTAACAGGAGTAGTACCATTATGTTGGATCGTTTTAACTGGAGTAATACCATGATGCTGGTTTATTTTAACAAGAGTAGCACCATGATGTTGGTTTGTTTTAACAGGAGTAATACCATGATGCTGGTTTGTTTTAACAGGAAGTGAATAGCAGAGTCATTGATACCAGGTCATATTCTGAGGATCTGAACAAGTCCTACATAGGAGTTTTCTAAGGAAAGACCATAATGTTTTAAAGCATGATGGTGCATTATTCCTTACGTGACATAGTGTCCGTACAAGATTTTGGTCAAGAGGTTAAGAATCTGCTTTGGAAAACCCGTAATTATAACTTGAACCAAAATCAGATGTCAGGTGTTTTGGAACGCCACCTAAGGGAAAGACCCGAAGTTTCCCTATATGTAAACTTCTTCGCAAGATATGTTTCATTAACTGTTTTCCAGTGAGAAGTGTTAATATCCGAGTAATATTAATTTCAATGGAGATTTAGTTTCCTATTCGTGAGGACTCCCAATACTTGTGATAATACAGGTTACACATTATGTTGTTAAACAGCCATATTTACTTATGCTATGAAAACTCTATAGTGTCATAAATGTATCACAGCTGTATATTTTAAGCCTATTTACTAAACTGATAACACAAACTACTATACCTATCGTGTTTTGTTTTGTTTTCAAAATTGCTAAAAAAACAAAACAGAGCAGCGCTACTTAAGCCTTGTAATTACGACGATACTGGTTGGGTCAGTATAATCTTGTTATTGCAAGTATTGATTGATTTGAATTAAGCACAAAGCTACACATCACGGGTATCGAAACTCGGTTTCTAGCGGTATAAACCTGAAGACATGCCGCTGTGTCACTAGAGGGCTACTATAAGTATAAAATTTATATTAGCTCCATTGATGTTCATTCAAACTTGCTTGTTTGTTTTCGGTTAGTTGTGCAAAGTTACTAAAAGATTATATACGCTTACTGACGGTCCGTACTTATGAGACGCGACATGGCCATGTGGTTAAGGCACTCGATTCGCAGTATGAGGGTCACGAGATCAAGTCCTTGTGACGCCATACATACTCGGCCTTTTAGCTATGGATGCATTATAATATGACGGTCAGTCCCGCTATTCGTTGGTAAAAGAGAAGCCTAAGAGTTGGTGATGAGTGGTGATGACTAGCTGCCTTCCGTCTAGTCTTACACTCCTAAATTATGTACGGCTAGCGCAGATAGCTCTCGTGTAGCTTTGCTCAAACTTCTAAACTTGAATAATTGGTTAATCTAAATCTTCATTGAATTCGTCTTGGCTTATAGAAATTTGTTTGTTTGATAAGTTTTCAACTCTGTAGGTGGCAAAAAAAAAAAACACACTAAATTTTAACACTTGTCACAAAATGTTTGCGGGAAGTAATCATTTTTCAGGTAATTGATTTTCCTGTTCCTTGTATTCATTTGTAGTCAGGTCAGAAGACTCGTGTGTGATTTGTGGTGTTGGAACCATAATTAAACTAAAATATAACATACATATAATCAGAGTTTCGTACTACAGGTGTTTATTATATGTTTCAAGTGTTCGGGGCGTAATACAAGTGTTAAACCTTCATTTATTCATCAGGCAAACTTGAAATGTTATAATGCTTCAGAGGTAGCTCCTGATTTGAACGACATGTTTGTGAACATTTAAATACATTTGTATTGCGTGTCCTCAGCTCTCGTTGATGTAAGAAATTATCAAGTGTTTTGCTTTTAGGGGTTCAACTTCCATCTAAAACATCTTCCAATGAAATCTTAGAAATCTCACATAAAGAATGTTAATTTTGCAATGATAAATATATGAACTTTAGAGAAGCTTCCCTGAGCTACTCAAACTGCAGTCCTAGTGTTTTAATGAAATAAGCGTCAAGTTTAATGACCACTTCAATCAGGATATCATTTGAATAGTTCATTGATACGAATTCAGGTTTAATTTAAGGGAGCAATTAGTAAATGCATACCAGTGAAAACCTGAAGAGGTAACTTATAATTTCACGGAGAGAATAAGTTCATTACAAATAAATTACTCTTATCTTATAGATGAGCTACTAATAAGGACTTTCGAGTGCACGTGGAGAAGGACGAATAATAAAAAGGTAGCCATACTACGTATGCTATACCTACTGCCGACGAGACCTTTCGTAAAATATCAGCAGGCTACAGTCCAACTTGAACACGAAAGATGCAGTAATGGTTGAGAAACTATTTATATTTCAAATTACTTGACCAAAACTGTTACGGTATTAAGCCTGAATTAATTGTTGAACTGTAATTTTTCATCTATTTTAATAATGTCACAAAAAGAAAGAACTATGATAGTTTGTTGTTGTTTTTTTTACAGTATATTATTCATTTATTTAGTACAACATATTACTGGTTATTATTTTTCTTCAATTAATCTGCTCGTTACTAAGAAGAACTAATGAACTAGTGTTATTAATCACAAAGTAAGTCTTAAGCAAATGAACTATTGTACAAAATGAAGATATCTTAAGTATGACATTTTAATGACAACTTAGTTTTCAAGAGATTATATCTGAAAAAAAACAACAACTTTGAAATATAAAAATGTAGGAACGACTTAGTATAGCTTCAATTTCCTAACAAGTAGGTCATAAGATAAAGGTGTACAAATCCTGAATAATAATTTCCCTGTATACTATCTTCTCCTTTCACCAACACTTAGCTTTGTACTGCAACCAACTTTCACTGTTTATACAGTTAATAAAATGAGTAGGTATATGTATCAAAGGTTTACAATATTAAAGTCTCATGTTAAAGTAGAGGAAACACTAATTACGTAAGCCTTTCTTTATTATTGTGATGCGCTTATAATATTTAATAATTTATTTTTATTTCAATGAGCTTCATTCTAATGCTTCGAGATTTTTTCAGAACTTTAATTGCTTAACTTAAAATTAAATATATATTATTATTATTAATTATTTAAATCATATATATTAATTATTATTAATTATTAATAAATTAAATATATATTAATTATTATTAATTATTAATAAATCATATATATTAATTATTATTAATTATTAATAAATCATATATATTAATTATTATTATATTATTAATAAGTTTTATAAGTCATATTGTATCAGTATTAATTATTAATAAAGTCTTGTATCAGTACAAACTATTTCATTTTAAAATTCTGCTCAATTAGTAGCTTAAGCTAGATCATGGCACGGTAATTCGAGGGTCCCGGGTTTGAATCCATGTCGCATCAAACATGCTCGCCCTTTCAGCCGTGGGAACGTTATAATGTTACGATCAATCCCACTATTCGTTGGTAAAAGAATAGCCCAAGAGTTGGCGGTGGGTCGTGATGATTAGTTGCCTTCCCTCTAGTCTTTCACTGCTAAATTAGGGACGGCTAGCGCAGATGGCCTTCGAGTAGCTTTGCACGAAATTCAAAAAGCAAACAAACAAACTTAAGCTAGATAACTGATTTAACTATGACCGTGGCATCTCAAAATATTTATTGTTTTATAGTTCTTGACGAAGTTGGGTGCCATATTTAAAACAATATCATATATAAATATCGCCACATTTAAGGAATGCTTAAGTACTGACATACTAAACCAATGTTATATGATAGCCTCTTTTTTAGCATTACATGGTGTTATAAGTTCCCCCACTGGCCCAGTGGTATTTTTCTATTTACAACGTTAGAGACCAGGTTTCGACACCCGTGATAGGAGAGCACAGATAGCCCATTGTGTAGTTGTGTGTTTAATTACAAACACACACTCTTTTGTCAGAAAATACTACTTTTCTTCGTTACTTTCATTTCTGTAAATGTTTGGAAATATATAGCTCAAAGTTCCTGTGAGTTGTATATGATGCGTTCGATTTAAATGTTATGCAGCTGTTGTGGAAATGTATTCCTTACACTGGTGTCTTGTATTTGTATCACGATCCTTACAACTATGTAAGAAGACGAAGCATTTTCACAAATAATAGTTACTTCTCCACTGTATAATTCTAAGGAACGTATGTGTGTGTGTGTTAAAGCTATTTGCATCAAAACGTAAACTTTGATAGTTAATCTTAGAATTATCGATTGTTTTAAACATTGTTCTCTATTGTTGGAGTACAGATGATAGAAAAATTGAGTAATTTTTCACCACTGTTATAGCACTCAGTGTGAAGAACTGACCAAAACACTTGGCAGCAGCACTGGTCATTTTCTACTTGAGAATTTATAAGGAATATCAGCGGTAACATGTGACAGTTATTACAATATTAAAGGCGTACTTGTTTTACTTTTTTGTGTCATTTATATATTATTAAGAACACAATTTGGGACACTAAAAAGTTTAGGAATATTTCTTTGAAATACTTATTAATCAAACACTTCATAACAATGATTAAAATAAGAGATGAGGTGAAGAAGAAAGTCACGAGGTAGGTCAAAATGACCTTTGTCACTCGCTATTAGTTTGTTTGTTTCTTCTGCGCATGCAGGTTAAGAATAACGTAAACACTACATTTGAGTTTTAATACAATAGAAGCGTGGTTTAGGCATTTTATTCTACAAGAACACTCGAATAACAATAATAAAAGTTTATTTAAACTTCCTCAAAACGTTCGGTGACACCTACACAAGATCAATTAACTAATTGGTAAGAAAATATTTTTCAGCTGCTTATTTCAACTTTTATTCTTCTAACCAGTCTTCACAGTTTGCTATAATAATAAATTGGTTTAAAATATTTCCAAAGTTTATAGAAACTTCATAAAATTTTATTTTATGTGAACGGTTATAAAGTTGTTTTTTTAGTTTAGCTATTCATGCTGTGCTCACCACAGGTATCGAAACCCGTTTTTCTAGCGCTATGAACCTTCAGACACACCGCTGGTTCACTAGGGCCACCTGTACATGAGACTACGTTATTTGCTTGACTCTTTCAAACAGCACACAATCACCGTGAATTCGGCGAAACTAGTCTGTTGCAGAGGCAGTAGCGAATCAAATATATATATGTAAAAACGGCTCGTTTGTGTTGAGAAAATAATTTTGTGAACCTGACGACGACCGAAGAAGGTCGAAACTTTGTTCGCTCCTCCGTAAAATATTTTCTCAACCCAAACGAGCCGTTTTTACATATATATTTTTCTCTACGAGTGGGTTTTCTCGACATCATTGAGCGAATCAAATAACAGATTACGCTTCCACACAATTTTTTCTGAACAGAAATTCAATATTTGGTGAGGAAAATAAATTAACAAATAAACATAATTTATTGTTGTAGAGGAATCATTGTATAAACATAAGTTTTGTATCTCCTAGCAACACAAATAACGTACATAGTTATTTAAATAGATTATTGTGTTCAGTAATCTTACTTTTATGACGATTCCCAGTTTGAACCGTTTCGAGTATCATATTAAATCGCTTTTCATCTGAGATTACTCTAAATATATTGTTTTTACATAAAGTTAAATTTGTAACTAACCGTAGAAAGTGTCTTTGTTAACTGATATTATTATGCGTATGTACATTGGTTGAAATTCAACACACAAGAGTGTGTGTATCACTCAAAACATATATGTTCCGTTAGCCAATAAATATTGATTGTTGTTGTGTTTTTTTTTTTAACTCGCGTAGATCCGTGAAGTTCCATAGAAAATAAATTGCATTGGTTTAAGCACACGTTTGTTTGTTTTTTTAGTTGTTTTTTCACACTATTTAACTTCTCGTATCTCCTCTGGACTGATAGTTCTTACATTTATTCGCGAAAGATCAACGTGAACATGATAACGATGAAGTTCTAGTGTATATAATTTGAATTAGCGCAATCTCCAAAATTACTTTATTTACATTCTTTAGTGTCGATGTCTGATCCTTTTGTTCTCAACTTGTCCTTAAAACGTTCATTGCTATATCACAAGGTTAGCTCGCTCCACGATAAAAACCGATTTCACACCGTGACCAGTACGCAGAATAGTGAAAATCTGCGCTTTCCTGGAGAGACTGGCGTCGAGATCTGATGTAGACACCGAATTTGTGGCACACTCTGCGTTATAAGTCAATCAGTAATGGGAACATGTACTATTAGTGTTTTGTTATTCTGTCACATATTTAAGACTAGGAGGTCATTACGGCTACTCAAGAAAGAAAGAAAAATCCATCAACACCAAGAAAACCTTTGACGACAAACTACAACACTGAATGATGTATGCTTTCAAACATATACGGGACCGCTCGGGATACCAGAGGTAAGATTTATGCTTCACGGACAAATGCCCCGCAACGGTCATTCGTCAAATATCGTCACTGTCTGCTTTGAGTGGCCGCTGCTGTGACCTTAGTGGTTTCAACCTCACCGAATACACGAGTGACCTCTGGTTTACCGTCTAGCTCTACAGGGTTCTACGTTGACGCCGTGCCGGGATAATTACGGGCGGCCACGTCCTCTCTCAAAAGCAGACTACGATCCATGCAGTGGTGTTCGACAGCAGGCCTTGCAAGATTCTACAGATAGCGAATCAGCTCCAATTGGTTTTTCACACAAGACAGGCCTAGCGGCAAGTCGTGTTTGTTTGTTTTTTTATCACCGAAACTACTCCTTCTGTTCTCGTTTGCATGGTGTTAGTTTTTCCACGACGTACACATAGTGGCATCCAATATAACGGTAAGTCGACCGTCAAAGGAGGCTGAGGTAAAAAGTGGTCGAAGGTACCGATATGGTTCTTTATACAAAACAATTACTTTAGTAAGGCTATAAAAGACGACCAATTCTAAATGATCAAGAAACTTGAGAATGTTCCTCAGAACACAACCCTTGTTTATTTGTTTCTGGATTTTTTGGCTTTGGGCCGGTTGTGGCCTAGCGAAGAGTTGCTGGATTCCCAATTAACGTTCAAGAATCGAATAAAAATGTGTCACCCATCACATTTCACACTTTGAACTGTAAAGGCATTATAATCGCGTTAAAATAAGTCGTATAGGTTTCAAGTGAATGTTTTCCTGTTAATTATTAGCTGTTAATAAGGGATGGGCTATACAAGAACCTCGGAGCTTTAGGCCTGATTGCTCAGTTCTTGTATCGTATAAGTTGAAAAATAGCAATTGGCGATTAGTACAGTGGACGGGACAGTCTAGGTGAACCAACAGGTCTTTGTAGATGTATAATATGTTCTATCAGATATTTAAGTTATATAATCACCTTTAGAACAGAAGTTAGTGTTGACTTTCGTGAATGCCTTCATGTTATCCAGTTATACTAATGCGTTCTAAATACCAGACCTTTCTTTCTTTTTCTTATCCTGAAACAGAGTTACATAACATAATGATGTGGCAAAAACACATTGTGGGGGAAGTGGTTCAGTGGTTAGTGATAAGTCCAACTTTCGAACCTTAATGCAGCTGAACGCGATCCGCAGTTTGAGTTGAAGACACTTTATAAATGTTACAAATACTCCTGTTATTTGAGCAAAGCACTTATGGTGGCAGGTACTCCTAGATGACTATAACCTCTTTTTGTTCAGTAGTTCAGAATGAGTAACTGTTTAGTTCATGTGCTCACAAGATGACACGTAGTTTTACAATACCAATACAATACTCATATCAGCCAACATACAAAATTTAAATTATGGCACAGTAAGAAAACTTCAATAATACTGCAACCTGCACAGTATTTCGTATTTCATTTTCTACAATAAATACTTTGACTTTGCTAACAGATGAAAATAATCTTCCTTGTCGTTGGTTATTTTGAAAACACCCTTGTTTGTGTGTCTGTGTTAACTAAATTATTACTGCAGGATAAAATACAGTCCTGACCGCAGGTAAGACTTACATACGTATCCGAGCGGATGTTTATTGCTCAATACTAACTATTTTGACACATTGTAATGACTCATGATCAGTGTAATCTATTTCTGTTCATATATTTCAAGCATGAAATGAAATAAGTTTCACACTCTCATCTCATCCCCCTATTTTTAGAATCCTAAGCCTAAAAGCTCTCATCATTAAAAGAACACAAATGCTCAAATCTCTGGCTAGATTAGTTACTCTTATTGTTATTTATAAATCTTCAGCTCCGAGATGGAGTCCTGTTATTCTCGCTAACATCAGTACGAAAGAAGGAAGTAGCTAAACCTTTTGCTTTCATGGAAAGAAATAACTAAGACTTAAGTTTTGGTATCATACGTATATAAATATAATTAATTATGGATAGGTCAAGTATCTGTTCCGATCAGATGTTATGCTACCCATTGAAATTCGAACTTACCGGATATTAATTTTGTGATCGGGTAGCAGTTCTATCAATTCGTGTTCTTACAATATTACGCAGGCATGATAGCACTTGCACGTGCGTCGTACGTCACAGGTATTGTGTCATCTAGCCCATTGATATTTTTTATTAGCTTCTAAACATATTACTATTTCTCCAATTATTAAAGAGTGGAAGCCATAGTCATCATGATACAGATTGTTATTGTCTAGTTAATATAAACATTACGACGGTCACAGTAGCGACAATGACAGCAATGGCAAGCACAATCCAAATAACAGTCTCAACAGGGATGGGGTTAGAAGCGTAAAGCAGTCACTTACACCATTACGTGCCGCATTCCCTTAAAGGGCCTGTGATGACAGCTCACTCACGAAGAACTTCACATTCCTTTTCGTATACATTTTACATTTTCAAAAACAGTTACGAATAACTACTTCAATACGGTACTACAGTAAAGTATTAGTTCACACCTACATCACATTTTCAATACGTGTGGTTCAATTACTATCTAGTCCAAAAACAACTTAACGTTATCAGATATCAAAAGTGAAATATCCGATATCGGACAAAAACTATTATTTATATTACCCATGTGATTAATATATAAATACGTGAAAAATAAAGGTATTGACACGTTATTTTTGAACAAAAGCTTGTTTTCGTGTCTGTTATATTCCCATTGGATTATTCTTTTGTACAATTTGTAGAGGTTTCCTACAGTTCAAATTTCATTATTTCATATTTACACGTATGTAAGTGTTTTGTTGTTATAGGAAATTCTGTCTCGATTCGTGCAGAGTAACAAGAACATGGTGGAAAAACAAGTGATTTCAAATGACGGCTAGCGCAGATAGCCCTCGCCTACCTTTGCCCGAAATTAAAATCAATACAACTGATTATATTGATTTCTATCTCTATGAGTATGTGCCTTGGATTAAAAAGACGAGCTTTCTTTTTAAAGAGAAAAACTAATATTTTAAAACCGAAGAAGATTAGTTAAATGAGAGCATTGAAGATATAATAGATTAATCCATTGAAGATATAATAATAGATTAATCCATTGAAGATATTATAATAGATTAATCCATTAACTATTTTGTTTCTGTTTAATTATTATCAAACACAAAGCTACACAATAAACTTTCTGTGCTGTTCCAATCACGGGTATCGAAACATAGTTTTTAGAGTTATAAGCCTTCAGACTTACGGCCGAGCTACTGGAAAGCATTGCACTGTTGCTAATTGTAAACCTTGAAAAACGAATTATTTGTGCTCTATCAATCGCAGTAATAGAAACTCAGTTATTAGCTTAATAAGTCTCGAGACTTACCATCTTGTCACTTGGGGCTTCATCAGAGGAGGCACTGTTAAAGCGCCATAGTAATCATTTTTAACAAGTAAAGGAGGCTGAGTCCAACGTCCTCTTTTATTAATATTACTCATTCTGCCCCTCAGCATTTGATAAAATTGATCTATGATGCTCTTTATTTCCAGAAACGTGTAATAATAAAGTTTGTTTCTGTTCCGTTTGATAGAATATATCAACATTTCTGGTCCACAATCAGCTTAACTCTTATTGTGGTTCTCATGAAATGTATTCAGTAGTAAAAAAGCACGACTTACATCACGAGAAGGCCTGCTATTTGTGGCTATTGTTTGTTTTATTTTCCTTTACTACAAAACCATTCAATAATCAGACAGCCATGTGAACTGCCAGCATTGCGCTTCCTTGCATTTCCACTGTAAGCCTATATTATATTAAACATTATTTTGAAGAAAGACGCTAGGAATTTTTTAACAGTATGAGAGAAATATAGAATTTTAAGGAGTTGCAGTGATATGTCTTTGTGACTTTTTTTTGTCTTCTCTTTCGCATTTAATCTAATAATAATTAAAATACTGAAATACTGATTAAACTTAAGGGTTCAGGTTTTCGCTGAATCTTTTATTAAATCATTACCATGTGTAGATATACATTACATTACTTTCTTACTTGAGAATGTTTTTCTGTAACATTTAAAAACGTTAAAAGATTATTTCTTTATGTATTTACTGTTTGTCAAAATTCGTGTCTCGAGGAAATTACATTAATTAAAGTTTATTCATTATTTGCTTGCTTTTTATCGGGCTACGCAGACACTTCACCCCTTACTATAGCCTCATCAGCATGGACATTAACAGGATGATGGGTGTAATTAGATGATATTTAGTTTACAGTCAGTTGTTTCCCCCTCTCTTTATAACGCATACGAAAAACCTATGATATATTGATAACCAAAAAAAAACAAACAAAATTTTCAGTTGTCATTCCAGCAATGCAGTTAGAGCTAAGGTTGAGGTGTCCCATTGCGCAGAAACGTAACAAAATGTTTGTGATAAGCTATCTAGCTAAAGCATACTAGTTCGTTGAAACGATGGTGCTAGAACAGTGGAAAGCTTCCTTGCGTGACTCCCGAGATGCAGCGAGATTAGTCTCATTTGATTTGACGTTACCTTTGCGAATGATGCATGTGCCCTAGTCATTTAAAAGAGCGCGTGTGTATGGTCTATGCATATGCTGTTAATTTTCAGAAGGCCAGAGCTCCAGCACGAAATACAGCTACACATCGAAACCACGTGGATTGTTCTTGTTTTGTTTTCTCATCACAAGAAGGGTATGAGGAAAGTTGCGAAAACTTTCCAAATCTTCGCAAGTTTCTTTTTTGTAATGCTTGTTTCGGTTTGTCACGCGATTTTGTGTAATCCATTACACTTAACAAAGGAAAATCATTTATTAGCAAAAGTGGATTTCATATGAAGAACTGGTCATGTAAGACATACAGACCACATTCATCTCTAGTTATGTCTGTCGTAACTTCCATTCAATGGAAGCAGAGTTAATAAACCAGAAAATACGTAAGAAAGGATAATTATGTTGGCAGAAAAGACAAATTACTTCATCAACAATATTAAAAAACAGCAACAACTTATAACTTAATGTAATAACCATGTGTTTTCATCAGAAGCTAACTTACACTATTCACGAAAATAAACATTATTGAGCATGTGACACCATTAATTAAAAGGTAAGCAATTCAGTTGTCGCCACGTTCTTAGCACAGTCGTCGTTATTCTAGTATCAGGTACATAAGACAAAAATCTTCGCATTTTCAATGTCGCGTTGTTGAAATAAATATTATCATACTAGCATTACGTTATTAGGACAATTATCGTCATATTAGCTTCACAATTATCGTCACACCAGCATCACGTCAATAGGACAATTATTGTTATATTAGCTTCATAATTATATTCATGCCAGCGTCACATTATTAGCACAGCTACTGTAGTACAGCGCCACGTTCTTGGCACGTACATTTCTATTTCAGTGTAACATTTTAAAAACAAATATCGCTATTCCAGTTTCACGTTCTTAATACAAATGTCGTCTTTTTGGCAACGCATTCTCCATATAGCATAACTATTCCACCTTCACGTTGTTAAGATTAACATTATCTTTCCAGCATTACGTTCGTCAAACACATATAGTCTTTTAAGCGTGACTTTCTTAACAGGAATTTTCAAATAATTCTCAATGTTGTATATACTTATATTTTTCAAAAACAAGAGAGAGACGTGCATTATACACAGAATATATATATGCATAGTTCTATAAAATATTGCACTCCTAACACAGTTCAAAATAACACCTATTTGTTCCTGTTGTCATCTGACAATACGAACGCAGTTACATCACGTGTGGATTATTCGAGTATAACTAGAAATGCCAGTTTTAGCAATATACTGACAAAAACAAAAAATATTGAAACTCCTGATAGAAATGATATGTTTTGTTATTTATTAATGATTATGTTTAAGTCAGTCGGGAATGAAAGATCACATTAAGACTAAGGTTCGTTGTAAATAAATCCTCTTAAATGTACAGAACAAGTTTCCAGTTGGAAAAGTACAGAACAACACTTTCTTGATGACAAGAAACCCACTTGAAATAAAAATGTATCAAAGAACAGCTAGTGTGGGTATTAACACTTATTGATGAGGAGAGAACAACGTTTCGACCTTCCTAGGTCATCTTCAGGTTAAAAACAACAGCCATTCTGAGATACTTTTGTAGAACAACATTTTGATTGTTTCAGGTCGCTACTCACTGATAACACTTGCAGTAGTTTGGGTTTTCTTTTTTATCTACTCTTCAAAACAGAGGATATTATTACACTTTTATGGGTCGTGTAGGTGGTGTAGTCTAATAGTTGTTGTGGCCTGACTGAAATTCGAGGATTCATAGGTCGCGACTATAGCTGCCACAAAAACATGCTCCGAACTTTGAGACCTTTCGTACACCATAGGATTTACGATTAAATCCCACTATTCGATCACACAAGAGCAGCAAAAGACCAGGCTGTAGGTGGCGTTTACTAGCTGTCTTTCCTTTAGTCGGTTAGAGCAAAATTACTGAAGGTTATGCGTAGGTATTCTTTGCAAAGTTTTGCACTAAGTTCCAGGAGAGACAAATGCAATGACGCATAGAAAACTAAACGCATGGAAGTGCAAATTAAAGAGAAGTCAGCTAGTCATCACTACCTATCGTCAACTCTGGGATAACTCTTATACCAAGGTAAAGTAAGATTGACTATCACATTATGACGCCTCCATGGTTGAAAAGGCGGACATGTTTGTTAGAGTGGAAATTAAAACCCATGACTCTCAAATCGCTGCTTGAGCGCCCTAACTGCTGGGTCATACCAGCGCCTTAATTAATGTGTTTGTTAGGATTTCTCGAAAATGACTGAATGCATTTGAACAAAAATTGGTATGCATTTAGACTATGATTAAACTTAAAAGTGATCAGTTTTTGGAGGGTCAAGACCACAGCAAGGTCACGAAAATATTTTTAAAATCCCTATCTGTTAACATGGGGTCCGATTTTACACAATATTTTAATGGAATTTTGTAAACACATGTTTAATATTACCATTCTTCATTGCTCTGTCCATAATGATTCTTGTCCGTCGTTGTAGATGGACACATTTTCTTATTTTACTCAGAGCCGAACGTGTTCAACGCTGCATGGGGAAAGTATGTGTTCTAAAGAGTGGTTCTCTTGTTCTTCTTTTGATAATTTTAAAAGCCGAAAAATTAATTATTCTACAGTCTTTGCAAAAGTGTTCGGATATCTTATAAGAAATAAGATGATTATTATTAAGATTAGATACAAATACACTTAGCACTGTGGAAGTGAGAAATACGTTATATTAAACATCTACATGTGTAATTTATATAATGAGACAGGTTCTATGGGCATTATGAACAATTCATCAGAACAACAAAAAATTTATTAAACACCTGTAGAAAGATGAGTAATTCAGCACTTCACCAATCACAACATACATAATGACAAAGCATAATATTAGAATATAAATAACGCCTTTAACATTATATTAGTTCATATTACACATTCAGGCCTTGTTTGGTCCTTTTCATACTCTAATAACCTCTGTAAGGCGACGAGATATGCTGTCGGTGAGGTTATTAATGTAATCCACTGTGGTTTCATCTAAACTTGTCACTAGAAGGCGCTGCAATTCATCTACAGTATCTGGTTTAGGGTCGTGGTTAGCAGTTTACCAGCACAGTTCTGCTCAACTGTTTTCAATGGGATCACAATCTGGAGACTTTACTGACCATAACGATCTTGTAACGTCCTCCTGGGTGATACAGTCCTGTACAATACGCGCACTGTGGGCAGTGTAATTGTCATCCGAAACACAATGTTATTGCAAAACCTTGCCCTAATCAGTGATGTCGATAAAACCCACTTGTAGAGAAATATATTTGTAAAAACGGCTCGTTTGGGTTGAGAAAATTTTCACAAATTCACAAAGTGAACCTGACGATGACCGAAGAAGATCGAAACGTTGTGCACTCCTCTACGTAAAAAAAAAATTCTCAACCCAAACGAGCCGTTTTTACAAATATAAACCTTGCCCTAGCATTTTGCAGAGATATCGTCTCCACGTTATACATGTAGGAGACGCCATTGACGATTCTCTGAAGGATATGAAGAGTAGTTTTCACTCACTATGACGAATAGCTGCCCAAATATGTACTGCACCAACTACTGTGTCTTCCATGTGAGAAATACAGTCTTCCCTCAAGGAACATACAGGCAAATAACGAGCATGAATCCTATAATCATCTTTAACAAACTGGAAAAAGAACTCGCCTGAGAAAATGACATGTTGATAGTGTCCGAACATTAAGTTAGCATGCTGTCTTGCCTAGGTAACACAACGACAGCAGAGAATTCTTGTTATTTTTGGTATGCGGATGGTCCTGCTTGCAAAATAATAACATTGTTTGGCCAGCCTTCTGTTCACCCTTCGTCTGTTAGTTTTGCCCACTAATTCGTTTCACTGTAAACTGAATGTTAGAAAAGTTACAGTATGATCACATAGAAACATTTTAATAATGAGGAATTATTGCATTTGTTAAGTATATTTAGATATATTTTAAAGACCAGTTAAGGAAGTATAATCAATCAAAAGCACCTACTGCCTAGAACAACTACTTTTAAACGAATTAATTGTAGCTCCCCCCCCCAGTGGCACAGCAGCATGTCTGCGATGGTGGACATAGCACAAATAGTCCATTGTGTAAATTTGTGCTTAAATAGAAACAAACAAATTAATTTTCACGATTATAGACTTTAAAATCCGAAAACTCAGAGAGTGCTCAGTGCCATGTCATGGTTCGAACCCTGGACCTGCTGATCCACAGCCTGGCATGATAATCGTTAAGGAGAGCTCGGTCCTGAATATTGGTTTATTTGATCCAACTTCAGCAATAAACTATGTTCGTGTTTCTTAGCTGTAGTAAACTGACTTTTAACTTAATTTCCCAGATTTGAATTAATCTATCTAGCACTTTTTCAATGCACGTATTCTAAAAAAAAGCTCTGATATAAGATTTATTTTTCTAAAGTAATTTACATTTAAATGCTTGCAGTGTATTAAACATACCTGAAGAGTGTTATATACTTTAACACACACCTGCATTAAATGAAATGTAAATAAAATATATTCGATTTAAACACAAACAATTCGTCAGTGGTCCAAGATTATTTTTATTGTACAAAATTACAAATTAAGTTGTTGTTCTTGTTTATTTATTTTAGTGGCAGCTCTCAATTCTTTTCTTCAGCTTATTCACATTTTTTTTTTCTTTGAAGAATGTATTACTTGTCATATTAGCTTAATGTGAAGGAACACTAAGTAGATAAATATCTGTGCATTATTTCTGCGTTATTGATTTGCCACGTGAAACTCATTTCGTGAAACATTTCAAACACTTTTTTTAGCCGTGGCAAAGCGCCTAATGGAAACGATCTTAGTTTTTCATGTACAAAAACTTAGTTCATATCTCCATCTCTTGACCGATTTGAGATCTAATTACAGCCGCGGTTTTTGACTGTTTTCCTCTTGTTTATCTTTAAGTCCATTTGTGTAGTTTTCATGAAAATTAATTTGAAATTTAAATTTGAAACCGTTTTTTTCATGCACTTTCGGAATAATGATTCGCTATATCTATTACATCCTTCTTTAAGTATCCACGCACAAGGAATTTATTAGTACAGCCTAGAAGTTTCCTGTGCCGTGCCCGTCGTGGGTATCGAAACCTAATTTTAACCTCATAACCCCTCATATTTACTTGAGCCCATGGGAGGTACTAGAGGTATCTTTTCATTCACCTTATCTACCTGTTAGGATATTTTGTAACAGCATTTTGTTTACTTGAAAAGTGTTGATAACAGACTGAATTTCTAACATCGATCCTCATCTGCGATAACAAGTCGAAACGGTTTCCAAACCTTCACAATAAAGTACATTAACCACACTCTTCAAATATACTCTCCTCTATCTAAACCTTCTTTCAAACCAGCTTGAGTGTAGAATGTTTTATTCAAATATGTGAATGTGAAGTACGTCATTTAATTTGTAAAAACAACAAGAACAACGAACAATAATTGATATCTCAACCAAACTTGTAAGAGCAACAATAAACCAAGGAGAGCCAAAGGACGTACATCACATAACATGATAAAGTTCTTCCTAGCTTACTTAGCTAACCAACATAATATTCTACAGAGACGCAAGACACATGTAATCTAGATTCAGCCATCTAGCGGTGTAGGTTAAGTTGAATTGAGGATCGAATTGTAAATAGGTAGGAAGTCCTTACAACCGTCCGAGCTAAGAGAGATAAGACTGTTAATTCTAATGCAGAGTTATTGAGTCACAATGTCATGTTTTTCTTATGTCATTGCCTTATCAGCAACACATCCCAACGACTTACCGTCAGAACCGAGCGACTAAATAATGGTTGCCGAGTAAAGATACTATCAGCGGGATCAGTTCAGTTTCCACTGTCGCCAATTTTTTGGTTCACACACCTCCTGGAACACAAGATCACGTGATTACCGAGCTGTACAGGACAGCTGAAAATATCGATCAATAGACTTTATGATATATTTATTACTCAGAATCATGACCAGTTCCTATGCTTCAAAATACTCCTTGTTTGAAAGGCTTGAAACTTCCCAAAGGCTGTCGAATAAATCACTATTAAAGGTATAAAGCTAAAGAAGTGAAAAATACCCTAGACGTCAGAAGCACGTGTTTCGAATGTGTTTTCATTCACTAACTTGGAATGTGACTTTATTGTTGATTTTCATACCTTGTAATAATAACAATACTGATATCTGCTTTTAGTTTATATTCTAAAATGAAAAATACAGTTTTAGAACATAATGATACACGTTTTCTAAAACTATTGTTTTACTAAAAACCAAAAGTGTTATGAAGTATATGTGACCCGTCCTAGTACTTAGAGGGTAAATAAGTTATTTTGTAATTTAACAAGAAACATTGAGTGAAAAACCACCTACAGCTCCTTAAGAATGGAAAATTCGTCTTACCCCAAAGATACAGCGGGTGTTCTCGTGACATAATAATTGTGCTTTATCAAAACTACAGAGATTCATTCATTGTCATCGTACCAAGAACAGAAAGAACAAACTGTACCAAAACTTCAAAGATTTAGTGACTTTCATCGTACCAAGAACAGAAAGAACAAACTGTACCAAAACTTCAAAGATTCAGTGACTGTCATCGTATCAAGAACAGAACAAAAAGAACAAACTGTACCAAAACTACAAAGATTCAGCGACTGTCATCTTACTAAGAACAGAAAGGATAAACTATACCAAAACTACAAAGATACACGAAGTCTACTGGTATCTAGGACCAGAGAGAGTATAAACCTATATGTTTGGGTCATTCAATGCAAGCCCTGACTGTAAAATCAAAAGAAATTGAGTAAAACTGAAGGAGCGAATAAAAATACTTGTTAAAAACAAATGTGTGTCATAAGTTTGTATAGATTTAATATTTTACGTTAGGATCTTATATATTCCACCCTTGTAAACTAAACAACTTTTTTAACGTCCGTAAGCTGTGATGATTAATATACACCAATGAATTAGTAATAAAGACGTTACGCGTGTCTTTCAAAGCTACTCCAAATGTGCGAGGAAGTAGCGTGCTGATAAAAATGATACAACTTTATCGTTTATTTCAGAATAAATACATATTTTTCATTTCACGTTACGTGCTTAAAGTCATAAACCAATTATTTTTGTTTCTTTTTTTTATTGCTGTTGTTGTTTGGGGCCAGAAGTGACTTAATAGTTAACTTGTCGGGCTTCGGATTGAAAGGATCATGGTTCGGACGTGATGTCGCTAAACATACTCCGAACTATTTAATGTGGATGCTGTGTTATAAAAGTGACAGTTAATTCCATTATCAGGCTCAAACAGGACAGTAGTGACGCTGGCTGAAAATCTTCCGTCACGTCCTATACTCCTTGGGTTCATGATCTGGCCGTTTAGTTTACGTGTGTGTGAGGTGCCATTTGTATCCAATTTAAAAATTCCAAATGCTTTTTGTTTGAGACTGACAACATTTTGAAGATAATTTATCGGAATCACAACGTTTAGATTGTGTTACCTAGCGGTGGCAATAATAAACATGTGGTAGAAGTTAATTTACGTTAATAGGATGTGGCAAATATTTCATGCATGCATGGCCTTTGATACTGGCACTATACATACAGCATCGCTATGCAGCGTCGTTATTTCAACAGTTAAGAGCCACTTTCTCACACTTTAATGTCACCAACGTCACTTTGGAAGATAAAATAAACGAAATTACATACAATAGCTGTGGTGCACGAAATTCAACAAAACCGATGGGTTTTGTTTGTTTTACCAGTTGTACTCTCATAAACAGTTCTGACTGACAAAACTAGACTTTCAATTTTTGGGTTATGTTATGTTCAATAATCAAAGAACTGGAATATATTTTTTCTATCGGAAGGCTATATATATATAAGTGTATGTATTCATACTCTGTTACATACAACTATATATTAACTTTAATTCACAGTATAACGAGTTATACTTACCATTCATGGCGATACTTTAAGACAAGGATAACTTTTAATCTTGACAGTATGGTTTGGTTTGTTTTGAATTTCGCGCAAAGCTACACGAGGACTATCTGCGCTAATCGTCCATAATTTAGCAGTGTAAGACTAGAAGGAAGACAGTTAGTCATCAGCACCCACTGCCAACTCTGGGCTACTCTTTTACCAGCGAATAGTGGGATTGACCGTAACATTATAACACCCCCACAGCTGAAAGGGCGAGCATGTGTGGTGTGACAAGGATTCGAACCCGTGACCCTCAGATTACGAGTCGACTGCCTTAACCACCTGGCGATGCCGGACCTTTGACAGTATGTTCCAGATCCCTGAGATTTTATTCCCTCCAATATAATTTCGTGTTTTAAGACACTGTACTTCTGAGACGATCTCAACCCGATAATAAAGAAAATCAATAGCAGTACGTATAATATATTCACTAAAGGATAATAAGTAGGCATGAAAGTAGGCTTAGATTTATCAACACTAAGACGACTTGATTTGAAATAATTAAAATCTTTAATCGTGACAAGGTAGATAATCTTTATCTCCAGCGGATTAGTAATTACGGTCAAAATCAATTGGATTATAACTATAGGATTAAAAGTAGAAAAGCGATTTTTGTTTCATCGGTTTTTTCTTCTAGGCATTATTCTCTGTCAATCAGTTATTCTCATGCAACAAAACGGACTTATCAGAAATCGTGCTGCGAATAAAGAGGTTTCTGAAATATTCAATACATTTCTAACAGTGACAGGGTGCTGTGGTCGCGTGACAAAGACCGGTAATTTAGTACAAGATTGAACGTTCAAGTTTCTTTATGTCGGGGAGATAGTTTAACTTAAACACGTGAGTCAGCGGGCGTGAGCTCGCGAAATCAAACTCGCAGGTTTTTACAGCACTGGTGTGTCGTGAGTAGAAGAACACAGAGGAGAATTTTAATTTGTTGATATAAATACATGTATATAATAAGATGCAAAACGTGTATCTTTGTCCTAGCTTTATATCGTAATAAGGTGTAGAACATGGATCTTTGACTGAGTTTCTTACCAATACGATGCAGTTTATTGTAATAACAAGATGCAGAATATGGATCTTTATCAGAAATCATAAGCATTGCAAAGCCAACGACATTAAGAGCACGTTTCCACCTTTTTATTTTTTATTGTTGTTATTTGCAATCACGTTATAACAATATACGAATATGACTGTGCACTTGTGTGTTACATATGAAATACAAGTCAAGTAAAGACACGTACGAAAAGAAATATTCCATGCATGTTACTGGGACCATACACCGTGCTTAGGGGTTTCTGCAGACAAATAACGTAAAACGGTATCTTGCGCGAAACGATCAGGTCAGTGACCCCTTGGGTTTAATATATTTGTTTAAGAAATTTGCTCAGACATACGCAAGTGTTATATGCGCTTTGCCGTTTTTTTTATTTTCAAGTGATAGACTTAAGGAAAGAAAGTCAACAGTACCCACCGCCAACTCTCAAACTATCTTCTCTGATTAAATAATGCAGTTTAACTCTCACGACCTCCCCTTCCCCAGAAATATGGAGCGGAGTTTTGTGACAATGGATGAAAACCAACAATTGTAGATTGCGCCTGGCTATGTTCAGTTCAGTGGTTCTCTAATTTTCATCTAGCGAAACGAAGCCAGCAGTATTTGCCACCACAAGAGCTGTGTCTAGATTTTTGAACCGAAAGTAATATTGGCTGCTAATTTTATGACACATTCACAGTTGAAAGTGCAGAGCTTGTTTAGAGGCAGGCAGGCGTCACGTGTCGAATCTTCGATGCAATGACCCACTTCTCGACATAGTAGCCACAGAAGTAAGAATGATACAATATTTGGTAATTTTAACCTCAATACATCTTCAATAATCGTAACATTGAGAGCGAAAGGTGTTGCGTTACTTTATCATTTTTCACTGTCTACAGAGAGGGTGGCTACCGTGGGTTAACAAACTTTACTAAGTTTCATTCTCTGTCAGGGAGGGATTACTGGGAAATAAAGAATATTTAATTAACGGGCTTTGGTACATCAAAATTCTCTGGTTACATTAAAATCACAGTAAAACACCATTGTTAGATTATTAGACAACTGAAAACGCTGTAAAGTTTAAAATGTGTTCGGGACAAGAGTTTACCAGTTTCACGTCCTTCTTCTCAAAACTTACACACTTTCTTTTGTTTTTACATAAAAAACATCTGGCATAGTGGCTAGATAAAATAGAAATATATGGAAATATAAACCGCCAGACAAAACAATATTAACTAATTTCCTGAGTTCACGTGAAGAAGTCCGTCCGCCAGTGTTTCTACATCCTTTCGCTTTTCATGTTAACATCATTTTCTGTTTGTATACCTAAATCTGATTCGTTCGGAAAAGGTGGGGGAGCCAAATTACACGTGCCAAGCGGTGCCTGCTGTTTTTTCTTTGATGTGTTTTATTGACTGATTGATATATCCCTGTCTTGTGTTAAAAACAATGTATATTCATGGCTTTCACATTAGCGCTTAGTTGCTTGCTTTCATTTTGAGTATTTGCTTTCCTTGTTTGAATAGACGAAAAAAATTCCATTAAAAATTGAGGCACGTGTCAAAGCGTTCTCTATATGCCTGCTTGGACTCCTCCTCAATGTGGCTGTTAACTGTTTTATTATGTTATCCTTGATCGTGGAATACTGTTGTTGCAAATAAATCAACCAACACAGCACACGAAAATAGAGATAGCCTAGATTTGGCATGACTTTTAAACGAAAAATTCATGATGGCAAGAAACTCATTTGAAGTAAAAACATATTCTAAATACAGCTGAATATGAATATTGAAATAAAGTGTAGAACATTTCAACTTTCTTAGGTCGTCTTCGGGATCACAAAGACAGTTTAAAACTGACCGTTACTGAGCACATGTCTTGGGAACGAGAGTGTAAAGGGGTAGGCTATTGTAGGGGACGCTTCAGTTAATTGTTAGGTTGTTAATGAATATAGGTATAAAGGTTTCTCTGACTATGGTTTGTTTGTATCAAAGAATTCGTACTTATACAAGAAATCAAACCAAAATTGAACCTACATAAAGGAACATCTTTATACTTGTGTTCATTAATATAAATCCATCTTTGCAATAAAACTGATGAATTGTGTTCGAAATTAAACACAAAGTTATACGATGGGCTACCTGTGCTCTGCCCACCAGGGGTAGAAGAATTTATGTTAGTAGTACTTGACTACATTTATTTATTAGTCAAATTTTAATAATATTAGCGTTGTTCACGAGAACGAACTCCAACATACTATCATGCACGTTCGCGATGTTTCATAATATTATGAGGTATGTAGTTAGTGAAGATTATATTACTTTCAGTTTAATATATATGTATATGATATTCGAAATATTTATGTAAATAATATAGAAAAGATCTTCTGTGATGAGATGAATCACCTTTTTTTCTCGTGTTGCTCAAAACGAAAACTTTGATGTAACAAACTATTAGAACTTAATGAATAATATTTTTAAAGTTGCTTTAATCTAGTTTAAATGCAGATTAAGAAGAGAAACTAGATATGGAAACGTAGAGGAAGTGTACTGCAATCTTCGAATGGAACGATTATTGCATGCTTGTATAATTAAATCCTCACGATACCCAACTACATGTAAGTATTTCGTGTTAACGATTAGTTTCCTTGTGTATTTCTGCGCATGCACTGAACACTTTGACTTTTTTTTGTTGGAAACGAATGAGACTGTTATTATAACAAAAGACAAATTGATATATATATATATATATATAGCTACTCTCTTTTTCTTCACTCCTCCCGATGGCGAAGCAATAAGTTTAAAAACTCTAACGCTGAATTTGGAGTTCGATTCTATTGTGCAGCTTTTGTGACTGGCTACAACGTAAACAGCTTTTATATCTGTAAATAAACTATTTTGACCATTCAGCTCCGTCACAAACAATACCTCCAGAGAACAGAAAGAATATTCATACAAATACACAGGCTCACATATATGTGTGCGTGTGTATATATATATATTTGAACTTCATTTTAAGAAGTCTTTGTTTGTTTTGAATTTTACGAAAAGCTACACTAGGGCTACGTTCGCTAGGCGTTCCTAATTCAATTGTGTAAGACTAGAGGAAAGGCAGCTAGTCATCACCACCCCCACCAACTCTTGAGCTACTTTTTACCAACGAATAGTGAGATTGACCGTAACATTATAACGCTCTCACAGCTGAAAGGGCGATAATGTTTGATATGACGGGGATCGAACCCGCGACCTGTAAGTCGCATGCCTTAACCACTTGGCCTTACCCGGTTCGTCCCACTCTGGTGCAGCGGTAATTCTATGGATTTACAACACTAAAATCAGGAGTTCGATTCCCCTCGGTGGACACATAAGATAACCCGATGTGGCTTTGCTAAAAGAAAAACACATAAACACATACCTGCCAGGTTGTCTCGAAACTAACTTGTAATTATCTGTTTACTTTATTTGAAATTAACACGGAAATGTTTTTTCGGATGATTGTTTTATAATTTGAAACAAAAGATACAATATTAATTTTTTTCGGGTTTGAAATGGTATAAATGAAACAGTCAACTTTACGTATGCGTATACTGAACATATATGAAATCTGTTTTAGACGCTCTTGCAGCAGTTAAAGAAAATTATAAATTTGTGACTAGTACTTATTATAAACCAACAAATTCCTGCAAGTATGTAGATTTTGTTTTCTTAGCAAGCACATCAGTAAAATGATATATTCGTGCTACTCCGGCACAAATGTTATGTACGTTGGTTTTTTAATTCGTAGATTAAAACCTCAAATTAAAAGAATTGAAACAATGAATGATAAAATGTCATTACCCGAAGAGGATTATTTATAAAAGCTTTAATTTGGTGAAAAGATTAAACGTAAGTATAATAATGAAAATTTTATACCGCTAGTCACAACTAGATATCTAGTTAATTAGATATTAACTTTATGAAAAAACAAATTAATCAAATTGTATATAAGAAGTTAAAGAATGTTTATAAAATTGTAAGATAATTTGAGCGAAATGGCAACTCCTAAATTTATACAACTTGTTAATTTTAAAAGATTATAAAGTAGAGAATGAAATAAATAGTGTACTACGTAGCAAAAAGAAATAATTTAATATTAACAAATAGATATCTGGAACTAGGATATTTAACTGTTGAACCAAAAGGTCAGGAATTATTTAAGATAAAAGGTTATTTTGATTATAAGACTAAAAATCTAAATCATGTATTAAGATGTTCTATTTGTGAGTAATTTAATGTTGGAGAAACTAATCATTTGAAAGTTATATTAATTCACATTAGGTTTCATTTCAAAAATCCGGAAAATTGCTCTCTTCCAATAAGTAATTTTTATATCTGTAATGTTAGTTCTTTAAGGGATTGAATGAATCCTTTTTTTTTCCTTTTAAATTATAATGAAAAAAGAAGGTTAAAATTTTAAAAGTACTTTATTGGCCATTTTAATTGAAAGCCGTCATGAGACGAGATGTTTAATAAATAGAAGTTCAGAATTTTGGCGCGTATTTTAGATGTCTCTGAAGATAATTAGAGAGGAAGAGGTCAAGCGCACCTGACCGTCCTGGGTATACAAATACCCAAACAACGAGAGAGAGTTTCCTTCTCTGACTTTCAAAGAGTAAATATGTGCTTTTGATCTCTGTGAAAAGGGTTGGCTCGTTTCATTACGAAAAAAAAAACCCTAATTCGGGCCTATTCATCATTAAACATGTCTGTATAAAACAGACGATTAGAGATAGGTCTACAACTACATCATCTAGTATTGGCTAGGATCGGTAATTCCTTCAAACAAGAAGAGCCTAAATATACTTCTAATTGCTTTCTCTAACTGATCTCGTGTTAACACCTTAAAACAACAGTATGCATTCAACGGTTGCACGTGGTCGTCGAGCGTGCCGCGACAATGAAGATGAAAAAGAAAATTACGGGTAACGGGGTCTTCGAGTGACTTAAACAAGCTATCGACCTCTGAGGTGAGTCTAGTATATGTAGCACTAATGCTACGATTATGGCTACTAGTTTCGACCAAGATAATTTAATTAGATGTGCTAAATTACAGCTCGATAAAGTAACAACAACAAAAACGAAAAATAAAATAAAACGAAAAAGGGCTGATCATTCTACGGAAAGCCAAAGCTCTATCAAAACTGTTTTAAGTAATGAAAAAACGATCACTGAAACTGTAAAATCAAATGAACAAGACATTGAAAATGAAACCACACATTGGACGTAAACTAAACAACAGGATGAAAAAAAGATTCAAGAAAAAGAAGAACAACACAAACTAAACAGGAACCACCAACACATGTTTATAAAACAAGGAATACCTGCTTCATACAAAAAACTACAGTTAGCAACTGAAATGAGGTAACGTATATAATTTAAAATGGCCTGAAACTGTGTTAAATGATAATTTAAAAGTTTAATGAATGCCGATATGCATCTAATTGATGATACTTGCCAACAAGATTGATTCACAGTTTTCATTTTTAATATACAAACAATAATACAGTTTACAATAATGGTTCTTATAAATACTGATTTATATACAAAAGTTTTATAAACTTACAAACAATTCTAAGCCTTCTATATCGTCTGAAACTAGTTATCTTATCGACGGTTCACGATGAGCGAATTAATTTCTAGTTAATACAGTACAGTTTACTTAACCGGGAGCTACCGATAAAGTTAAACAATGTTTTCATAAAAGTACTAATGTCTGATGTGAATCCACTGAAATTAAATGATTTGTAATGTTCTAAATCTATAAACGTTCTTGGTCGATATATCTAAAGTTGAAGATTAGTAGGCTTTGATCACAATTATATCTTCCAAGATTTATAGTATACAAATTGTAGCAAATCAATTGACGTGTCGTGTTGGCTACATTTATAGGTGTGAGGACAGTTTTTCGAAAATTCAACGTAAGCAACAATATAGACAATACATTATTTACGTAATATATATTGTTGATTGTTATTCTCGAGAATCTTCTGTAATTTTAGTGAACAGGGTGAAACTTGGCAATACATATTTAACATTAAATTCCATGCATTACTAAACGCATGTTCAACTGAAACAAACATCGATATTAAAATAGCTATATAGTGGTAGATTCTTCACAGGAGATACACTATTCCAGTAACACTGAAAACATTAAAGGCTGGTTGGTTTTTGGAATTTCGCACAAAGCTACTCGAGGGCTATCTGTGCTAGCCGTCCCTAATTTAGTAGTGTAAGACTAGAGGGAAGGCAGCTAGTCATCACCACCCACCGCCAACTCTTGGGCTACTCTTGTACCAACGAATAGTGGGATTGACCATCACATTATAACGCCCCCACGGCTGGGAGGGTGAGCATGTTTTGGCACGACGCGGGCGCGAACACGCGACCCTCGGATTACGAGTCGCACGCCTTACGCGCTAGGCCATGCCAGGCTCCATTAAAGGCAAACTACAATAATTCAGATCCCATGTACAAAAATCGAAATAATAATTTCAAACAGGACACAATAACCAACAAATATTAACAAAGTTTACACAGGCAACACATTAATAAACTGACAACTAATAATATCAGGTTCTGGTACCAGAAGTTTGAACTTGAAGGAATAAAAACACTGGCCGTGGTTATTATACAATGTTTCAACTACTAACGCTACGGTCACTTAGAATTTTCAACCTAGGTAGTAACAATACAAAACAAACCACACTAAAACAGAGCCACAACAATACACTAGAAAAATACTAGCTTCTACACCTATTCAAGAAATAACCACAACAACATGCGCTAATGTAGTTCAACAACAACCACAACAGAAAACCACAAATAACACAGAAAAAAATTAACATAAAACAAACAGAATAACAACAATTAACAGTAAATAAAACTCAAAATACCAACAACACAACAGTACAAAATATTAAACAATCAGCAGATAATAGACCTATCATAGAGGCTATTAAAAACATTTTAACAATTTCATTGCACAATACCAAAACCCAGAAAACGAACAAGACTGTATCACTCTCGTTACAAATATAGCAAAAATAAATATAACACCTATAATACCATTTATTGTACAAACATTCATGGGCATATTCTTAAAACAGACATACACAATTCAACAAATTAACATCCAAGATGGAGCTCTAAGACCTTATGATACACATTAAACCTGATGTTGTAGTAATTACTGAAACGTTGTATTATAAAAGATATTCGGGATATATCACTTTAAGGGTAGATAGAATGAATAAAAATGACACCAAATATAGCATAACATTATTGTATAAATTTGCTCTTTCTATTACTCAAATAGATTTTTGAAACAGCGATGAAAATATTACTGTAGATGTTAATATATAATATAATAATAACAGCGGGTGTTTACTGTTCTCCGTCGAAAATACTGGATGCCCAACTTTTGTACAATTTAATAGACTGTAATAAGCAATGAATAATAACAGGTGATCATAATAGTAAACATAAACATTTTGGTTGTATTACAACACCAAATGAAATAAGACTTCAACTTTTTAAACTATACTATCCATGAAACAAACAAAACACGAAGCACCTAAAGAAGATCAAATACAAACAACACTCTTAAAGAATTGTACTCCGAGTCTGTTTGATCAATAAACAGCTTTATTTAATCTATCTCTAAATCCCTGTCTCTTGGAAGCAAACAAACGTACTTATGTTCTTAAAGATATTAAACCAGCGAATAAGCCAGAAAATTGCGGACCGATTAGTTTAACTGGTTACCTAAGCACAATTTTACAGAGAATAATTAGCAATAGGATTTCAAACGTTTTAGAAATCACATCAAAATTACCTGAAGTTCAAAATGTTTCAGAAAATTCAGCAAAAGCTGAAACCGTGTTACTAATATAAAGATAGCTATAACTGAAACATATTCACTCTCGTTTGCTTTCTCGATATCGAGAAAACATTTGACGCTGTATGTTATAATGATTTAAGATTCAAAGTAAAAGAAATGGAATAACCAATAGGAGGTATTCACTGGTTATTCAAATCTCTTCAAAACGGAAAATGTAGAGGGCACCTATTTAGACTATATAATACTCCAGAGGCGAGTGTTCCTCAAGGAGGGAATAGTTATCCCTATTCAGAACATCATACATGTAAGCGACATGTCATTGAACGATATAAATTGTAGCTCTACTCCACTTTTTGCTGATGATATGGCTATCTGGAAAAGCTCAAACACACCCTCAATAGCATCAAGCACTTTACAACCAGTTTTAAATCAAATAGTAGAGTACTGTCAGAACTAATCGAATCAAAATTAATAAACCGAAAACAAAATCAATATATTCACTTAAATTACCCTTCTAATTTACATCTTTGTGGAGCTCTTCTTGATACCAGGTCGTCAGCAACTTGTTTAGGCCTAATGTATGATTCAAAATTAACTTGGAGAAACATGTACCTGTAATTATGAAAAAAGTATGGCAACAAGCAAATTATCTCAGAGGACTAACAGACAAAACCATATGAGTATCTGCGGAGAATATTATTAAAATTTATATATAGTATATCAGACCAGTATGTATACCCAGCACGGTTAAATGTAAAAAAAAAAAAAAAATCTTAAGAAATTGCTTGTAATACAAAATTCAATACTCCTCACAGCTTTCAGAGTAGTTTTCATTGCAAAACAATTCGTCTTGAAACTGTTATGGCCAAAGCACATCATTCTTCCATGACACTTACCATAATTTCTTTAATTTACGAGAACGACGGTTTCTTGAAATCAATTTCAACAGTCTGATCACATACAAATCTACAGGTGCTATATCCTATGATTTAGTCGACACATTTCCATATAGAATAGTATGAATACACGGTTGAAAGAGAGGTATGACTGGAAGCCTTACCCTGGTGAACTCACACCTTGTTGGCTTCGTTTCCGTACCAAGTCGATATTTCTATGTGTTACAAAGAACCCAAAACATTGATGTTATTGTAAATATAGCTGACTTTGGCATTTGTATCCAGTTATTGAATTCCTAACTTATGTCACTAGTAGCCTGGTGCAGTATCCAACAATAATTATAAGTTGCTTTAAAGAAGTTTCACAATATGCCGTGTAACACTTTTGAAGTACTTTTTTTCATCTACTTACAGAAGAAACTGGCGAGAGACTTGCTACGGTCATCAAGGTACACAAACGCTTCATTGGATATAACCATATATCGACATTGTTTTTACCGTTAAGTACCTTTTATATAGTCTGTTTTTCTTGGATATGTTATAAACGCAACTTGTATCATATTTTTTTATTACGTTGAGTAGTATTTTCTGGCGAAAATTGATGGAATCTATAGATGACCTTTTTGTGTTCGTGGATTTTCATCTGCTACAAGACGACGCAATTTTCTTACATGGCTGGGGTAAAATTTGTTGCATGTTCCTTTCTGGATGGTCCTGATGTTTCAGGGTGATACGTAAGCTTTGTTTTCCAACGACATAAAGTGCAAGAATGATCTACGTCTTTGAAATCTTTTTCAATCCTTTATCTGGCCATATTTTTATGATCTATGTAAAGGAATATTTTGCGTTGATAATGGATGATACATACTCTCCCAAAAAGTGATAATTTTTTATATCCTACGTAATTCAAAATAATATCAAAATGTAGTTCTCATACATCCTGTTTCACCATGACTTTATATCGGTTGTGTTTGCCACATGAATTGCTGGTTTGCGTATTCGAAAATTATTTTAATGTAAGATAATCACTTTTCTGTTTATTTGGTTAATGTTTAATCGACATTCGTCTAATACCTCTACAACAGGATTTTTTAAAAATGGTCGGTATCGATCTCCTTGGGTCGATGAGATTACAGAGAAGGCGAATAGAGACCTAGGGGTCAGTGGGGGGTTGAAAATGGCACCCAGGGCAGGGTTGGCCTTCGTTACTAACCGCCCTTTCAAACTCGTACCTAGTTAAATTTGGATTTAGCCATATGAATCGTCTTTCGAGAAAACGAAGAAATAGGCTTAAAGTCGTAGAAAGCAGAGATTCAACCTCTCAAACCTACAGCCTAATCAGTATTCATACGTATACTTGTTAAACTCAAAGCCCATGAGGCCCATCCAATTCATTAGATAAAATTAAGACACCATTCTTGTTCACATTCCATATTTTCTAACAATTGTATTATGATGAATAAAAGTTGGTTGTATACTGAAGTTTCTTGACTATGAGATTTTATTAATAGTTTATGTTCTAAGAATTTGGGAATCGATTATAACTAAGTTTGTCAAGGGGTCGACAACTCAAAAAGATTTGAGAATGCCTCCTATAAACGAATTTTACCAATTTTGTTTTAAAGAACGTTAAACGAACGTAATAATAATGTGAAAAAACCTACTTTTGAGAGAGTTTTTATCCGGAGTGCTACTCGTTTTGTGTTTGAGTAATTTGACATAATCGTGTGCGCTCATTTTGGAAAAAAAGGATATTTCATAAAGAATGCCATACTGTCCCTCCCAAAAGTATTATTTTGACTTCTTAACAATGAAAAACTAAAAGCAGGGGCAGGAGCATTTACTGAGTACTGAAATATTAGAAAAGGCAAGCAGGTCTACCCACATAGTTAACAAAGTTACATCATCCCTACCAGAAGGAAATACTTAATATATTAATATAAAAGTACTTGACAGGATGTATTCAAACATGGAACAAGATTGTATCTGTTGAGAAGATTCTTTTACATGTTTTAAAAGTAAAACAGCAGAAAACTTTACAAGAATCATCATTACTACCATTCTTTAACTCATTTTGTGGACTAATGATACTTCATTGTTACCATGAGGTTTTAACTCATGTGACGAGTTAGTGAAACTTCATTGTTACCATGAATTTTTGCAATCATCTGGCGAGATATATAATAAAATGTCGTTGCTATGGTGGATTTTTTACTCATTTTACGAAATAGCGAAATTTTCTTATCATAGATTGTTTAACTCATTTAGTGAGATAAATGAAACTTCATCATGCTGTCACCATGCATTTTTAACTCATCTGGCGAGCTAGTGAAACTTCATTGTTATTATGGGTTTTTAGTTCATCTGGCGAGCTAGGTTTTTATTGGCACGAGTAAATTCCGAACTATCGTGGAATCAAGAAAATTTTACAAGATCAGCACAAATAACTCCATTATTGCCCGAAAGCTGAACACTAATTTTTGGGAAGTTTTTTTTACTTTTTTGGATTGACAGTCATGACAAGTAGTTGAAACACCATCCATAAGTGTCAAAAGTCAAGAAGGGGATTTAGGAATAATAAGAATAATATAGTTAATCTGGTAATAAGAAAAATATCAAGGTATGTTACAACTGGTTTTGTCCCCCGCTGAGAGATTATTTTTGAATTTCGCGTAAAGCTACACGAGAGCTATCTGCGCTAGCCGTCCCTAATTTAGCAGTGTAAGACTAGAGGGAAGGCAGCTAGTCATCACTACCCACCGCCAACTCTTGGGCTACTCTTTTACCAACGAATAGTGGAATTGACCGTAACATTATAACGCTCCCACGGCTGAAAGGGCGAGCATGTTTGGTGCGACGGGGATTAGAACCCGCGACCCTCGGATTACGAGTCGAACGCCTTAACCCACCTGGCCATGTCGGGCTTCCCCAGCTAAGATAGCGATAAGTCTACGGATTTAAAACGGTAAAATCAGGGGCTCGATTCCTCTCGGTGGACACAGCGGATAGCCCAATTAGTGAATAAGTATATGTGTATGTGTTTTCTTATATCAAAGCAACATCGTGCTATCTGTTGTGTCCACCTAGGGGAACCGAACCCCTAATTTTAGCGTTGTAAATCTGTGGACTTACCGCTATCATAGGGAGAGGCAGTAAATAATTGAGCCAATTAAAAATTTTCCCAAACCGAGAAAACGAAACTTTTAAAGACTTACATTTTGCATTATTTTTAAATAATTTTTATACGTAGTAATTTTTATATCAGTCACACGTAGATTAAGCCTGTTTCTAACGTTAATCCGAACCAGTTATTAGCAGATAAATTTATTATTTTAATCCAGAGGTTTACAATCGCTCCAACAACTAGATATTAGGTAAACCTACTTAAAACATTTTCAAGATAGCGTAGGACTTGTTGTCCAGTTGAGTATTGTATAGTAATTAGAGCGACCAATTCCTAAAGTGGATCGAACAAATCTTTACGTTAGCTACAGATATTTAAGTTTTTGTTGTTGGCGCGTGCAAAGTAACTGAAATAAGTTAGCAAGTTGAAGATTGTTGTATCCATCTCCATAGAGAGAGAGCGACTATTGTTTGTGCATGACAAGGACGGAACGTCTCGGTTGTTCCTATTATAAGCCTGTCTCTATCTTATTGTTGGTATAATCAAATTTCTAACGAAGATAACAAAGAACGACAGTACCACATTTGTAAGGTGTTTGTTTTTGGTTTTATTGCGTTTGTTTGTTTGTTTTTGGAATTTCGCACAAAGCTACTCGAGGGCTATCTGTGCTAGCCGTCCCTAATTTGGCAGTGTAAGACTAGAGGGAAGGCAGCTAGTCATCACCACCCACCGCCAACTCTTGGGCTACTCTTTTACCAACGAATAGTGGGATTGACCGTCACATTATACGCCCCCACGGCTGGGAGGGCGAGCATGTTTAGCGCGACGCGGGCGCGAACCCGCGACCCTCGGATTACGAGTCGCACGCCTTACGCGCTTGACCATGCCAGGCCGGTTTTAGTGCGAAACTGAACGATGGGTTATCTGGGTTGTGGCCGCTTTCTTTCAGCTGTATGGCGATAAACAGGGCACTTAAGAAAACAGGAAATACTCGTACCTGCTACTGTTCAGTAAAGTTGTATCATCTAGGTAGATATTGGGTTATCACGCACGTATCGACAAAATAAAAAAAAAAATAAACACGGAAGAAATAGAAAAACCACCTCACCTACTAGATTTGACTAGTTCATAATTGGTGGTTTACAAATTGATGATTATGTTGTCGTTGTTCTGAAAGTATGCATATCGATGATTATGTTGTCGTTGTTCTAAAAGTATGCATATTGATGATAATGTTGTCGTTGTTCTAAAAGTATGCATATTGATGGTAATGTTGTCGTTGTTCTGAACGTATGCATATTTCTGAAACATAGTTCCAACACAAAGAGTTGCTAAACATTGCTATTGTATGAAACGTTTTTATCCTCAGTTATAAAAAAAACACATAAAAATATATTGGGCTTACTACCTTCACCTTACTGGTAGAAAAACCAATGAAATGCGTTTTATAATGCGCGTAGTGAGAGAACCAGTAAATTTTGATTTTATGAATGACATTCACGCCGTTACATTTTAGTATCCTACCAACATATTAGACCTTTATACATGAGATGGAAAATAAAGTAGCATACTTACATTCACCTGGACAGCGTCTTAAACATATATGTGCGTTTTCTTTTAGCAAAGTCACATCGGACTACTTGTTGTGTTCCCTGAGGGGAATCGAACCCCCTGATTTTAGTGGTGTAAATACGAAAACTTACCACTGTCCCATCGGAGGAGGGTCGACATCTCTAGGAAAATGTTAGAAATATTTTATAAACCACAAAAGAAACATAACAAACACGAATGTTGCTTCCGTTAACATGAACTAGAAGTTTTGATTACATTACACTTTTAATTATATGTATCATATGTGTAGGCGTGTGCTTGTATGAACCCCAGAATTGAGCGTTGCAAGTCAGTAAATATACCAATTTTCCACCAGGGGACCAATCATATGATAAAATTTTAAACTGCAGATTTTTTTTCGACCCTTTTGTATCGTTGTAATAGTACTAGTCGATCCACGAATATTACCTTATTTGACTATAAATTGCCATATGATATAATCTGTTTACTTCATTTATCACATTCACACTCCTTATCCCCCCCCCCATCCCGTTTTCTAATATTTTTGTTCTACACAGTTAAAGCATGTAGTCAGTCTCGTAATTATATTTTGTTTGTTAACGACAAAACTGTCCAGTGGGCATCTTTCAGGTGGCCAGTGAATATCTGTTAATAATAACTATTTCAACAGTTTTATTCAAAACATAATTTAAATTGTTTTGTTTTTTATTTTATTTTATAGTATTTATTTAGTGTGAATTACAAAAAATGTCAAACTTATATTCCTACCCAGCTATGAAGAATGTATCCTGTAAACAATTCGCTTGTTAATTTCTTTAAGATTTATTCTATACATCCCAAAGCATAGGTTTATTTTTGAAACTATCACATTTTGAGAATGTAATTCTCAGGGTTTTATTTTTTCACTTAATTTTTACCTTCTCTTCCTCTGATGTTATTGGTACAGCTTCTCGTTCTCACCATTTTATGACTCGAATTTTATGACCAAGCTAATGAAACTCTGCTTGAAAATAGCTGCAGACAAAGTTTAAATACCATTGCACAGAGCAGGTTATAAACTTTTAACATCAACGTAGAGTGAATAAAGTGGCGCAAAGAACTAATTTGCGGTTTCGTGGTAAAGTGGTTTTATTTAGCTCTAGGAGAGAGAGGATTGTCGGGATTGAGTGGAAAGTTTAGGATACTTCGGAACAAACCTGGAAATTAGTTTATGTTTTTTTTTCGTTTCTGAAAACGCTACTGGGCTACATTATACTTGTTTTAAAGGTATAGAAATTTTCTTCTGTGACAAGACATCAGGAAAACTTAGTTAGGCTTAGAGGATAAGGTAAACGACGGCAAAATAATTCACCAACTATTTTGAATATTAAGTTTATCGTATTTAAACAACACAGATGGATATAATAACTTATCGTTCATTAGGTATACATAAATATCGAACAAAAATTTTGCTATCTTGTTTGACCTGACCTATATAATAATTTATGTTTCCAATAAAATAACGGAATTAAAAATAACATTCTAATACAGAACTAGTTGTTAAATCACAACAATTATTTAAATTGGTAACGTTTATTCGTCTCTGTTTTTTCTTTGCGCATCCTATAATTTTCTAAATGGACACAAAGAATGCACGCGGCTCGGCATGACCAGGTAGTTAGGGCGCTCTGTGGGTGACAGGTTCGAATCCCCGTCACACCAAACATGCTCGCCCTTTCAGCCGTGAGAGCGTTATAATGTGATGAGCGATGAGTGGTGATGACTAGCTGCCTTCCCTCTAGTCTTACATTGCTAAATTAGGTGCGGCTTTGTGCGAAATTCAAAACAAAAGAACGCAGGAGAAGTATTGAGGAGAAACTCTTAATTAAATCATATTCAGCCTTCATTTCTGCTGAAAGTCTCTTGTATTTTTCATGTTTAAAAGTTGTTCGGTAAAGCAGTAGGGTTGTATTAGTTTAAGAAAACTCTGTTGTAAAAACCTTACTTTTCTTTGTATTGTTTCTTTACTTTATTACAAAGTTACACAGTAGACTATCTGCGTTTTCCTGTCTCAAATGTTAACGCTATAATTTCGTCAGCATACTACTGACTTACAGTGGAACTGTTTTTCTCTAACACAAGGTTGATGTTAAAAATTTAAAATAACCCAAGTAGAAAATGAATACGTTTGCAAATGCACAATATTTGTATGTAAATCTAAAATCTTTATACAAACACGTGTATGTGTTAATTCACAACGATCCTTTTTTAGTGTGTATCTGCTTTTTAACATAGGATACACTTTCGTCTAAATTTCTTCCCAATAAAAATTGTGGGTAATCTTCCACTTACACATGCAGCTAAAAATACAAGGTGTAATGTTTAATGCAAGAAATCTAATGTATAAACTTCCATATAAACAACCATGGTGTAAACCGTCTAAGAAAGTCAAAGTGGAAACCACATAAGAATCACATTGTGTTAAACTCCATCTCAGAGAAATAGTGCGTAATCTTTCACTCAAGACACACGATGTGCAAACCTACATATGAAAAGCACATTATGTAAACATCCACCTAAAAATACATTATGTAATAAATATATATTATAAAATATATATATCTATATATAATATATATATATATCATCTATAAAATACAATGTGTAAAACTTTCATCAAAGAAACAAAGTGCAAACCTCCATAAAAGAAACACATTGTGTAAACCTTTTTCTGAGAATGCCTCCAAGAGGCTCAGTGATAAAGAGTGAGGGTTAAAACACGGGTTTCGAGATTCTTTTGTGAGCACAGAACAGAATACTCATTGTGTGGCTTTGTGTTTAACGACAAACCGTCAGAAACCAACCGTCTATCAAACATAATTTGCAATACTCCATTTAAGGAACACTATTTATGACCAACTAATTTAAGGACATGCAAAAGTTTGAAGAGAAGTACTGATAGTAATTTAAAGCACTTAAAAAGAAGAAGAAACGCTAAACTTTATTTACTTTTGTGAACGCCGACAGCAAACCGGTTTATATATATCAATGTCTAATAGGCTTATACATTTAAATATAAATTTGTTTTTAACGAAGCTTAATTATACTAATCTCCATCGTTCCACCAAAGAAAAAAAAGCTTATTATTTCTGTACTCATTCTTTATATGTCTACATAGTTGGAATGAACTAAAGGGGGCAAAACACGAACGTTGTAGTTCATCAAAGTTTTTGATTGGGTGATATTTCAGGATGACAATGCTAGCAACAATGTAGTATTTGCTTATTATTTTACCCTACATTAGCTGGAAATAATAATTCCTAAATGAGAAAACATAGTTGCTTTATAAGCAAAGTTTTATCCGCTAACTTAATTATTTCGTTTATCAATTATATAATTAAAAATGTGTTTATGCATATAGAAAAATTTCATAACATGTATAAACTTAACCTGACTCTAAAATCACAAACACGTGGAGATAAGCTACGTCACGAAGATCCATCAGGTCGATGGTATTTTCTTTCACCGCAAGCATGTACAAAAATGGCGAATGTGTTATACATTGTAAAGCGTAAATAAATGAAGGTTATAAACATCTACAGGTTGGTATGATTAACAAAAAAAAACAAATCAGTGACTCCATTTGTAAAAAGGCTAAGTGTATTGAACATAGGAACTTAAGTCGGACTGTGTCGATCGAACATGTTTGTAAACTATAAGTCCAGTTATTAATTACGGAGGTTTGAGAGCTCGAGTGATTAGATGGCACATTCTTCCATGAAAACCAAGTGTCAAATATCAGTTCTGGATACCACAAACTGTAATGTTTTAGAAATGATTTAAAGACTGTAGCAAATTAACAACTGAAAGTTGTTTGTTTGAAATTAAGCCCAAAGCAACAAAGTGTTCTACACACTATCGAAACCTGGTTTATTGTGGTGGGAGTCCGCAGACATACTGCTATGCCCTTTTGAAGCATTAGCAACCAAAATACGGAACATAAACTAATCAGGAATTAGTATTTCATAATAATATCCCCCACCCGCAGTGACACAGTGGTATGTCTGCCGATTTACAATGCTAGAAACCGAGTTTCGATACCCATGGTGAGCAGATCACAGATAGTCCGTTATGTACTTTAGCGCTTCACTACAACAAACAAACAATAATAATAAAATTAAATAGAGAACAAAACTACAGAATGGATTATCTGTGTTCTGCTCACTACGGGTATCGAAACTATTTTTAGGTTATAAGCCCACTGACTTACCGCTGAGTGCTTTTAAATATATTTTATTTGTTTGGTATGAAGCACGAAGCCAAATATTGAGCCATTTGTGCCATATAATTTTGGGGAACTTTTTAAGTTTCTTATTTGTTTATTGTGTCACACATTGGGCTATATACGCCGTGCCCACCACGGGTATTAAAACACATTTTTGAACGTCGTAAACCTTTTTATTGCCGCGAAGCCACTGGAGAGCGAAAACATTATCGTATAGTTACTAACCGTGCTAAAGAGGTTATTGTGTATGTAAGTGTGATGTTTTCGGTTTCTCCATTAGCACTTTTGTATTGAGGGGCGTAGCTAAGGGGGTTGGGGGTAACCCCCCATGGACCCAAACATTTTAGACAAGTTCAGTTGCTACCTGTGAAGTTTCATAAAGATCCATGATTGCATAGCAGATAATTCCACACACAACAAATGGTCAAATGCAAATTTCTGATTGAACACTCTTTTTAATACAGAAGTTTTGTCAGAACTAGAGAAATACAATCTAATATCTACGAAAGGCTCAAACGCCTATTCGTTCTTGCCAGGACATCTACAACACAGTTTGGTTCAACTTTAATATCACAGTGAATGTATAATGAGGCCAGGCCAATCAATCGATCTTCAGTAGTGGTATTTCTCAAATACGTTTAGAGTCTTCTGAGAGTTGAAAACTAAAGCTCCACTGAGCTCATTTACAAAGGCAGCGTGGCAAATGTATTTAACAGTCTAGAAATGACTGGGAACATTTCTGCATTCCACATTCCACATGAATCTATGGCATTTTTTTCTCTGTTGTTTGAAAGTGACTTGTACCAAACCCTAAGTTCACCTACTGCAGCTAGTGAAGTGCGTTCAATGCCAGCCTTGTATATATTGACCAACTCTTTAATTTGGTCACATTGTTGTCCTGTAGGTTCTGACCGTTCTGTGGTAGATCCTGATGGTAGTATACACATGAAGTTTGTAAGGAGAATTTTGTGACTGGATAGACGGTCACATATTAGTGAAAGAAAGTGATCAACAAATGATACAAATACAACATTACGAAAGCACTCCTTAGGGCTAGTGGTTTGTGGGTTAACACGGTACATCTGTCTTTTAGCCTGCCTTGGCATTATGATGTCAATTTGAAGCTCACTACACAGAGTTTTTGTTCCACAGAAAATGTTGTTAAATTCATTCACAGTATTATTTCTGAGTAAACGGATTAAATCTTCCACTATTTCTGCGTGATGTATCGCAGCACCTAAATCAATATTCTGTTGCTGCAGTAAGTTGCACAGAGGTAAACTAAAGGAAAACAATTTAGCAATGGTAAGTAGAGTGATGATGAATTCTGGCTGTGTTATAGAACACAACAATTGATTGGCTTGCGTGGCTGAATCTCTGTCTTACCAACCTGATATGGTCTCAAGGGCATCTGCAAGTGCATGGAATAATTCTTGAAAAACAATGACTGAGTCGTGGGTTGAGAGACATAACTCGGAGACATGTCCGGGTAGGACAGAAACGTTTCAAACTTTTTTTTTTCGATTCAGGTGCTTTATTCTCCACCGAAAGAGCCAAAACGTGCTTTCGTTTGGATGTATTGAGAAAGTTTTCAATGCTAGAAATTACTCCCATGCAATTTCGCACAGGAACTTCTTTACAAGCATCAGAAATTGCCAGGTTTAGGGAATGGGCACTGCAGTGTACATAGGGTGCAAGTGGGAATTTATCAGTTATGTGTCTCTGGACACCATTGAATTTCCCACTCATAGAGGCAGCACCGTCGTACCCTTGTCCTCGCAGGTAAGCCATGTCAATACCATATTTTGTCAGATTGGTTATGATAACATCAGCCAAGTTTCTGCCTGTCACATCATAAACAGTTATAAATTGCAAAAAAAATATTGTCTCATTGCAACAGAGTTGTCATTGGCATACAAATATCTAACACACAGAGAAAACTGTTCAATGCCTGAAATATCTGTTGTTTCATCAGCTAATATTGAGAAACACTTTGCAGCATTAACCCTGTTGGCCAAAACAATAAGAACATGAGTATTACAGGCATTGATGATTTCATTTTGAATTTGAGAACTCAAATACGTAGCATTCCTCTTTGCACTCTTAAGGCTTGCTGAAAGCTTGACATCACCCTTTGCCCTGTAGCGCAAAATTGCCCGAAAATTCCCATCATTATTTATGGGCTCCTCGTCAGTTTCACCAACAAATATTGAACCAGAATCATATTTTCCCCTCAAAGCTAAACCCTGTCTTCCACACAGCAATATAGTATCAATAATAGACATTAAATATTGCCGGTTCTGTTAAATTTCTTGCTTGTAAGTTGCATCAAGCTGCAAGTGCACAGATGAACTTGTGTTTACGACCTGTAGAAAATTGTTAGCTTTTTCTTTGCTGTATTGGTGGTACTGTTTCGATTCATGTGCCTTGAAGTATTCAACAGCTTTCTTCCATTTTGTGTACGGAAATTTCACTAGTTGTCCCAATTTCTGGCTTCCAATACCAGCACCATCAGGAGCAAAAAGACAGCAGTACTTGCAGAAAGCACCCTTTGCATGTTGACTATAGAGTAGCCATCTACACTGTGAAAGCCAAAGATGCTTAAAACGCAGCTTTCTTGGACAACACTGGGGGAAAACATAATCATTCCCTGGCTTCCAGGCATTCTCAAGGAGGCGTTTATCTAAAAGAGACAGAAAGACAAAGTTCTAATTAAGTTATTTTGCACATAAGAAATTTGTTATGAGAGTACAATAACTTCGAAAAGAAAGGCTTAGAGCTGTACTTCACAGAGCAAGCCTAGAATCTTGTGGCTCTAAGCCTACAATCACTAGCAGCAATAAATATTCAGTCTAAAACTCATCAGAGTGTTTGCATGATTTTTGATACAAAATTAATGTAATGAGGAGTCGACTTACCTGTTTACCAATCCTGACATCATCAGAAATGTAATTTTCAATGTCCCAGACTGAATCTGAGGTCGTAGTGGCAGTACTGGTAGAAGGCCACGGTGATGACTCTGACAATTTAGTTGACAATTTTGATTCAACCTGATTGGCTGCAGCAGATTGATCATGTTCAGCCTCATGAATGGGTTTAAAGTGTCCTTTGCTTTTTCAGGCTTAACATAGTGAGTGATTGTTTGTCGCAACTTCTGTTTGTCAACGTCACATTCTTTTTGTCAACGTCACATTCACAGTACCATTGGCGCCATCTATAGTGAATGATTCATATAGATGGCGCCAATGGTACTAGGCTAGTGCTATGGTGCTGCCAGCCGGTCACGGTGCCACTCAGTGTTTATTTATGAAGCTAATTCTTGAAATCCAGGGAATCTGAACATACACTGTTCATAATATTTGAATGCAGATTATATATACTATACATATATTTTGCACTCTCCTGAGTAACTCTATATTTTATATGTTGATGACAGGACTGTAGGCCTACTTTGCTGAGCCTGATAACTTCAAGTTATATATTATATATATAGGTCTATATATTTATTTATGATTAAAAAAATAAGACAAACACTTCAGTGTGCCATTCTGAAAGTTGCCAAAAAGGAGGTCTCAGAATGCATAATTCAGGCTTTTCTTTTATGTTTTTATTAAAAAATTTCCCGGGGGGATGCCCCCGGACCCCCCTAGCATGGCTTCGCGTCTGCGGCGCTTGCATCAAGCACTCAAACTAATTCCCCCAATAGCCATTTCTGGCTACGCCCCTGTTTGTATTTGTCCACTTAGCGAAAAAAGGTAACATAATATGTATGTTTCTTACATTCATGCAGCATGGCTAGGTGCTTAGGACATTTGACTTTCCCCCTCCTAAGGGTAGCAGGCTTAAATTCCCATTCTACTAAACAACTCAAGAGTTGGTGGTGAAGACCAGCTGCTAGTCTTGTCTTTCAGTGCTAATTAAGGATGGCTAGAAAAACTAGCTCTCGTGTAGCTTTGAGCAAAATTCAAACCAAACAAATTTTAAACGCTTTAAATATGTAAAAAGGCATGTATATTGTACGTACATGGTAAAGAAGCCTTAATACAAGTAAGTGGAAAGTAAGATGTGTAAGATCCACGAAAGAGCGAATGTTAACAGTATATTTGTTGTTTTGTTTTTGAATTTCGCACAAAGCTTCACGAGGGCTATCTGTGCTAGCCGTCCCTAATTTAGCAGTGTAAGACTAGAGGGGGTCTGGCATGGCCAAGCGCGTAAGGCGTGCGACTCGTAATCCGAGGGTCGCGGGATTACGAACATGCTCGCCCTCCCAGCCGTGGGGGCGTTATAATGTGACGATCAATCCCACTATTCGTTGGTAATATATAGTCCTACATCTTCATCTAGTCCAGGCCCGTTAGCAGTACAAGACAAAGGTATAGTATATTTCACCTTTTGGGTTAATAGCTACAATTCTGTTTAATTAAAGCCCTTTCTCTTTGAATATCTTAATATATGCTATTCTTCTAGTAGTTTGTTGGATGCCTTTGTTTAGAAAATTTCAAAATGGATTAAAAATTATTGGAATATAAGTAATTTCTACATCATATTTTCTTCATGAAAATCACGATTTAGCAAAGAAAACAAAGCCTTAATTTGTTGAAACATTTATGAAGCACCTAAGTCTTTTAAACTGTGCTTAAGATCATAGTAAACGTGGTACAGAAATGCTGCCTTCACACAAAGTAACTTTCCTGCTAGCACTGTTGTACACATTAAAGGTGATACACAAAATCAGACCCCACAGAAAGCAGTGTTTCGACTACAACTCTTGTACGCATATACAATCGACTTGAACTAGTATAATGGTCACTGATCACCGTACAGCCGTCAAGGGTAGATCGATCTGGTAACTACTGGTTGTATAAAACACGTTACTTGACATAAATCCCGTTTGCTTGTTCTAAAACCGCGTTCAACGCGTCCAGTGGCCTGTACATAACGCGATTATCGAGGTTGGAACGAATTCCACAACGAAAGAGAAAGCACGAAGGTTAAGCCTATTAACATGAGAGACAGCAACAGAACTGCCACCTGTGGTGTGTGTGATCGGATAGGTGTTTCTTTTGCTAGCTAGAGCAAAAAACCAAATGAAGCCTCAATTTCGCAACATATACTTTATGTTCCATGACAATGCTTTTTGATCAGACGTCTCTCTCGTCACGAAATGGCCAACAACAAACACAGGATTAGAAAGAAGGAAACTTCTTCATGTTTCTTCAACGAGTGAATAAAAGCGTTACGGGTCATGTCACTTCGGTTACAACGCCAATCCACTTCTGGCCATGGTCTGTCTATGCGCTCGGCATAGTTACAGCAAGATAAAACTGGCACAAAAATACTTTTCTACAGGTCCCACATATCGCAAATAAAAATGGTGAACTTGCCCACTTTTAGTAATTATAGAGGAATAAAGAGAATTACTTCGCTGTATTTTGGCCAATTTTCACGGAACTTACGACAAATATACTTTTTACAGGTGCCCATAGAAAGATGTATACAGTTTTGGAATTGTTTGTCTTTCGCTCAACTTTTCAGCGATAATAAAGAGTTAACAACTCTATTTCTCAAAATGTAAGTTGGTAATGAAAGCATTTGTTGTAATTACAGATACATATTTATCAAACAGTTGTAAAAATATAGATTCACTGCTATGAGTTAAAAATGAATCAAAAACCACACTCGAGACTCGTGATGTTCTACATAGTCGAATACACGAGCGAGTTGTAATCTGTTGTAACAAATGTTTCACTCAAGATGAATATATGCAGTTACTGAAAGTTTAATAAAAACGGATTTTTTTCTTTCATCCTACTTTTGATTCACATATTCATATCTTTTAAGATAAACGCATTTGTTAATAAGAAAATTTGCCTAGAAAATGTCACGAGAGGATATTCTCGCGACGAAAGGTGTCAAAGAATTGATTTGAAAGAGCAACTAGCAACTGAAAACTAGCTTTTTAATGACACTCGTACGAATGTTGGCTCGTGTGTATGTTGTGTTATAAAGATTTTTAAAATCGATAACCGAATATCAGCTTCTCAGCCAACATAATGTTTTGTCACCTAATTTCCTGGCAGTCGCGACGGCAAGATGGCGCTGAATGCAAAATGATATCATATCCCAGATGACTGCTGCCGTTATCCTTAAGTCGATAGACTCTTCTTTGATAATTGGATTTTCTCTGGCAAAAATAAGATTTCTGATTATATTGCGACTATGTTTGTTTTTCGCCACTTCCGACGTGAGTAATTCGATGCACACGAGCACGTGGCGTATCGACTTCAGCAACACTGGTTAAACTGTAGTGATTAATGTATAAAAACAACAACAACAAAAATCTTTCTCGTAACTCAGATATCACCAACAAGTGTCGATATATTTTTCTAACGTGGTGTTCGTAGCATCAATATAAATGAGAATTCCAAATTAAAATGTACAAATATACATGATTGGAAGTTAGCCATGTAAACACGGGACAAACATATACGCAAAACTGATTTTGTTAAAACGTATATTTCAAGTCATATTCAAATTGACAAGGGCTATGCGTGACCTAGATGTTAAAGTGTCGGGCTGTGTATCGAGGGTCCAGAGTTCGAAGCGTAATGTTGTTGAAAATGTTCCACACTTTCAACTGCAAGCGCGTTAAAAAGGTGACAGTCATACCCATTATTCGGTTGAAAAGTTGAACAAAACCCTAGTGGTGATAGGTGTTGTTACTGGATGTCCTATTTGTAAGTAACTCAATAACAATGGCAGCTATACCGAAACCTTATGAACTTCTAAACTCAATTCCGATTCAACTGAATCTAACTCTGAGACAGAAATTAAAGTTATATAATATGTTCTGTTCACATGTAAATGTTGCGTAATTTCAAAGTGACTAAATTTTTCTTAGAAACTGAATATTCAAATGCGTCTTTAACACCAGTCGTGCACGTAAGCGCACAGTTTCTCCACAGCCGTTTCTACGTATGTATGTGACCTGTACCGATACTTAAGTATTGGAAACTTAACCTTCCTTGTAATGCAACTCCTATATTTTGTGTGTTATGTTAAGACATTAAATTAATTTACACTGCATGCCACTGACATTATATATTTTGCAATCCCGTTAAGTCATATTAGAAACAACGAAAATGATGGTAATAACATGGGAGACCAACATTTTTCAACATTGTCCCTGTACAGCCAACAAACGTCAATGGTGTTTATGATATAGGAGACCAACTATCACTTCTCAACATTTTCCCTGTAAGTATTCAATGTAATTTCTTCATCCTTCTACACGTTTTCTTAACAACTCGTTAAAGTGCGGGTGTAGGTTTACTAAATCAACTGAAAACGTTGTCGTACAACTTTTTCAACATGATGTTGACTACAATACATTCTTCAAAATCAATGTCCCAGAGAGTGTCATTGTATTGAACTCCATCTTTCTTGTAAATTCAGTGAATAATACAGTAGTAAAGAAATCGCTTATAGAGTAGATGATAATGACAATGTTTGCTGTGGATGGCTGGTTGATGGAGAAAAAAAAAAGACTATGACTTAGATGACTTCATTATCTTTATCATACAGTTTAATGAGTTATGACCGTTAGCTGGACAAAAGTAAAATTTTAGTTTCGAATTTTAAGAAAATGTGATTTATAAAATTATTAAAGCAGAACCAAGAGTAGTTTTCCAAATAGTTTTTGTGAACAATTCAAATTTGGATTTTTACTGATCCAAGATATATATATATATATGTATATACAGATAGAGGGAAGATAAAGATGTTTACATTGTTTGTGAAGCAAAGTTCTACATTTTATTACATAGATAACTAAGAGGTCAAGAGAAAGAAAAAAGGGTCTCTAGGAAGTTCTACAATGTTACCCTTTCCTTTCATTCCGGGCCTGGCATGGGCAAGCGCGTAAGGCGTGCGACTCGTAATCTGAGGGTCGCGGGTTCGCACCCGCGTCGCGCTAAACATGCTCGCCCTCCCAGCCGTGGGGGTGTATAATGTGACGGTCAATCCCACTATTCGTTGGTAAAAGAGTAGCCCAAGAGTTGGCGGTGGGTGGTGATGACTAGCTGCCTTCCCTCTAGTCTTACACTGCTAAATTAGGGACGGCTAGCACAGATAGCCCTCGAGTAGCTTTGTGCGAAATTCCCAAACAAACAAACAAAAATCCTTTCATTCCATCCAACAGTGATAGCACCTGCGACATCCTGCGAACGACTATTCGAGCTTAAGTTAGGTAGATCCACCTTCATACTTGAATACTGTTTTTACTGATGCTCGGAAAAAAGTACAGGACGGGTACTGGGCACGTGTGTAGATGGTACGTAATGAGAGGTCCACGGAGGCTAATTTCCCAGGAAATCCTACTCAGAATCAATTGTTATGTGATCTCACTGGTCGGTAAGCTAAGCGTTGACTGGAAATTGAACGGATATTGACATTAACTTACAATGGGTCTACTGTGATATCAAATATTTCTACGTTGAAGCGAGCAGTCTTCTGAGAATGACCAATCTATCAAGGTGTAGGCTTACATAGTGTTTACCTTACTCTGTGTGGGTAGTTCAGAAATGAAAATACACGAGGATACAAGATCAAACAAACTTTTAAACTGAATTCCCAACAAAGTAAAATAAACTAGAAAGGCAGACATTTGTAAGCGAATGTAAGTTTCTACCCACTCCACCCACCTTGTTAATTAGTATTTTCAAAATACAGTAGATTTCAAAAGACAACAATATTCAAGGCACGAACCAGGAAATAAAGTAAGAGGGGATTTGTTAGTGGTCAATGGATTAAATAACAGAGCAGGGCCGAGATGATCATTACAAATCTGATTGACGTAAATCGTAGAACCAGAAATTAAACCAATACGGACAAATCCAGAGCTTATTAATTTAAATAACAGTTTTAACTCTTATTTATTTGTACCTTTATGTGTGTAATAATCGAACAAATCTAAGAGAAAGGTTAACACTGACTTGAAGTGAAATGTTCAGCTTAATAATTGGTTCGATCCCAGCAAGGGACAAAGCAATGATAGTCTATTGTGTAGCTTTACACTAAAGCAAAAACATACATTTTAATTAGTAACTATTTTCAAGTATGTATTGAAACTAAACGTTTAATCTCTCCTTTCTTCTGTTTCAATGCCTAATTTGGATCATAACAGAGATCAAATCATGAACTTAAAACCCTATTTCTGTAATAAAATAATTATCTGTGTTGTACCGAAACAGGGATCGAATCTCAAATTTTAGCGTAATAAGCTGGCGAGCTTACCGCTGGTCCTCTTAGGGTAGGTGGGCTTGGCTTGACGTATAATTGTCACAAAATTAATAATTTACCTATATTTTTTGTAAAATAATAAAATGAAATTGCTTTACGTTTTTTTTAAAAACCGTGAATTTAATTACCATCATTTATGTTTGTCGGATAATTATGTATTTACTTGGGGTGATTGATACTAGTATCAACATTGTGAAGAAGATTGTCTTTTGAGTGTGATTCACCATTGATATGTTGATTTTATTTCTGTTTTAGTTTGAAGCATTCATCAAGATAAGACATATGTACAATAATCTGAAGGATAATCATGCTATAATTACTCACGTAATAAAGCCCAATCTATTACACACGTTAAAATACAAACTGTCACAATAAACAGAAGGATAATCACCCTATAATTACTCAGGTAATAAAGCCAAATCTATTACACACGTTAAAATACAAACTGTCACAATAAACAGAAGGATAATCACGCTATAATTACTCACGTAATAAAGCCCAATCTGTTACACGTGTTAAAATACAAACTGTCACAATAAACAGCTCCTAAAAACAACTACATACTGCTTTAAGTTGAAAATTGATTTTAAGCTTCCTTAACCGTTAAAATAAAACTATTAAGATATTTTGAACAAATGTTCTTTGTCAGATTGTGGTTATACGTTAAAAAATTAAACGTCATAATAAAGTTATCTCTCAGCTGGTGCTTAAACACAGTTTTGAACTTAAATGTTTTTGTAAACTCGTCTTTAGGCCAGCACAAACTCTTTTAGTCTTATTTCACTTGGACATTGTTTTATTAAAGTTTTTGTATACTCATCTTTAGACCAATACAAACTCTCTTGGTCTCCTTTCACTTGCACATTATTCTAAAGTTTTATTTCCACCGGTTCTCTTCAATGTAGGTCCGACTAATTTAATTTAAAAGATTGTCTGCAGAGATATCACAACTATTTCAGCCAAGATTCTATGAAAAATCGTTATATAGCACAAACTGGACAACAGTATTATAAGTCTTTTTGTACTACGGACTACACCTTTTGCCCCCTATTGATACAGCTAGATGTTAGCGGACTCACACCGCTAGAAACTGCGTTTCGATACCCGTTATAGGCAGAGCACAGATATCCAGCCCATTGTGTAGCTTTATGCTGAATTCCAAACAAACAAACAAAGACTACAACTTTTTTATTGCTTATTCAAACAGAAAATTTCCAAATTTTGTCTATTTCTGATATTAAGTGTTCGACAGGTCCATTAAGTGTTCCATTATTATCCACTTTTAAATGAGAGTTTATTCAATAGATGATGACAACCTAGGCTTTCTTTGTTTTACGTTTGGTCTTTTGAGCTTTGCTGATCAGTAGTTGACTTTGTGCTATTACCGAAGCGACAGTGACATTGAGCTGTCTGAAAAATGTACTTACCTGACTCAGTCAGTGGAATCTCAACGTGCCTATCAGTGCCTGACTATCAGCAGATTTGTGTTGTGGTGTATGGTATTCTAGTCTTCTGTATATATCATTTTAATAAGTCTTCAATTTTAATATGTTTTTTCTTAGTTTCGTAAAAACGACTGAAATTTCTAAAATCATTATTCCTTCTGCGAAGTCCCCCAGTGGCACAGCGGTATGTTTTAGGACTTACATCGCTATAAACCGGGTTTTGATACCTGGTGGGCAAAGCAAAGACATACGATTGTGTAGCTTCGTGCTTAACTTGAAAACAAATCTCTCTGCGACACAAAGTCAGAAACGAAGTTTATCTTTAATCTACTGTCTCTTTGTCTATCTAACTGTTTATGTAAGGTAAACATGGTGTTCACTGTTTATAAAAAAAAAATTGAAACATAGATAAATTATGTAATTAACACGATACTTAGACTGTTAAAAAGGCGCAGGAAAACAGAATTATTTGCATTCCTAATTGTTTAAACAATTCCACAGGACATTTTAAAGGACATAAGTCTAGAATTATACTTGCCTTAAAATAACTTAGGTATCAGAATCAGATTTATCAGGTGTACTAACATATATTATTTATTGTGTAATTTTACGAACATCTATCAAGCTTTCACATGGTACATAGATTTACCATCGATCGTCGTTTGTTTGTTTTCTTCACTAATAAAACGGTTGAAGGTTTAGTTTATGGTAAATTTTTCATTACAACATATAAATCGAAGGCTGTAGACTAAAGTAAAAAATGCATTACAACATTTGAATTTAAAACTGCAGACTAAGCCGTATAATGCATTGCAACATTTAAATTGAAGGCTGTAAGTGATGATAAAAAGTACATTACAAGATATTCAACAAACGCAAGTTCACTAAAGCAATTTTATCAGTATGGTTGGTAAAAGGAACAAATTTTAAAGTTTGAAAAGAAGCGGGAAAACCCAGACTTGTTGGTTTGAGGACAGTTTCAGAATTAACCATCACAAAACTCTTACGGATCTGTAATAGCTGCCTATCCTCAGTGAACTTGTAGCGGATTCGAACTAGTTGCGTATCAACAGTAGAGATGAAGATAAGCATTCATTGAGGAGGTGTTCGTAAGAACGAAGTGAGCTGGCTCATATGAATCACTTTAATATGTCAAAGGTTATCTCATCGATTTAATCCAGTAGGAAACGAATACTGCTCTTAAAGTATGCGCACGGATATTTTACCGAGAGTTTTTATTCATACATGGAAAAATGGAAACTGCGCAGAAGTTTTTGTGACGAATCCAAATAAAATGTTAATAATCAGATTATAAGGCTTAGGTTATGTTAATCATTTCGTAACATAACGAATATATTAGAAATGTTTTCAATACATTTTAAGATGAGTTTCTCTTATGTGCTATAACCATATCAAACACGTGTTTGTAAATATGGGTGTGTGTACGGTGGGCCTATTTCACATAAAGTTAAATAATATTTCTTGATATATCTAGTTGTAGACACATATATAAATGCATATATTAAAATAATTGGGTCGAATATAGGTTTGTAGTTAACATGCTTGGATTCCCGAGGGTTCATGGTTCGCGTTACTTTGACGATAAACTAGGGACTTTGGTTATGTTATAACAGTGAAGCAAATTCTACTATTCTATCATACAAAATTAGCCTAAGAGTTGGCGGTGTGTGCTGTTGATTAGCTATTTTCTTTCTCCTCTATCAGTTCAAAATTAGGAACTTCTATTTGCAGATATCCCATTGTAAAGCTTTAAATAAATTTTCTAAATCAACAATCAAACAGCATGCAACAACAAAAAGTCACACACGAGAAGCCAATTGTAAGAGAACATATTGCAAACCAGAAGAGAAGTAATTTTTCGTGTTAGTTTTTATCGTTTTACATGATAACTTGTTCTGTGCTAGTTTATGCATTACTTTTCTTTACAATGTGAAAATTAATGATATTTTTTCATTAATGTCTTAATAATGACATAGCATGTTTTAATGTAACGGATTTTTTAAAAATTTATTACTTCTTTATTTAATTTACGTGCCATTGAACTGTTACTCGTAACACGCGATATCAGTCGGTCTCTTTGTTACGCAGATTTCGTGTTTATATAATAATTATCTAGTGAAACTGTGTATTTGTATCATCTTTAATCAATTTCTTATGTATCTATTACTACTGGTGTTTTTCAATTCTTCGGTTTTGCTGTGTTGTTCTTTTTGTATAGATCTCTATTTTTTTTTTTCAATAACCGTACTGTTTTGGAGTGTTTATGTTTGTAATTAAGCACGAAGCTACAGATTGCACTATGGGGTCTGCCCACCTCGAGTATCGAAACCCGAGTTCTAGCATTTGAAATCTGCAGACATACCACTGAGCTACTAGGTGCATTGATCTAAAACAATAAATCTTATTTCACACCACTCGATTTGGATACTGATTTACAAATATAATTTTTTTTCATACGTATTAATTAGCAATTACAGTAAATAATTACTCCATTTCTGAGGGGATCAGCTTTAATCTTCTACGCTCTACATGCTAATGGTGAGAAGTCAGTTGTTTAAATTAAACACAGATTTCAGAAGTTCTAACTCTAAAAACTAAATTATAAGTTCCTTCTTCTGCAGCTGCGCGTGATGCCAGAAATACGTTTTTATGTATATTTCACTTTTTTATTCTTTATTATATTTATAATAAAAAATGAAACATAGTTTTGTGTTTCAAAATAATTAACTTTTTATTGCACTTTGAGATATATATCTTAGCAAAATTAGTCTTAAGAAGACAGAGACGCACCACTGAGAAAAGAACAAACTAGTATTGACAAAAGTTTTTTATTTGTTAGTTTTTGGCTTACACAATCAAACGTTTGTGTGTCGTGCGATTTAATTTTTGAACCATTAAAAACTAAGTTATATATTTTTCGAGTTTCTGTAGTAATATCGAAACTGAATTATTGGAGGGAAATGATCATTTTTCAGGAGTATTAGATAGAAATTTAGAACGCTCAGCTACCATGTCTTCTGTTTGTTATACCACCATGATAAACACATTAAACCACAGTGTAGGTTTCTGAACATCCAATCAATGCTATTTGTTCCTATCTTGTGCACATTTGTTGCCTTGTTTTGAATTGATTGATGAATAACAACAATAGCAACAAAATGTCAGAACAGGACTCGTTTCATGCGTGTGTGACAGTTTTGTTTTAGTGTATAATGTGCCCGTCACGAAATGAGAATACGCAATTCAACACCTCCGCCCTTATTGATCCTTGGAACGCTTGTTTAAAATCTGTTGTAGGTGACATCTTCTACAACTCAATATTTAGCAGATGTTGCTTTTAATCTCCTGTATTTGCAATAGAAAACAATTTGCCTCATCATTATATTTTTCATTTTTCGAGATAACTTTTTCTCTTGTTTTCTTTATAATTGTTCTCTGTATGCTGTATATAATTCTACACTTCAAGCACAACTGCTCATAAGTTATCCAGTGACAAAAGTTTGTAAACATGATGAACGGCTGGGTTTAAAATTAAAATAGCTTTTAAAATCCGCCATGTTTATAAATCAACAGTGCAGAAGTAAATACGAAGTACCTTAAAACGACTTTAAGATAGATGTTGTATACCCAAGTTAGTATAGATTTGTCGATTTGATTGTGAAAATGAAATCACAAATATGAACGTATATTTCAGTATAGTAAGTTCGAGTTGATTAAAACCATGCATTCGTCATTTATAGCTTGATAGCCACCAAAAAATTATAAAATTACATGAACGTTTTCTCTGTCTTGAGTAAATGTATTTCTAGATTTGGAGCAGTGCCGTGAGCAGAGATGTCTCCATGTAAAATACTGCCTCGAGCATGCTCGCCCCTCCAGTCGTGGGGGCGTTATAATATGACAGTCAATCCCACTATTCGTTGGTAAAAGAGTAGCCCAAGAGTTGGCCGCGAGTGGTGATGACTAGCTGCCTTCCTTCTATTCTTATACTGTTAAATTATGGACGGCTGGCGCAGGTAGTCTTCGTGTAGCTTTGCGCAAAATTAAAAAAAACCAAGCCACGAGGAAAGATGCGTTCTCATCTCAAGCCCTGCCAAAGACAAAGGTGTATCCCCATCAGAAGCATTGTCACGGACAGATATGGATACGTCTCTCCAGAACACTGTTATGGACACACATACAGGACTCACTATAAAGACTCGCACATCGTTATGATAACTATATGTAAGTTTAAAAGTTGTTACCACTACAAGGAAAAAATATTAGGTTTCAAACTCCCCGATTTTTAACAGTTTTAAGTTTAAAAAAGTAAAAAAATGTTAAAACACGTGTTTTTTATTGTGTGTCTACAAACGTGACAGTAATAGAGGTAAACATAACAGTGTAAATAATAAATACACAAATTGAAAACTACATATTTTAAACAATAAACTTGTAAATTTATTCAAAACTATAATTTAATTTTTTTCGATAAAAATTGACATTTCAAGAAATATTTCATCTGAACATAACGATTAGCTAGAGACGAATCGTTACAAAGCACAAGTTTAAATAGGAGGCATTTTGATACTACTTTCATTGGTATTTCATGCAGGACTTCAACGAAGAATTAATAAGTACATAAAAAATGTAGATGGGGTTACTGCTATCGTACATTTGCTGGCTTGACAATACTTATTGTAGGATGCATTTTTCAGTGATAATACATTAATAAATCCGCTGTATATTGAAACTATTATAGAAGAGCCATTTTCGCTTTGTTTTTCGTCCGGAATTGTCTAAATATTTAAATTTAGTAGACGATTTCTTTACTCCACATAATATATGTTGTGCAAGGAAACATTCTCATACATTTTATTTATTTATATATTTTTTATATTTTCTTATCGTCGATGTTAAGGACTCATAGATCTGTGAAAATAAAGTGCACACCCTAATATCCGTTTCTCTACATAAAATGAAGATTCGACTTGGACAGGTGGTTAAAGGTGAATTTTACAAAAAAAAGAAAACTTTGCAGTCAAAAGAACTGCTCATACTGATTAATTTTGCAGGTTCACATTTTTTATAAAAAAATATATGCTAATAAATGAAACATAGAACTTGATGCAGAAAGAGCCCTTTCCGAGCGGCAATCCGAACGTTTTAGTTTTTACGTTTGCCGCTAGGAAAAGTACTGTGACGTAATAGTTGCCAAACAAACTGCCCACGCCATCGCGTTGAATGTAAATAAACATGGCCAGTGCATACGGAGAAACAGAGGCGGAGTATGTTTTGACTTTGTGTTCTGAACAGTGTCGAGTAGCACCATAATCAATTCAAACCCATTCTGAACGAACCTAGAACAGTTACTTTTGACACAGATCTGACAAGTTCTAGTGATGAGAACAGTTCCACATGAGGACTGTGAGTGATACTGATAGCGCCCAGACCGGTTGCAAGTCGGTCATACCTCCAGTGGAAGAATAGTAAGCCTAAGTCATGACAACAAATATGGTCTGTATTATTTCACGTGCAATTTTAAACACCTCGAAACCTGTCTGGTGTTTATAAATTATTGGTATAACAGACTGGGTTTTATTTGATTATACTTTACCGACTGTGGTAATTAATACTCGGCACTTCCACAATCATTGTACCGGGTATTTATGACTTGTAACAAAATGAATTTCAATTATACGTCATAATTCTGTTTATAAAATCAAACTAGATGTAGCAGTCTGAATAGTTAATTTATCTTGAAATGTTAAATTTGAAAAATGGAATTCTTCAAATTTTTCCATATTTAAAAATACAAAAAACATCTACAGAATGATTTACCAGCTTTTAAACTTGGAATATACTCTATTTGGGATAGATTTGTCCACTGTCTAGACTAGGAAATCAAGGTTTCACTGACTTTCAGGTGCCACAAATGCAAAACACGCTCATGAATGTGAAATGTGTATGTCTAGTTACATTCTTCAAAAACTTGTACTTTTTAAATTATTATATTATACTAGTTATTGTTTATCGCTTTATACTGCACACATACCTTTAAGTTTGTCCTTTTCTTGATGGCAAGGGATGGCTTTGGAGGGGTGGAACCTGTACTCTGCAGGCTGAGATCAGTCCCCAGCTCTACACGAGGAAAGATGGTGGGGACGATCCTGTCTACTGCCGATGGTTTTTTCAGTCTCAACTTGCCTGGCTTGAAACCCACGGAATCCAAAACAGTGGGATCCGACACAAAAAATGAGCGTTCAAAGTGATCTTGACAAAGCTTTGCATGTTGTGAAGGAGCCTAGTTCTTTCTATTGACCATCCGCACCCACTGTCGCCACCTTGCCGATTCCTTCTCCTTGCACGGAAACGAAAAGAAGCTTTTGTCCGATGCCGAACCGTTTTTACGACCATAAGCAATGCAGTAAACCATGTTATCATAAAACAAACATAAAGTGGCAATATCAAGACAAAAAAATAGTCTCACAAAGTATGTAATCCGAAAAAAAGCACAGATAGATTTACATAAAACACCAGCACTGAAAGGAACACAATGGTCGGTGCGCAACGAAGCGTGTTTGGCAACTATTACATCATAGTTGTAAAACGTCACGGAAATAGCCGAAAGACCGAGAGGAACTTGAGTTTGAGAACCCGCATATTTTGTTTCATTTTTTACTGAAAAATATGGCAACCACACAGGAATTATACCTAACGAAAGTACAGTTTCTAAGGCAATTATGAAATTTGTTGAAAATTCACCTTTAAGGACATCGCAATCTGAAGGTCGCAGGCTCGAATCCCCGTCCCATCAAACATGTTTGCCCTTTCACTCATGGGAGTGTTATATAGTGACGGCCAATCACTATTCGTTGGTAAAAGAGTAGCTCAGGAGTTGGTGGTGGGTGGTAATGACCAGTTGCCTTCCCTCTAGTCTTACACTGCTAAATTAGGAACAGTTTGAACAGGTGAGACCTCGTGCAGCTCTGCGCAAAATTCAAAACAAACAAACTGCTTAAAGTTTGCACACTATACTACAAAAAATCCTGTCCACTAGTTTAGCCGGCTCTAAGTTTGAACTGATAAATTCAACAACATACACCGTCGACTTCTGGGCTACTGTTGTCTGACCACCGCTTTTATACCGCACCCATAGCCCCAAGGCACGGGGGCACGTTTTTACAACAAAGAGACGCGAAGCATGAACCCTCAGTTTACAGTCGAATAATCATTCAGTAGTCCTCGTTACTTCAAACAATATAAATTTGATAATTAAGTTTTTAAGCCAATTTAATATATTTTTGTTTGTTGCTTTTTTGAGAGTCAACTTTAGAAAGTTTTTTGGGGGCCATGCTCTAAAAAACATTCCATGAACAAACAGGAAGTAAAAAAATGTTAGTAATATTTTTGATAAAAGCAATGTTGGCTTAATAAAGCACCCTAATGGCACAGCGGTATGTCTGCGGACTCACACCACTAGAAATCGGGTTTCGATACCCGTGGTGGGCAGAACACAGACAGCACATTGTATAGCTTTGTGCTTAATTCCAAACAATCAGTCAATGAAGTGGCTTAATAAGAGCTCGTAAATCCAAAATAAATTACAACGTAAACACTCTTCTGAAATGGCCCAGTGGTTAACTTGTCGGGATGTGAATCAAAAAGTCTAGAGTGTGAAATGTAATGCTGTCCAACTGGCTCGATCTGTACTTTTAGTTGTGAGTGCGTTATAAAAGTGACAGTGAATCCTATTGTTTAGTTCAAATACTAAGTTGGACAAAGTATGTATAGTTGCGAAGCTGTTAGCTAAGTGGCTTCTTTCTACCCGATGTTGTAGGCTTAGGGACTACTGCACCCGTCTCTTAAGAGGAGTCTCTAACTGTTTAGTCCTCGAGTTAAATACTTCAATTCCACATTCAAATTACTTGATCTAATTGTAGTTATTAATAGTCTCGTTTCTTACACAGTCATTTATTTTGACAGGTTATCTTTATGTAACCTGATAGAGGAAAGAATAAATACAGTAAACAAGTAGAAAATATATATAACCGATCAAACGAATTTCTAAAAATAAAAAAAATAATGAACCTCGCGTAAACAGTTAAACAGTAAAAAAATATATACGAATTTTGATATTAATGTTTGAATGAAAGAAGTGGTAATATATATTAAAGATAAGGAATCGTGTGATTCAAAATATCGATACGAAAAGAATATAAAATGAGTTCGCGTATCAATGAAAACAAAATAAAATATCGTCTTAAGCCTAAAACTGGCTCCTTAACTACTGCTTGGATGACTTTTAAAATAATTTGTGTTACGATGAACAATGGCGCCTGATTCTAGTAATTTTGGTAAAACAGTTTAATAAGAAATAACTAACTGCAATAAGTTGATTGAAAGGATTGATATAGTTAGTCTATCTATCAAAAAGAGAATACGTTTATTTTGAAAATGTACTTATGATTGATAGATACTGATGACCAACCAAAAACAGGCAACGTAAATATTTATCAAATTTATTATTGCAATGTTGTTTATTATCGTAAAGTTTAGTCTTATCTATTTTCTGGCTCGGCATGGCCAAGCGTGTTAAGGCGTGCGACGCGTAATCTGAGTGTCGCGGGTTCGTATCCCCGTCGCCCCAAACATGCTCACCCTTTCAGCCGTGGGGGCGTTATAATGTGACGGTCAATCCCACTATTTGTTAGTAAAAGAGTAGTCCAAGAATTGGCTGTGGATGGTGATGACTAGCTGCTTTCCTTCTAGTCTTACACTACTAAATTAGGGACGGCTAGCACAAATAACCCTCGAGTAGCTTTGTGCGAAATTCAAAAGCAAACAAAATATATGAAATAAAAAAGGACCTATAGAAGTCAGCAAAATCATTTTAAAAATATCTACTGGATATTCTTAAAATTAAAATATATTTGAAAAAAGATTTAATTCTTTAACTTAACAGTTTTACATTAAATTTGTAGTTCAATTCTTTACACTAGACAGAGTTTATATTACATATCTGCATTCATTGTTTCGACTAGTTAGTTTTTTATAGTGCATATTTTTTATCGTTTAAACTGGACAGTTTTTATATTACATATCTGCTTTTACTTTTTAAGCTAGTTAGTTTTTTATTATTCATATTTCTGTTATCGTTTAAACTGGACAGTTTTATAAATATATACCTCATTTTACTGTTTAAATTAGTTTGTTTTTATAGTGCATATTTCTTTTATCTTTAAACTTTACAATTTTTATATAACACATCTGATTTTACTGTTTAGACTAATTAGTTTCTTCACAGAGCAAATTTCTATTATTGTTTATCCTGGACAGTTTTTTACATTACATATATGCTTTTACTGTTCAGACAAATTAGTTTTAATAGTGTATATTTCTTTTATAATTTAAACTGAACAACTTTTATATCAGTGGTTCTTAACCTGAGTTCAATCGAACCCCAGGGGTTCGGCGGAGGTCAAGACACACACACTGTATGTGTGTGTCTGTTCCGTTCACCCCATTCGTATGATTCGTGACGTCATGCTCCAGATTGGCTATCATTGGCTCCGGCTGATCACGTCACATCACTTGGCCTTAATGTCTGTGCTGCAGGGAACTTCGTGCGCTTGGTGCTCGACTTGTGATTGTAGTAATCGTGTGTCATTTGTGATATTTTTCCTAATCTTTCAATCCCTTCATACTAACTATGTCGAGCAAAAACAGAAAGTGGTCGGACGAATACGTACAATATGGATTCACGTGTATAACGGAACATGATGGGGGTCAGCGTCCTCAATGCATTATTTGCAATGCCAAGTTGAGCAATTCTAGTCTAGCACTGGCAAAACTAAGAGAACACTCCCTAAAGCTACATGGAGATGGGAAATACAAGAACACAACAATTGCTGAATTCAAGGTAAAGAGAGCCAGGTTCGATGAAAAGACTACTTTGCCTGTTCTCGGCTTTGTACCCATCGACAAACCGATCCTCACAGCATCGTACGAAGTTGCGTACTTGATCGCAAAGCAGGGAAAACCACACACCATTGGTGAAACACTCGTAAAACCAGCTGCGTTGAAGATGGCAAATATCATGCTGGGAAAAGCTGCTGAAAATACGTTATCCCAAATTCCTCTTTCAAATGACAGTAGCAGAATAGATGACATGAGCGATGACATCTTGGCTCAAGTTGTTGCAGATCTGATTTTAAGCCCAGCAAAATTCAGCCTTCAACTCGACGAAACCACCGACGTTTCCAATCTAAGCCAGCTTGTTGTATTCGTGCGCTATGTGAAGAACGACGAGATAAAAGAAGATTTTTTTATTTTCTAAGCCTCTTACATCAACAGCTAAGGCAGCCAACGTGAAGAAACTTGTGGATGACTTCTTCAGAGACAACGATCTTTCGTTAGATATGGTTTCTGCAGTTTGTTCGGACGGAGGTCCAGTCATGCTGGAACGAAACTCTGGTTTTGGTTCGCTGGTGAAAGCCGTTGCACCACACATCATTGTAACGCACTGTGTTCTGCACAGGCATGCATTGGCAACAAAAACCTTGCCTTCAAAACTGGCAGAAGTATTAAAAATTGTAGTGGAATGTGTGAACTTTGTGCGAATTAGTGCCCTGAAGCATCGCATCTTTAAAGAGCTGTGTAATGAAATGGGTTCTGAATTCGAGGTACTTCTGTACCATTCTAACATTCGGTGGTTATCCCGGGGAAAGGTGCTGAATCGAGTTTTTGCCATGCGTGTGGAATTAGCCCTGTTTTTGCGAGAGCACCAACATTGTCATGCAAATTGCTTCGAAAAATCTGAGTTCATTCTCATTTTGGCGTACATGGGCGATACCTTCAATGCTCTCAATCAACATCATCGAAGCGGAAGAAAACCTGAAGGCTTTTCAGAAACAATTACCGTTATGGAAACGACGAACAGAGAATGGTAACTTCGCAAACTTTCCCCTGCTGGACGACTGTTTAAGTAAGATTGAAGATGTGTCTGAAATCGGAGACATTTCTGTACCCGGGAAACTGAAGCAAGCAATTGCCATGCACTTAGTTGAGCTCGCAAAGTCTCTCAACGGATAATTCCCCACTAGTGAGTCATATCCAGCATGGGTGAGATAGCCGTTTACCTTTAGTGCTGCGACAGCACATGTCAATGATGAATACCTCGACGAAATCATTGAACTTCAACAGAGCCAGGTTCAACAGCAACTTTTCAGAACAACAACGCTCTCAACGTTTTGTTGTCACCAAATCGTAGCGTACTCTCTTATTGCTAAGAAAGCCCTTGAGATACTCGTACCGTTTGTTACAACGTATCTTTGCGAGCAATTCTTTTCGAGGATGGTAGACATAAAAACAAAGAAAAGGAACAGACTTTGTTGCGAAAATGATATGAGAGTGGCACTTGCCAAGGTGAAGCCACGCATTTCTGAGCTTGTCTCTGAAAGGCAACAGCAAAAGTCACGTTGATTTGCAGTAAATATTCATTGAGTTAGGTTTTTGTTTCTGTGTGAAATTCATGTTTGTTCTTTGAACACAGTGATATTGTGTACAACTGATGCATGGTTTATTTTGTGCACTAATAAAATATCTACTTATGTTCTGAATTTGAAAAAAATCATATTTTATTTTTCCAATTACAAAGGGTTCAGTGAATGCAAGTACGAAACTTCCGGGGTTCAGTACCTCCAACAAGGTTAAGAACCACTGTTTTATATTAAATATTTGCATTTACTGTTTAGACTAGTTAGTTTGTTTATAGTCAATATTTCTTTTATTGTTTAACCTGGACAGTTTTTATATTACTTATCTGCTTTTGCTGTTTAGACTAGTTAGTTTTTATAGTGCATGTTTTTTATTGTTTAAACTGGACAGTTTTTATATTAGATCTCTGCTTTTACTGTTTAAACTAGGTAGTGTTTTATAGCGAATATTTCTTTTATCGTTTAAACACGACAGTTTTTGCATATTTCTTTTAGCGTTCAAAATGGAAACTTTTTATATAAATACCTGCATTTACTGTTTAGACTAGTTAGTTTTTTATAGTGAGTATTTCTTTTATTCGCAAAACTGGACAGTTTTTTCATTACATATCTGCTTTTACTGTTTGTATTAGTTTGTTTTAATAGTGCGTATTGATTTTATTTTGAACTGAATAGTTTTTATATTACATATGAGCTTTCAAATTTTACGCTAGTTAGTTTGTTTATAGTACATATTTGTTTTATCGTTTAAACTTGTCAATTTTGTATAACATATCTGCTTTTAATGTTTATACTAGCTCGTTTTCTAATATTGCGAATTTCTTTCGTCGCTTACACTGTACAGTTTTTATATTACATATCTGCTGCTACTTGTAAGACTAGTTAGTTTTCTTATAGTGGATTTTTCTTTTATCGTTTAAACAGGAAGTTTTATTCTACATATCTGGTTTTACTTTTCATAATAGTTAATTTTTGTAATGAGTATTTCTTTTATCGTTTCAACTGTACAGTTTTTATATTACACATTAGCTTCTACTGTCTAGACTAGTTAGTTTTTATAGTGCATATGTATTTCATTGTTTACACTGGACAGTTTTTATATATGATATCTGTTTTTATTGTTTAGATTAATTAGCATTTTATAGTGTATATTTCTTTTCTCGTTGAAACTGGACAGTTCTTATATTACATACCTGCTTTTACTGTTTAGACTAGTTAGTTTTTATAGTGTGTGTTGATTTTTTCGTTTAAACTGGACAGTCTTAGATTACATATTTTCGTTTGCTCTTTAAATAATGAGTTTTTGGAGTGCATATTTCTTTTATCTTTTAAACTGGACAGTTTTGTATTTTCTATCCGCTTTTACTGTTTATACTAGTCAGTTTTTTATAGTGCATATTTCTTTTACCGTTTAAATAGGTCAGTGTTTATCCCACTTATCTGCTTTTACTGTTTATACTAGTCAGTTTTTATAGTGCATATTTCTTTTACCGTTTAAAGAGGTCAGTGTTTATCCCAGTTATCTGCTTTTACTGTTTATACTAGTCAGTTTTTATAGTGCATATTTCTTTTACCGTTTAAAGAGGTTAGTGTTTATCCCACTTATCTGGTTTTACTGTTTATACTAGTCAGTTTTTATAGTGCATATTTCTTTTACCATTTGATCTGAATAATTTGTTGTTTAGACTATTTCATTTTTATACAACATATATGATGTTACTGTTTAGATTAATTAATTTTTTATAGTGCTTATTTCTTTTATCGTTTAAACTCGACAATTTTTGTGTTATATATCTGCTTTTACTGTTTGGGCGAGATAGTTTTTTATAGTGCGTATTTCTCTTATCGTTTAAACAGGAGAATTTTAATATTATATATCTGCTCTTATTGGTCAGACCAGTTAATGTTTTTATGCTGCATATTTGTTTTAATGTTGAACATCGCCAGCTTTTATATTACATATCTTCTTTTACTGTTTAGACCAGCTAGTTTCTTATAATGCATGTTTTTCATCGTTTAAACTGGACAGTTTTTATATTATATATGTGCTTTACCTTTTTATTAGGTAGTGATTTATAGTGGATATCTCTTATCGTTTACACTAGGCATTTTTATATAACATATTTGCTTTTACTATTTAGAGTAGTTAGTTTTTATAAAAAATTGTATTTCTTTCATCGTTTATACTGGACAGATTCTATATTATCTATCTGTTTCTACTGCTTAGACTAGTTCGTTTGTTTATTGTGCATATTTCTTTTATCGTTCAAACTGGACAATTTTTACATTACATATCAGCTTCTATTCTTTAGATTAGTTAGTGTTTTATAGTGCGTGCTTCTTTTATCGTTCAAAATGGTCAACTTTTATACAGCATATATGCGTTTATGTTTAGACTAGATAGTTTTTTTATATTGCGTATTTCTTTTAAGATTTGAGCTAGACACTTTTTATATTACATATCTGTTACTACTGTTTAGACTAATTAGTTTGTTTGTAGTACATATTTTTTATCGTTTAAACTGGACAAATTTTGGATAACGTATCTGCTTTAAATGTTTAAACTAGTTAGATTTTTATCGTGCGTATTTCTTTTATAGCTTCAACTGGACAGTTTTTGTTTTACATATCTGCTTTAACTATTTACACTAGTTAGTTTTTTATAGTGCATATTTCTTTTATCGTATGAACTGGAGATTTTTTAAATTACATATCTGCTTTTAATATTTTACAAGTTTGCTTATAGTCCATATTTTTTATCGTTTAAACTGGGCAGTTTTTATATTACATATCTGTTTTTACTCTTTAGACTAGTTAGTTTTTCATAGTGTATATATCATTTATCGTTTAATGTGGACAGTTTTTTTGTTACATATCTGCATTAACTGTTTAGACTAGTTTATTTGTTTATGGTACATATTTCTTCTAGTGTTTAAACTGGTCAGGTTTTACGTTAAATGTCTGATTTTATTGTTTTGAATAGTTAGTTTTTATAGTGCATATTTCTTTTATCGTTTAAACTGGATAATTTTTATATTACCTATGTGCTTTTGCTGTTTAGTGTAGTTATTTTTTTAGTGCATATTTCTTTTATCGTTTGTAGTGGACAGTTTTTATATTTCATATGTGCTTTTACTGTTTAGACAAGTTAGTTCTTCTAAAGTGCATATTTATTTCATTGTTGAAACTGGACAGTTTTTATACTAGATGTCTGGTTTTACTCTCTACACTAGTCAGTTTTTTATAGTGCATATTGCTTTTATTGTTTAAACAGGAAAGTTTTTATATAACATATCTACTTTTATTGTTTAAACAGGACTGTTTTTATATAACATATCTACTTTTATTGTTTAAACAGGACTGTTTTTATATAACATATCTACTTTTATTGTTTAAACAGGACTGTTTTTATATAACATATCTACTTTTATTGTTTAAACAGGACTGTTTTTATATATTTGCTTTTACTCTTTATACCAGTTAGTTTTTATACCGCCTATTTATTTTATTCTCTAAACTAAACAGTTTTTATATTACTTATCTGTTTCTACTGTTTAGACTAGTTAATTTGTTTATAGTTCATAACGCCCCTCGCTAGTACAGCGGTAAGTCTACGGACTTACAACGCTAAAACGAGATGTTCGATTCCTCTCGGTGGGCTCAGCAGATAGCCCAATGGGCCTTGCTATAAGAAAAAAACACAAACACAAAATATAGTACATAATTCTCTTATTGCTTAAACTGGACAGTTTTTATATTAAATATCTGCTTTTACTGTTTAGACTAGGTAGTTTTTTATAGTGCATATTTCTTTTATCGTTTAAGCTGGTTATTTTTTGTATTACATATCTGCTTTACTGCTTAGACTAGTTAGTTTTCTGTAGTCATGTTTCTTTTATCGTTTATACTGGACAGTTTTTTTATATTAGATATCTACTTTTACTCTTTAGGCTAGTTAGTTTTCTATAGTGCATATTTCTTTTGTCGTTTAAACGTGATAGTTTTTATATTACATATCTGGCTTAAGTGCTGGTACTTGGGCGTCTTTGATGTGTTTTATTTTTTCAAAGGCTATATAATTACTTTAGTTAAAGGAGATTTACATTTTAGAAAACGTGTAATCATTCTGTACAAAATATTAAATTTTAAATGCTGTTAGTAGCATCGCGTTTTTCCAGTACTTACTGAGTCACCTGTTTTGGTTTTCAAATATATAATATATAAATTATAAACTTTTAGATAAAGCATTTGGTGAAGTATATCTCTTTTTTTTCACATTTTATTAAGAGTCATCTGGTATACCTACTGAACTTAGAGGAACAACAGAACAATCTCCTCGGTAACATAGTAAAATCAGATCCTAATATCGATCTCCTATGTCACTTTCGCTTGGAATCTATGGGTGTTTTGCAAGTTTGGTGACAATCGGTCTAGCAGTTTCTAAGATATAAGTGGACAAACTTACACATTCGATTGTCGAATAACGGTTTAAACGTTTTTATTTAAGTTGCCTTGATATTTTCTTTTAATCTTCTATTAAACAAATATTTTATCACAAAAATAAAAATTTCAAATTATTGGCGTTCCTATAAGACAAATAATTAATTAGCTTGGGACAAACGTTGGTATCATATGCTAATTGTTGTATATAGATAGGTTTTACTTTAAAATAAAACTAGTAATGTTCTCATAAGAAAATTTTAAGCAAACACACTTCGACATTTTGGGGGGTTTTGTTTTGTTTTTGAATTTCGCACAAAGCTACTCGAGGACTATCTGTGCTAGCCGTCCCTAATTTAGCAGTGTAAGAATAGAGGGAAGGCAGCTATTCATCACCACCCACCGCCAACTCTTGGGCTACTCTTTTACCAACGAATAGTGGGATTGAACGTACATTATAACATTCCCACGGCTGAAAGGGCGAGCATGTTTGGCGCGATGGGGATGCGAACCCGCGACCCTCGGTTTACGAGTCGCACGCCTTAATACGCTTGGCCATAACGAGCCTCATTTGGGGAGACTCCCAGGAAAGGATTGGACACCTCTGTTTTAAACATACTGTTTTGTCTTTTAATTCTTGAATGTGTATAACGTTTACTCGTCTGGCTTCACTCGCTAGTTTGTTCTTACCTTTGCCACTCTTTTAAACACGGTTTGCTATTAACGATATAACTTTTAAATACTGCATGTGTCTCAGCTACGACCTACACGCTACCGACAACAGAACTAATATACATTATCTGCTACAATTGTTTGTAGGGCCGCTCATTTTAAGTTGTGACAGTTGTGAAATCAACGTGTGAACGCTTAGTATCGATGTCATTACCTCTAGAACCTACGCGAGAAAAATTGTGCGCAAAGTAAATCGTGAAATAAAATACAGTAAATGAAACATTGCAATAAAATGTATGAAAACCATTTTAGAACATTTTTATTATCTTTCAAATTTCAAGCTATTGTGATGAGCGAGTCTGTTCTTACCGTTGTTTATAGTTCGTGTGTTACAGCTGCGTTGTCTCTAAAGAACGTGTATAAGGAAGTCTTCATACACAACAACTGATCGTATGAGTAAAATCGTTATTTTTTTCTTTTTCTGGATTTGAAGACAATTTAGCTTGTGATTGGATTATTATTATGAAACACCAAATTATAGGAAAACAAAATAACACAAGATGCTATAATAAGAAATTATTCTTTTTAATTGTGATGGTGGAATTTACTAACAAATAGAAGGAATGTTAGTTATGCCGTAAATAAATCATCCCAGAATTAAACTTCGAAAATGTCAAGTAGAACCCAACTTTTGAGAGATTAGGAATATGTTGTACAAAGTGTTTGATTTCCGTTGGTTTCCCAGTCAGTGAACAGTTGTTGTTGTTTGTGTGTGTGTAACTGAATGTTAGACAAAGGTAAGCAATCAATTTATCAAAATCATATGCTGAGACAGAGTATTCTGAAAGCTTTTTGAAGACATAAGTTTGACATCTTGTGTGTGTTGTTGTTGTTTTTGCGCAAAACTACGTGAGAGCTATCTTACATAGCCGTCTCTCATTTAGAACTGACGGAGCAGATTGAAAGCACTTAGAAGTCAATTCTTCCGTTTATTCTTGGCAGTATCCGCTACCAGTTTTGAGTGTAGTCTTCCTTCGGGAAATAGTAGGGTTTTTGCGTTAGCCAGGAGCTTAACATGGAAACTGGAATTCACAGTCCGGGCAGTATAAAATACACGCATTTATAAATATATATCTAACTAAAACATACATTGACATTAAAATAAATGTATATAGTAAATCCGTCACAGTGAAATAATCTTTCCTGGCACTTATAGGCGCGATCAACCCACATCTGAGTGTCACGATTTTGAATCCCTATCATACTAAACACGTTCGCCCTTTCAGCCGAGGGAGCGTCATTATGTAACGGTCAATCCCACTATTCGTTGATAAAAGTCGTATACTGCTAAATTAGCGACAGCCAGCGCAGCTAGCCCTCGTGCAGCTTTGCGCGAAATTCAAAACACACAAGCAAACAATTATTTCAGTAGAACTCATTGAATACTTCAAAAATTAAGCTAATGTTTTTACAGTTGTTAATTTCAATGATTTTCTTTTCTGAAAT